>NC_041383.1:637074125-637136131 GCF_002162155.2 Triticum dicoccoides
CTACGCAGGTGAGTTAGGATGCACTTGGTCCCAGAAAGGTATCTATCCTTCAAACCAGAGGAGTGCTTCAAACTAACAACAGTACATAATATCTAACAAAAGAGGGTCATGCTACAACAGAAGAATACATGGCTCAGTCTAGATATTAGTATGAATCCAGTTATGCATATTTGCTGTTGGCATGAACCACATCGCCGCATGTCGAGTTTGCAAAAGCCATCCATCGCATGGAAGCTTGATGCCTTTCACACACTAATGATTATCTGGCAACAAGTTGTGTCGACGAATCTCTGGATATGGTGATTCATGAAACCCATGGTATGATGTGTAAACACAGTCCCCCCTCGCGAATGGAAGTTTCATAGCATGGTAATCATCACCGGTGATATGATCGATGATTGGTTGGACGATCGGATAATTGAGCCCGAGGAACATGGACTGGTTGTCGAGGCTGTAAACCCACCTCTAGTTGAATACACCTGGTCCAATGGAGCTGGGATCTTTCTCGAACACGAAGCAGCCATAGCCATCAATGTCATGAATGCCCCAGGCATTGTACTGCATGTGGTTTGATGTAATGGTTTGGTCAATTTGGTACGTGCGAATGAGCATCAAATGGCCGCCGTCAGCTAAACGAGCAATAAACCACCACCCATCGGCTGGTATGATTCCAGGTCCTGGAATCATGAAGGCCAGCGCATTTGTGTCCACGGCAACAATTCAAATTGGAGACCAAAAGGACAAAAATAAACAATCATGTTCAGAGTATGTGTGGAATTAAGATTATTATAATAGTGACACATATCATAGTCAGAGAATTGCAATGTTGTGGTCATAATCATACCCCAAGTTAAAAAATAAGCCAATGGCTTTCATATTCTAGCAATATGTCATAGTTCAAACATCATGTAACAATGAGAGGAAAACAACTATGACAGGGCCTACTCATATTCTACCATAGCACTTACTACTATTCTCATATCAACTCTAAGCAATAACATGCGTTGTTATAAAAATCTCGGAAATGAGAGTAACATATAGCAATCATGAGGTTATGCTCATAATATCTATTCTAACAATCATTAGATGCCAATTGTTCTCATATCAACTCTAATAATAACATGTGTGGTCATAAATTTCTAGGAAATGAGAGGAACATATATCAATGATGTGGTTATAGACATACTATCTATTCTAAGTTTGTAACAATGAACAGGCAGTCGTATTCATAAGGTAAAGATGAGATGAGATAGAACAATTACACGACAATAGATTCCACCAATATAGGCACCCAATCTGTGCGTCGACCGCGTAAACGATGCCATCGTGCATTATAGCATCAGACAGAAATGTTGCCACAGGATTGACGATGAGCCATAACCATGTATGGAGACTGGATTCCAGATAGACTAATCCCATGTTGAACAAGGCAATGAGCTTGTAATCCATGTAGTCTTCTGATGGTGTGTGCACTTCGCAGATTACAACTTTCAGCAAACAGAGGTCGAGCCAAAAGCGTGACGCGTCTCGTGCATAGTAGGCAGGAGTGTCCGGCGGGTTGAGAGGCTCAATGGCGGCGGTATCCAATGATGGAAGGGTGATATCTCGCTGGGTGTAGATATCCACGAGACACCACGGACTACTGGATTGGTGGATGAGGTTGATCCAATTGGCCTTCATGCCCGCCTAGTTGTGATCGCGCATGAAGGACGGGTGGAGGGGTAGTGGTTGCATGTCGAGGGGCACCACATCAACCTCCATAGGATCGTCAAGTTGGTGTCTGGGCCACCTGCGAGGATCGAGCATCAGCAAGCAGGGTGTCTTGAAAAGAGTCGGCCAGTTGCAGACGAGTAGATGGTACAAAGACACCGAGCATGTGGCCAGATGGATAGTGCTGAGTAGGTCCATACGATTACAGATCTGCTCCAAGAGAACATCGGGGAGGGAATTCCAATCGCGGCTCTGCGTGTCAGTCGGTTTAGCCATTGGGGTTTTCGGTGCCTGTGAGCCAGCGGGGAAGTGGATTCGGGCGGGCGAGTGAAGAAGCTTCTCCTCGTGTGGCCAAGTAGTGAGCGGGATGATATGGTATGTGTGAGCTACCAAGGAAGATGGCACGGGCGAGCGAGCAGTGAGCGGGGGGAAATGGTGTGCAGCCGACGATGGGGAAGAGAGGAGGAAGAAGAAGAGAAGAGGAAGAAGAGTGAAAGACGGGGAAGAAAGTGCATCAAATCTCAATTCTAGTAGTACTACTACCAGGATATACCGTCCTTCGGAGTGTAAATAGTTACACCGATGACATGTGGATCTACCTCAAGAGGTCCCATATGTCAGTTAATGGAGGAGAGAGGTGCATAGGCGTATTTGTAGAAACGTGCTCTACTGGCAAACATGATGGTAGTACAGGGTAAGGCTGATTTAGTAACACCAACACACTGGTTCAGCTTATTAATTAAGTGTCCCATCTGCTGCAGCGTGTATTGTCACTTCACTGCGAAGACTAGTTGAATAGTTCTCTCTAACCGAGATGGGGAATAATGGATCGCGAAGACTTCCTATCTACAGTATCCCTATGCCTCTATGCTCACTTCACTCATTTTGCTTCGTACATAGTCACTTGTTGAAATCTCTAGAAAGACAAATACTCCATATTTGGGAACAAAGGGAGGCTTTTACTCCGTATTTGGGAACAGAGGGAGTATCACCATACGGAGGGAACAGAGGAAGCTTGAAATATGAACATGTCAATGGGAGGGAGTAAAAGCCTCATGCATGCATGCATGCATGCAACATGCAATACTCACACGTACACATGGACGCTCGCAACACTCACGCACCCATGCGGCATGATACGTCTCCAACGTATCTATAATTTTTGATTATTCCATGCTATTATATTATCTGTTCTGGATCTTTAATGGGCTTTAATATGCTCTTTATATTATTTTTGGGACTGACCTATTAACTGGAGGCCCAGTGCCAGTTTCAGTTTTTTGCCTATTTTAGAGTTTCAGAAAAGGAATATCAAACTGAGTCCAAACGGAATGAAGCCTTCGTGAGGATCTTTCTTGGACCAAAAGCAATCCAGGAGACTTGGAGTTGAAGTCTGGGACTCTACGAGGAGGCCACAAGGTAGGAGGGTGCGCCCAGGGGGTAGGCGCGCCCCCCACCGCCGTGGGCCCCTCGTAGCTCCACCAACGTACTTCTTTCGCCTATATATACTCTTATACCCTACAAACATTAGGGGGAGCCATGAAACCACTTTTCCACCGTCGCAACCTTCTATACCAGTGAGATCCCATCTTGGGGCCTTTTCCGGGGATCTACCAGAGGGGGAATCGATCATGGAGGGCTTCTACATCAACACCATTGCCTCTCCGATGAACTATGAGTAGTTTACCACAGACCTTCAGATCCATTGTTATTAGCTAGATGGCTTCTTCTCTCTCTTTGATTCTCAATACAAAGTTCTTCTCGATGTTCTTGGAGATCTATTCAATGTAATATTCTTTTGCAGTGTGTTTGCCGAGATCCGATGAATTGTGGATTTATGAACAAGATCTATGAATATTATTTGGTTCTTCTCTGAATTCTTTTATGCATGATTTGATATCTTTGCAAGTCTCTTCTAATTATCGGTTTAGTTTGGCCTACTAGATTGATCTTTCTTGCAATGGGAGAAGTGCTTAGCTTTGGGTTCAATCTTGCAGTGTCCTTTCCCAGTGATAGTAGGGGCAGCAAGGCACGTATTGTATTGTTGCTGTCGAGGATAAAAAGATGAGGTTTATATCATATTGCTTGAGTTTATCCCTCTATATCATGTCATCTTGCTTAATGCGTTACTCCATTCTTTTGAACTTAATACTCTAGATGCATGCTGGATAGTGGTCGATGTGTGGAGTAATAGTAGTAGATGCAGAATCATTTCGGTCTACTTGACACATACGTGATGCCTATATTCATGATCATTGCCTTAGATGTCTTCATAATTATGCGCTTTTCTATCAATTTCTTGGCAGTAATTTGTTCACCCACCGTAATACATGCTATCTTAAGAGAAGCCACTAGTGAAACCTATGGCCCCGGGGTATCTTTCCTATTATATTACATCTCTTTTATTTACATCGCATCTTGTTTACTATTTTGCAATCTTTACTTTCCAATCTATACAACAAAAATACCAAAAATATTTACTTTACTGTCTTTATTAGATCTCACTTTTGCGAGTGGCCGTGAAGGGATTGACAACCCCTTTATCGCGTTGGTTGCAATGTTCTTGATTGTTTGTGCAGGTACTAGGTGACTTGTGTGTCTTATCCTACTGGATTGATACATTGGTTCTCAAAACTGAGGGAAATACTTACGCTACTTTGATGCATCACCCTTTCCTATTCAAGGGAAAAACCAACGCAAGCTCAAGAGGTAGCACAGGACACAACACACGACGCAACACACACACTCACGCTCAAGTGCTCAACCTACTCCCTATGTCCGTGAAAGACTGTAGATTTAGAGATTTACACATTGACCAGGGCATCATTAACGCCCAAAAGTAGCAGACTTATGTGTGCATGCGACCATTGAGAGAAGAAGATTAAATGAAGGTTGTTGCATGCTGTAATTAAGGATAGACATGTAGCCTATACCTAGAGGACAAGTTGGTGCATTAGTCAATCAATATCGATTCAGATTAAAGGCTAAATGCATTGGAAGTGTAGATGTACACTCTTTGTTTTTTAGCCAATGTACACTCTTTGTTGGAAGACCAAGGGAGTACACGTGCATGCACTCACATACACAGCCAGGGTGGTTCACGCGCAAGGGTTGGACTCCTATCGCGCCTGCGTAAAGTTTTGTTTAACTGATTTCTTTGCTCTGCCAACTGACAGGTGGGACCCAGAAACAAGGTGACAATTTAACCAGTCAACAATGTGCCAGGTCGACTATGTAGCCGGTCAGTAGGGTGCAATACGGTGCTCTATGATGAGCTAGTGATCGTATAATCACCGCAAAACTATATATAGTGACTGTAAAGAGCGTATTGTTACATACGTTGACCGCCAGTGTATTTTTATAATTTCAAATTAAGCCATATTAACCGGAAAGGATGCAGTATGGGCTAGTACTAGTAGTGCTTTGATGTGTCCCGTCAACTCACCGAACAAGGAGAAGCTTGCTTACTACGCCTCTCCCTCGCCCACGCGCGCGGTGGCTCGCAGGACGAGGAGATGGTTTTGACTACAGAGCCCTCTCCCTCTCCCTCTCCCACACCCTCGCCCTCGTGGTGGACGTGCAGCAGTTCAATCGGTGTCAGATTGCCAGAAGCATATTGTACTGTAGTATCATCATTGTTGGACCTTCCGAAGAGGCGAAGAGCCAAGTGCAAGGTTCACACGAGTACGAACTGTTGAACCTCCCAAAGAGGCAAAGAGCCAAGCGTAAGGTTTTATAGGAGTTGTTGTCCTAGTAGGAGTATACTACAACTATAGCGAACGATGCTACTGTATGATGCTGCCACGTCACCTATATCCAAAGTTATGCCACCTTTTTTCTCAAAGAGCGTGTTGGAGCATGTGCAACAACCACACAAGTTGCACATACACATAACACATGTACTAATAATAAATTCTATAGGACAAATGCCAGTATGCCACACAAGTTCATCTCCAATTCATGTGATAAATTTGTGCACGACTAGTCTACATATATTCACAACGCTACCATTCAAAATTTACCATACTCCACTTACACGTTATAGATGAGCTACATGTCCTCCTCCAGGTTCCAGTCCCAGGTGTTCTTCATGGATGGCACGATCCATAGCGGTGGGCAACGGGAATCATTGCCGTAGCTTTCTAGTCCGGTTCCACGCGATGGAGACTCATCCAAGCTGAAGCGGCATAAATTAGGGATAGTGTGTCCCAGCATGTCGTTCATCTGAACGGTAGGCCTTCGGTGTCGTGCACGGAAGGTGGCATCCGCTTCACAATGGGGTATTTGTCCCCAATGAAAAGCGAGTACTCTCCAAGAGTGTTCCTCGACACCCACGTAGCATCATGGGGGTCGAACTTGGCGTTGTTCATCTGGTACACGCGGCATCTCAGATCTGCACACATGGTGACATACATAGTCAAGGTCCATGCATAATAATGTATAGCCACTCTTGGCTACATGGATGAGATAGTAAGACATGGAAAAACAAAAACGGTGGCAGCTAGTGGGTTCAAGTCTTCAAGGGCCTAGATAGCTATACGTGTCCTCCAAGGTAAAAAGTACTCCTACTAGTACTAGTAAGTAGTGCAACAATGAAAGAGAAGGCGAGGGGGTTAAAAAATATAATACTAAATGGAATACCTGGGTAGATGGTGATGGTCCGATCGTGGAAGATTGTGTGACCATGTTGCACATCAGTGGTACCACAGGTAACGACTGCTAAGATAATTGATCCCAATATGCCAAAGTCAGCTATAAGGTTCCAGGTTAGACCGAATCGCGGATGCAAATGCACATCCAGGATCGGCGATCTTATTTTGATCGAGGGATGACTGATCCCTACAAAATAATGGAGTACCGTTAGGGATGCAAATGATGGTTTGTGCATTCCGTTTGTAATCTCCCATACCGTAGGTGGCAACCAGATGAAACAAGTCCCCTGGCTTTTCACCGTAAAGATGCGGCCTAGATGGCGCACGGTGTCTTCGAACTTGTAGGGGTACAAATCTGTAGCGGCCAACATGTGCCAGCCTATGCCGTTACTGCCTCTTGCATTGATGGAAATCCTTATGTCGAACACCGCGATGAGATAGTAATCGCCGCAGCCACATTGCTTTGTCGGCGGGTCCGCAATTGCTATGTTCTTCAATCTCATGTAGGCATCATCATACGTATTCAAGCCCAGACAGTCCGGAAGGCCGATCCCAATGGTGGAGAAGGGGTCTACGGGAACGGCCGCATTGCTGTGGATGTTGTGCAAAATGATGGTGGTATCCGGCTGGAGGTATGCAAGCCAATCTCCATTGGCACCAACCCAGACCTATATATAAGACGGTGGGCAGCGGAGAAATTATGGGATGGAAATGGAATAACTAAGTACTACATGATCAAACTCCATGACTGACCTGCTCATTGGACAAAATCCGACTACCTCTCAACATCGGCAACTGTAGCGGAGTCAACATGCAACCATGGACAGGGAGCGGTGGACTGTTCGAAGGATTGTCCCATAGAAGAACCTTCTCCTCGAGGACGCATGGAAGACCAACGAGCATGGCCTTTTCCCAAGCCTGTTTAAGCACCGTCTTGAAAAAGTTGGTGCAAGAAGCACCAAGTCTTGTGGCGGTGAGGACGTCGGAGCAGCGTGCGATTTCTCCCAGAGGATCGCCGTCCAAGGTCTCCCAGCCCCGACGAGGAGGAGAACCGCCTAGCAAATCCATGGGAGCAGCGACGAACTGCCTTCTCTTCGGGGGGAGGGGAACTGGCGAGGAGGAGATAAGAGTGTAGTAACCGCAGGGCCTCGTCCCTTCTAACTGTAGCTCCTCTATCGTTCCTTAGCAAAGGGGTAAGGCTATTATTTACTATGTACTCGTATTGTAGCAGTACTAGTACTACTTTCTCAACTAGTAGTGTGATGTAGTGTACTTCTAGTATAGTGCACTAGTTTTGAACTCTTGAATCTCAGGGCCAAGGAGCTACAGTTGGAAGTGGAGGGTACTACTGTTCTCTAGAACCATTATTCTACTATCAATGCAGGGAAAGTACACCTGCGTAGTGGGTACTCTCGGTGCTCTATTCAAGCGCGTAGCTGGCCTACTCAGTCGCTCCTCTCAAGAAAACACTAGCAGCCTATTTATCAATGATGGTTACTACGGGGGCAGAACATTTGAGTTATTTGATACAGCGAGACTAGGCTTTTCGCTTCCATTTGTGGAGGTGTAATGGATCTCGTCGAACTTTGTTAGTAGTTCCTTCTTTATGAATGAGATGAGGCAAAGATTTTGCCTCCCTTTCAAAAAAAATCACATCAAGAGGAATTTCTTTTGTAGAGCCGATAATGGAGTGAAGTCCATGTGTGCAACGCCACAAGCTACAGAGTAGTAGAGTACTAGTAGCATTTTACGTACAAAGCCATATTGCACAGTTCCCAATGCTGCACCAGGATTTTCCGGCTCCTCCGCCTTAATTGGGAGGCGCTAGTTTAAATATGCTACTAGCTAATGAGGAAGCTGCACGTGAGGTGCGGCTAGGGCGAGCACGCGAGCCATGAGATGATGGGAAGGAAAACCCCGTTCACGTGGCTAGGCTATCCAGTGCACCCAGATTGTGGTGTCGCATGTCTGTTCGACTTCAAAACTCAAACTACCCATGTACAATATTGGCTCGTAGTGAAGTTACTATTTAAAAAAGGCTGATGTGTGTTCGGCCGGGATCGAACACACAAAATGAGGTATACACTCCCGCGACCACTAGTAGTACTCATTGCAGTACAACGCAACCTAGAATCGCCTTTTGTCTCTAATAGTACATTGTTCCTTACAAGAACCCACTAATAATGCCAAGAACCCACTAATAATGCCAAGAAACTAGTACCACTTGCATACGTTGCAGACTTAAGATAAGACTACCTTATCAACCATTGTACTTGCCCTTACCAACGAACCCTACCAAGAAAAAACTACTCTACAAAGTGCTGTTATAGGCATGTTTCAACCCATGCCGCCCCTTAATTCAACGCCTTCTATTAGACCGACAAGTTAGGTGTTATGACTTGTGGGACCTACATGCCAGTCTGCACAAAAATCCCCGAGTGACCTCCTACCTCTGGCCCGTCCACCTAGTCATCCTCGGCAATGGGATGCAGCTACCGCCGCCGGTAGAAGGCAAGCTCAAAATCACCGGCGGTGCGGAGCCCATCTTGCGGCAGCCCGGATGCCAGCTCCGTCCGGTGCTCGCTGCCGCTATCTAGCCAAGATAGCTCCGCCCAGCTGCTTTTCTGCAAGGTTTGCTAGCTAGATTGTCCCGGCAGCACGGCCGCTTGCTCGCGTGCCCCGCTCTAAGGCCAGCCCTCTGGCTCGAGCGAAGGCCAGCGCGGCAGCTTGCTCGCTCATGAGTCACGCTCGGGCCAGCCCGCCAACCCGTGCGGAGGCCAGCGCGACGTCTGGCCTATCCGGCGGAACGGTGGCCAACGCGCTCATCACCAGCACCACCGACAAACACACATCAGTACTGTTTGAAGTAATGTTCAGGAAAAATAATGATTTGAGGGGGAATAACAGGATAGAAGGTCAGATGTGGGTCCCTTGTGTCAACAGTCAAACAAAATGTGTTGGTTTAAGCTGCCTCGTCAGCACGGACGTGTGGGCTAACCCTGTCATAAATGGGTTTAAATGAGCCTAATTGGCACTAGGTAGTAGTTTTTGGCATGGATTAAGAAATTTTTGGTATGTTTTTGCTATTTTTTCTACAATGGTTTCTTCCTAGGGCTGGTTGAAAGTGGTAGTTTTTGTTAAATACTCTATATATTGTAAGTAGGAGTGAAAGTTAAGCTTTGGAAGCCAATAAGCAAGGCTAGTTACATAATGCATATGTGTACGTGATTGAAAGTAAATATCAACCATGAGTGACTAATATCTTGATGAAAAACTCAAAACTATGGAAATACTAGGATTTTTTTGCATGGTTGCAAATACTAGCAATGTTCAGGTGTGTTGCAACGGATCATAATTAGAATAATACTTATTCACAAACTTGATACAACACACTCTAATTTTGATATACATATATCACTAGGGATATATTATATTTCAATCAGAATATATTCCTTGGGCTGTTTTGGTGAGGTGAGGGAGGGATGTGGTTGGTTTTAAGATACTAATTATGGATTTTTCTGCAAATTGGTAGAGAAGTGGGATGTTGGTAAGAAAAGGCAACAACTTACCTCATAGTCGTTAGATGTAGATCTAATGGTCAGAAATGACGGATGGCAGACACACCATCATCACCAACTTAGTCTTCTGTAGGAGTACTAGCAAGATGTCTGTGCATTGCACGGAACATCAAGATGCATTTTTTTATAAAATACTTGTTGTGATTGACCCATGCGGGAGTAATCCCATGTGTAAAAACTAATGATATCTCGAGAAATAGGAGATAAGGTGAAGAGGT
Source organism: Triticum dicoccoides (assembly GCF_002162155.2). Lineage (NCBI taxonomy): Eukaryota > Viridiplantae > Streptophyta > Magnoliopsida > Poales > Poaceae > Triticum > Triticum dicoccoides. The sequence goes on from NC_041383.1 coordinate 637,084,284, forward strand.
GTGGGCGTGGTGGTGATTGGTGGTCGGACTAAGCGGAGGCATGGGGATGGACGATGCCGGCAACGACCACCAGGCCAGTTTGTTCCAGAGGCTTCCTTTTTTAATTGCTCAACAATGAGTTCGTTGGAGATAAGGATGGACGAGGGAAGGACTTGTCTGCAAATGTGGGAGAGGTGCGGGTATCTTTTAGTTTAATTTCCATCCGTCGGATGTAGACCGGGCGGTCTATATTGCAAGATGGCACGCGTACCATCATCACCAACTCGGTTTTTATAAGAGAAGAAATATAAGTATGGAGATACAAATGTATTATCGATACTTGTTTCTATAAACTAGGATCTACTTTCTGTTCAACGCCTGAGCATGTTGGGCCTTAGCACAATGACTTCTCAACTATGTAAAACAAAGGTTTACCCGTTGCCGATAAGGAGGGGGTGACGACGGCGCACTTTCAGCTTGCTCTAGTCCTAGTAGTCATACTAGGTGGTCTACGCACGTGTGGATTTATTCTTTTTCACATCTTGTGTTCGCCGTACTGCCACGACTGTTGATGAATAGACGGTAAGTTATTCACGGGGAAACCCTTGTTGAGCATGTTTGCGAGAGAGAGAGAGAGAGAGAGAGAGAGAGACAGTGTGTGCGTGTGATATGTCTAGAAACTGAGGCAATGATAATAGATTCTTTGTGTCTATGTGTGTGGAGGATAGAGAGAGATATGTACATGGGGATTTGTGTTGTGTAACGTGGAGACACATAGACATAATCAGAGAGTGAGTGTGTGATATACACATGCGGACATGGGGAGAGATGAGGATCCAGATAAATGGGTGTTTGTGCGTGTTTGTGTGTGTATGTGAGCGTGTTTGTGTGTGAGAGGGAGTGTGTGTATGTGGAGTAGAGAGCCCACTAATGATGTAAACCTAGTATAAGGGAAGGGGGAATGGTGTGACATGTGTAGTAGCGGATTCGCATGGGTGCGGGCGAGGAGCAGACTATTTGGAAGAGACATAGAGTGTGTGTGGGAGAGGGGTGTGAGAGCGAGAGAGCGAGAGAGAGAGAGAGAGAGAGAGAGAGAGAGAGAGAGAGAGAGCTAGCGACGGAGAGACAGAGAGGAAGATAGGGGGAGAGAGGGGTCGTTTGTGTCCATAAATGGCGTATAGATAGGGAGACAATGTTGATGTTGTTCGAAATTGGCCTATGTACGAAGACGCAAGGGAAGCGAGTCATCGTGTGTGTGATAGGGACCTCATGAGAGATCTAGAATAGATGGTGTAGAGAACAACGTGCGAGATTGAGAACGATGATACATTAGGGAGCTATGGAAAGAGTCACAACATATATGTATACAGGGAAGGACCTGGGGTAGGTCCGCATGTGGGAGAGATAGAAAGAGGAGAGTGGTGCACAAGGAGACAAAGTGTGCTTGTTTGTAGTGGGGGTGGTGTGTGAGGTGAGTGTGAGAGAACCACATAACTTGGGAGATAGACGTTTGGGGGCGACGTTTTGTGTGTCTGGGAAAGATACACTCTACATAGTGCGTGTTCTTGGGAAAGAGAGATGCCAGGAGACCTAGAGAGTGGGGGAAGAGATGTGTGCATGCCCGAGAGATAAAATGACAGAGACCTATATTGGGGTCCTGACTTTAGAAGAGGTAGGGGTGTTAATGTGCTCGTGTGTTCATGTCTGGGGGAGAGAACGACTTGTGTGTGGGGGGGGCAACGGGGGGGGGTGGCTTCATATAAAGAGTGAGGTGTCTATATTTGAGGGACTTTAGCGTAATTGAGATATATATGGTCAATACTGTGTGCACTCATGGTTGATCAATTTGTTTCACAGTTTGGACTATGAGATAACGATACTTTTGAACATGCGTGATATACCTTGATGTACCAGAATTACAAACCTAAGATTGGAATTTTGGAATTTGACTCCATCATTAGCTTTTGTAATTCATTTAAAGGGAGGTACATTTTTTAAGCCGGGATTTCGTATTTCAAATTCATATATCAAACCTAGAGATATACACATACGGGCATGTTCAAACTTTATAATCATCCACTTTATTCATACACATACACATTTTTGCTTTTGTCATCATATTTAGGATAAACACATTTGGAATTTCATTTGAATTGGACCGTATGATGGTATTCGATTGTACTAGCTCAATGATCCATATCTGAATTCAATGGACAATCTAAGTTTCGAGTTGGAGACATTGATTTTCAAACTTGCACTTTTTTTGCGTGCAAAAAAACAAAATCTTGGCCATGATATCATAGTCGGCCGTACAAGAGCAGAACACTTATAATTTCAGGCGCCAAAAGCTTTCAAACTTCCCGCTCACATCGAAATATCTCGGGCCCGAAAGTTTAGCCCTGCGATATTCCTGTTTTACCCCTACCACATGAACGGAAAAGGGCTGCTTTGGTAACTCCATTGTTTTCCCCTCTTTGCCCCCAACATTCTTCCCCAGAGCCCCTCCCCTTCCCTTCCCCGACCCCCCAAACACGGCAAGCCACCAAATCTAGTCCTCTGCCGCATCGGTGGACCTCACACCCTGTCGGATCTACCTTCCGCACCTTGGAACCCCCAGGTGCCAACTCACCACTTTACTGGAGCCGCTTCAGTGACTAGATTGTCCACCGCTCCAGATCTCCTTGACCACCATCATGGTCCACCGCACCGGATCTACTTAACCGGCACCCTCGTCCACCACAGTGTAGGCCCTTCACTGACTCCCTCGTCCGCCCATTGTTGGTCCTTCATACAAGCCCTCGTCCGCCGCAACAGATCTGCCTCACCGAAAGCACTATACACCGTGCTCGCCGAAGCCTTTGTCCACTACACCGGACCCGCTCCATGGATGCCATATTCAACTCCATCGGCCTTGCTTTACCAACGCCACAACCTCATTAGGTTATTTCGATTTGTACTCCTTTGGTTTTTCCCTTCTTTATCATGCAGTTGTTCACTTACCACAGATGAGCTTTCTTGTATGTCACTAGGCGCCGCAACCGAAGCACCGGATCTGCTTCAACAACGGTGACAGCCGACCCAAACTCAACCGCAACACGAGCACCATCGAGGATCCTTAGCTATCAAGGATGACAACGATACACATACGCCATCGAGAATCAGGTACTATTATCCAATGGTCGACACCTACGTTCACTTTCTTAGCATAAGCACCGCACCTTTGAATTTCTTTAGGGCATCATTCAATTTTTCATGAGACGCGTTATTTTGCTTGCACCTGTAGGGCCATACTTCTAGCAGTGAACATGTTACATGTGCTAAATTACATACCAATGCACATATAGTTAATATGCTATAGTTTTGTCCTAAGTATTACTGTACTTCCTAGATATCACTGCCTACTATTTTACTTCTTGCATGCTATATTTATGATAATGGTGTAGTTCTGATGCCACCTATTGGTTCCATCAGACTGCTTCATGTTCTCTATGCTTAATTACACATCAGCAAGCTAGCATGTGGTTCCGCTGCTTTTTGTTTGTTTTACCCTACCTTTTCTGATGCTAGCTATTACATCACTGCTCCGAGCCTCTGTTCATTACTTTTTTGCGTGTTATTGATCTTCCCAAGTTGCATGACTAATTAGATGCTTCTATTAATTATGGAGCTGCCAACCCCATCTAGCAAAATATTTGTTCTTTCGGGGCTGGCACCTCGAACAAGCATAAAAATAGAGGGAAACAGATATATTGTCGTGTATGCACACACCCTTCTTTCATTGGTTTAGATGAACCATTGATGATCAATTTGAACCAGTGCATGCGATTAAAATTAATTTTACCAAAATAGAGGGTGCAGAATAAACTGCAACAACTAGATTTGCAACCACGGGATGCTGACGATATCTTCAAAGAACATTGCAACAACAGCGAGGCTTCACAGCAACATATAGTAAGCCAGTATGTTTTAGTACATGTGAAATGTAATGCGAGTGGCCACTTTCTTGGCTTGTGCCCTCAACTTGTAATCCTACATAATTACAAATAGTTTAGTTTCTTGCTTTGCTGTATTGCTTGATTCGAATGCTTGTTTGTTACTTGTTACGCTATACCTGAGTTGGCCAATATGTCAGCAGTGCCTGCTGTACTATCGTAAAGAAATGCATGCCTAGTTCATTTGAGTCCTTAATGTTTCCTCCGAACTTCATCACAAGACTATCTTCGTAGTTTATATGAGGACACACTCTTAAGTACTTTCTCAGATTATTTCAACTACTTAGATGCCTTAGCAACTTAAATATAGCGGTGGTACACTCCCTTTCAACTAGGGATGTCAATTGGGTCCCGTTTGATCCCGATTAAAGTCCACTAGTGGTATGACAGTTCAAAAGAGTTTTTGTTTTTTGAGGAAAATGGAATAGGGAGCTAGCAAAAACTAACTAGATGGGACTGGCGGATGTTGTTTATTTGCCACTTACATCCCTAGTTTCATCTTACCATTTTAATTTCTTTTCGGCTGATGCTGCTTCGAACCATTTAAATATAGCTTGCCATGCTCGGCAATAATTCGTATGTCGTTTACCATGTAAGCTTACTGCCTGGATCATGTGATAACTATCTCTTACTTATGTCCAGCAGAAACCTTTCAGGATGTCGTTCACACTAGGACACAATGTACAACCCCAGAATCTATTTGTGGAAGCAGTGCATCATCCATGTTACCAGATGGTAGCAGTTCAGAGGCAACACCGCCGGAGAGTAGTCTGAGCACAGATATTATAGTTCTTGAGGCTCTACTAGAGGCAGAAAGAGATGGTGTGGCTGCCATGAATGAGGTAATCTTGATCTTGAGGCAGGAAATTATGCAATTAGCGGCACGCATTATGCAAGCAACCCAAGAATTGGAGGAAGTAAGAATGTTGCATTTGAAGACGGAGGAGGTCCTGCTGTTTCTACTATCTAAAGCCTAGGGTAATCTCGGTTCTTCTTTATATACTAGTTGAAATTTCCCCATTCAGACATGGTGGGCGCCAAACGTGGGCGGAAAAACACATTTGATTCAAGCTCATCCGAAACACATGTGTCTCTCCCTCCATTTCCCCATTCATACATGGTGGGCACCAAAACAAACTCTCCTAGTCCGAAATCGATGTAGGCTAATATTTTAAATAGGGGCAGATGTGTAACTTCCCTCAGACGTGACACAACCGCCCTACCTGTCAGCCCTATTCATACACCGTGGGCGCCAACCGTGGGCGCCAAAATACCCTCTCCTCGCCCGAAATCGTTACCGGCAAATATTTGGGAGATGTGAGATTACCATCCTATCCCCAACCGATGTAATGTCTGAAATTTTAAACGGGGGGTAAGTTCGTAACTTTCCCACATTTCACACAAGCGCATCCCAAAGTTTGACATCCCCCCTCCCCCTCCATTTCCCCATTCATACACCGTCAGCACCACAACAACCTCCCCACTGCAGCCAGCCTCCTCCATCTGCCACCCCATCCTCCACCTTGCCGGAGCCGCTACCCCTACCCCGTCGTCCACTGCAAGAGATGGACGTCTCTCATCCACGGCGCCGGACCAGGATCCTTTCATCACATCCTCTCAATTCATCGGCACCATCGTCCACCTTGCTGTTGCCGCTCCTACGACCGCCTCGTCCACGGAAACATGATTTATCCCCCGACCCGGCCATCTGCCATCTAAAGTCTTCTTCCCCGCCGCTGACAGCCATCGCACCCGCAACACTCTCAATGTATCAGCAGAGGCCTACACGGCATTGCAAGAGAGGTGGTACTCTTCCATATGTGCTTAAGTTATTGATCTCACCCAGAAAATAGATCTTAAATTGTTTACTGTACTTTTCTTGTCCGTACCAAATTGTAGTGGCTAGTTGAAAGCAAACATTGGTTGCGAAGTAGCTTTATACGGTTTGCACCTTCAGATCCGCCATAGCACGATCACTATACTCGTAAAGCTTATGGTTTCCCCCCTTTATATTCACTACCATCATCATAGGTGCTTCGTGTCGTGCTAGCACTGCTTCTCAAGACCTCAACCCAAAGCTTACATGTTGAAATACGAATCTGATATGATGCTCATATCACTAAAACAGAGAATGTTTAATTGGTCACCTAATGTTCCTATATTCGTTTCGAAAAGCATGTGCGCCACCCACTAGTCCAGCTAGTTCCACTTTCTTGATTTTACTCTTGATGCTTAGGGTTTTCCACTTTTATCTACTCTACTATGATCTACGTAGGTGCTTCCTGTAATACTAGCATTACTCCACCCTTCAAGCTAAACAACACAATACTCAAAATTCCAAAGCTTACTTGTTAAAATATGATTGTGAAATGATACTGATATTAGTTAACGGACACATTTAGTTGGTTAGCTAGGTCCCACTTGAGTTTCCAAATGCATGTCGCGACATATAGAGAGACATGAAAATTGCATTTCTTTGTCACTTGTTGGCTGCACTTTCTTGTACATACCAAATCTTAGTTGTTATTCCAAAGCAAACATCGGTTGCTAACAACCCTTTGTGCGGTTCGCAGCTTCAGATATGCCATCCCACTACCACGGCCAACACTATACTCATCATGCTTACGGTTTCCCCATTTTATGATAACCACAACCAGCCTACGTGGTTTGTGTTGTAATAGCACTGCTCCACCCATCGAGCTAAACAAGCTTAGTTGTACAAATTCAAATCTCATATTATGTTGATATTAGTAAAACTGAGAGATGTTTAATTGGTCAGCTAAATGTTCCTACTTTAGTTTCGAAATGCATGTGAGCCACATATGGAGAGACCGGAAGGAGTAGTATTTATATGTGCGCTCATCATGGGTGGCCAACCGACATTGTGTAGAAAGACTTGTAATATATTCAATCTGCTTACTATTCTGCTCTTCTTTAAGATGATCCTCTTCTCTTGCGATCGACTGGTCAGGTCGAGTTGTTCTCCCTTAGTATATTTTGAATCTGTCAGGCCAGGTCGACTTGTTCTTCTTTACTATATGTTGAAGTTGTCATCTGCAAAGTGTCATCACTTCTGGAGCTCTCATATTTTGAGTAGTAGGGCACATTATATTAATGCCCACACCAAATTACAGCATGCATGGCATCTCTTAGAAGAATTGCAGAGATAGCACAAAGGGGTTTACAGGGAGGCAGTATTGCATTAGAATCACTTTTGCATTATAAAGATAACCTCACTTGTTTTTATGTTTTCATGCATGTCAGGTATTGAACATTATCAAAATGAATATGAGAATGGGTGCATGAGAGAAATATTGCGGAACAATCCACTGGCTAACAAACTTGGCATGGTGGAGGATGGCCTATGTTATTCACCCATCAAGGTGCTTGCTCTAACTTGGCAAGGTTGTATTGGTTGCACATATTTTGCATCTGACCTCTTGCATTACTTTTACTTTGTTACACCATCTGCTTAGTTTAGGCATCATATATGAGTATATGCCATACCTATCCATTTTTTGTACCTATTCCATGTGTCGTCATACTATGTTTTTCCAGTCAAATGTTGTTCTTCTGTAATAGATGTCCAAAAGGAAGAGGGTGAGTGCAGATCCTCAACGAGTACAAACTAGGTATTTGGAAAAGGTAGTGATACATGTTAAATCAGATAGATCAGCAGCCACAAAAAACACATGCCCAACTGTACCACACTTTACCCCTACTCCACTGGCCAAACCCCTATTAGAACTGCTGAGAGCCCAGCGTCGGGTACTGTCTATGATATCAATTCAAAATTTGAACTCCTAAATTTCTGCATGTGCCTTACCTTCTCTCTTGTATGAAAACTAATTTCAGATGAATCTCCTTGCTCAAAGGATCATAGGATCTCACAACAATAATGGGCTCTACATTGCTCTTGTCAGTACATCTTGCCCTTTTGCCTTGTAACGTTGTACTTAATTAATTGCTATTTGATTATGTATCATCAATCTGCACCTGAGCTTCATTATCCTTTGTTTCTTCCAATATTATTTGATCTATATTTACTCTTTGCAACATGTTGAATAATGGCAACGCTTATAAAGAATTTTCTTTGGGGAATTTATTGAATTATCCTTCCATCAACATGGAGAAGGGCTTTGTCTATCCTGTGTTAACATGTAATGTAAGTTCATCCTTCTCAAGCCTTCAAACTTTGTTCTAGTATAGATTTGGATAGGCATCATTTCCTCCACTGCTGTTTACTTTGTTGTTTACATCTGTTTGGATGTTTGCAACAACTACCAGTTTTCAATTGTAGTTGTAAAAGCATATTCCTTATGCAGAACCTGTTACGTGTCTCCTTGTTTCTCTTTCAGAGTCGTATCTCTTATGCCAGGCAGAACTTTAGGGAAGATAGTGAGCCAAACCATCTTGAGGACAGCGAGATGAACCCAAGGTCCTGTCTTGATGAAGACAGTGAGTTGAAGCTACTCACCAGCAGGTGTGAGACAACCTCTGTGCAGTCGCTGCCTCAATCAGTTCGACTTCTTCAGTCTCAACTTAAAGCGGAAAGGCTTGCTTCAGCTCAGCTCCGACTTGAACTCAAAGATGTAATGAAGATGTCAGAGGACTGCCTTGCGCAATATGGTGCCATACAACTAGGGATGAAGCATCTATCGTCGACACAACTGAGGTCTCATCAGCTTGTTCGGCTGCTTACGGGGCCCATCCTGGCCAGGCCTAGTGCCTTCTGAAGAGCTCTCGAATTTCTATATTCTTTTGTCGGCGCGTTTATATGCACTGGTGCCGACCTTTGATGCCTAGTGGGTGTAATATGTGTAATAGCCGTGATATCCTAGCGTAAGTTGCTTGCTTATTTATTTCCTTATTGTCTTGTTTATTTTTTTTGCTTGTAGTCAGTGCAGTACTTTTTCCGCGGTTTGCTAGTGGCCGCAATAACCTATTTTTTAAAACTAGGCCACAATAACCATGGGCTACATATTTACTGTAGTTACCATGGGCCTCTTACGGGCCATAGAAACAATGGGCCTTCTAAGGGTCGTAGAAACAATGGGTATTCTATAGGGCGTAGAAACAATGGGCTTCTACGGGCCGTAGACACAATGGGCCTTCTACGGGCCGTATCATCAATGGGCCTTCTACGGGTCGTATGATCGATTGGCCAAATATGGGCCAATAACAAACCGCATTATGGCCGCAAACGGGCTAGAATTGGAATCGTCCGTTCATGGGCCGACCATAACGGGCCATCGTTAATCGGCCATATTTGATGACGCTATGAAAACGGCCCAATGTATTAACGGGCCACAAATGGGCCGACTGTAACCACGGGCTGAATTTGGCCCACAAGCAGAAAATGACAGTAACGGGCTGTAAGTAAACGAATGCTGGAAATGAGCGCAAGAATAAATGGGCCCTGAGAAGGCCGAAAGATAACATGGGCTAGAAACAGCCCAATGGAATAATGGGTCGTTAATGGGTATAAAGTGATACATTGTTCATTACGGCCCAGTTTCACCACGGGTCGTTAATGGGCCAAGAGTTACAAAGGGCCTCATATGGGCCGAAAGACGTCATGGGCCATACATGTGCCGGAAGTTAAAATGGGTTGGAATCATATAGGACAGCCCAGAAGATGCTATTGGGCCTAATTCGGATAGTTCGTAATGGGACTTGGGTTAGCGGGTTGTAAATGGGCTATGTGTGAACATGTCGTTAACAGGCTTTTCGTGGGCTGGGTCGCCACCTTTTGACCAAGTCAAACGGGCTGGCCTTTTCACAGGAATGGGCCTCTATTGGGCCGTGCCACATGTCGACGTATCATAGGCGCCTTTGGTCCAATGAGTGGATGACATCCGTCCCAACGGTGAGCCGACACGTGTTTCCTCCAGCCAATGATGATTTTACACGTGGAAAATCCCCATTGGTCAGGGCTGTTAACGGGTTATCGGATCCAAAACCGGACCCGATAGGTTAACGGAGAGCCGTTATGATGGATGCCATGTGTCGATCACCCTTGACGAAAGCACTTCTATGACGCGCGATTTATCATCATGGAAGTGGACACTTCCGTGATGATAATTTTGGTAATGTCATGGAACACTTCTACGGCAACATAGGTATGACTATCTTGATTCTGTCATAAAATCGTCATGGATGTACATGCATGAGAGAAAACGTGACCTACTTGACAAACACGTATCATCACAGAAGTGTATTTTTTTGTAGTGATAGCCCGTTGATACGCCTAGTTGATGTGAGACTATCTCCCTCTTTTTGTCTTCTCCACAACCACCATACTCTATTCCACCTATAGTGCTATGTCCATGGCTCACGCTCGTGTATTGCGTGAAAGTTGAAAATGTTTGAGAATAATAAAGTATGAAACAATTGCTTGGCTCAAACCGGGGTTGTGCATGATTTGAATATTTTATGTGATGAAGACGGAGCATAACCACACTATATGATTTTGTAGGGATAACATTCTTTGGCCATGTTATTTTGAGAATACATAATTGCCTTGTTAGTATGCTTGAAGTATTGTTGTTTTTATGTCAATATTAACCTCTTGTTTTGAATCTTATGGATCTGAACATTCATTTCACAATGAAGAAAAATTACATGGATAAATATGTTAGGTAGCATTCCACATCAAAGATTCTATTTTTATCATTTACCTACTCGAGGACGAGCAGGAATTAAGCTTGGGGATGCTCGATATGTCTCCAACGTATCTATAATTTTTTATTGTTCCATGTTATTATATTATCTGTTTTGGATGTTTTATATGCATTAATATGCTATTTTATATTATTTTTAGGACTAACCAATTAACTTAGAGCCCAGTGCCAGTTTCTGTGTTTTCCTTATTTTTGAGCTTCGTAGAAAAGGAATACCAAACGGAGTCCAAACAGAATGAAACCTTCACGATGATTTTTCTTGGACCAGAAGACAACCAAGAGACTTGGAGATGAAGTCGGAGCATCCACGAGGCGTCCACAAGGATGGAGGGTGCGCCCTGGGGGGTAGGGTGCGCCCCCACCCTTGTGGGCCCCCCATGACCCTCCTGGCCTAATTCTTTCGCCTATATATTCCCATATATCCTCAAACTACCAGAAGCATCCACGAAATCATGTTTCCGCCGCCACAACCTTCTGCACCCGTGAGATCCCATCTATGGGCCTTTTTCGGCACCCTGCCGGAGGGGGATTTGTTCATGGAGGGCTTCTACATCAACTCTATTTCCCTTCTGATGAAGCATGAGTAGTTTACCTCAGACCTACGGGTCCATAGCTAGTAGCTAGATGGCTTCTTCTCTCTCTTTGCTTCTTAGTACCATGTTCTCCTCGGTGTTCTTGGAGATCTATCCGATGTAATCTTGTTTTGTGGTGTGTTTGTCGAGTTCCGGTGAATTGTGGATTTATGATCAACTTATCTATGAATATTATTTGAATCTTCTCTAAATTATTATGTATGATTTGATATCTTTGCAAGTCTCTTCAAATTATCGGTTTGGTTTGGCCAACTAGATTGGTTTTTCTTGCAATGGGAGAAGTGCTTAGCTTTAAGTTCAGTCTTGCGGTGTCCTTTCCCAGTAACAATAGGGGCAGCAAGGCACGTATTGTATTGTTGCCATCGAGGATAAAAAGATGTGGTTTTCATCATTTTGCTTGATTTAATTCCTCTACATTATGTCATCTTACTTAATGTGTTACTTTGTTCTTCGTGAACTTAATACTCTAGATGCAGGCAGGAGTCGATCGATGTGTGGAGTAATAGTAGTAGATGCAGAATCGTTTTGGTTACTTGACACGGACGTGATGCCTATAATTCATGATCATTGCCTTAGATATCGTGATAACTTTACGCTTTTCTATCAATTGCTCGACAGTAATTTGTTCACCCACCGTATTATTTGCTATCTTGAGAGAAGCCACTAGTGAAACCTATGCCCCCCGGGTCTATTTTCCATCATATTAGTTTCATATCTTCTATTTTCCATCATATAAGTTTCCGATCTACTATTTTGCAATCTTTTACTTTCCGATCTATAAACCAAAAATACCAAAAATATTTTACTTTTTGTTTATCTATCTCTATCAGATCTCACTTTTGCAAGTAAATGTGAAGGGATTGACAACCCCTTTATCGCGTTGGGTGCAAGTCTGTTTGATTGTTTGTGTGGGTCTTGGTGATTTGTGCATTGTCTCCTACTGGATTGAAAACTTGGTTCTCTAACTGAGGGAAATACTTATCTCTACTTTGCTGCATCACTGTTTCCTCTTCAAGGGAAAAACCAACGTAAGATCAAGAAGTAGTAAACTCTATTTCAAGTGAGCTGAGTTGACAAAATTTTCCTTTCTGTGTTGAACTCGGTCTCTCTGATCTAAACCCATCGGCCACACTGAAGTGCAAATAACTCTGCACAAAGTTCACAGATCCCACCGAAAAGGACTAATACGGATCCACCGATGTGCTCTATCTATGATCTCTCAATCTCGGAGTCACAGATCAAAATCAATCAGTGTCACTGATTTCACTACTAAAAGAATGTTTTTCCAAACCTACATTTTCTCCATTTCTAGCTCCACTCAATGATTCTTTCGCTTTGTCTGAATCTAAAGCTACACTTCTTAGTTGTGCTTCTCCAGGACCATACTCTCTTGACTCAAAACCTTGAAGCTTACTCTTCTTGGATATTGATGTCAAAGGGGGAGAGAGATGCACATCAAAGCTTATCCACAAATATCTTCTAAGAATGGAAGAGAGTGATGCACTATCATAAAGAGGAGAGAATTTACATGTCTCTAAGAGGGGAGAGATATGTTGTTGTTAATTTATTTATTTGTTCTGATATTGTCTCGCCCTACCTACTCTCATTATCCAGTGCTAGATTCAGGGGGAGAGGAAGTTCAAGATTAGGGGAGAAAAATCTTGGAGGTCTATTACAAATCTTAGTAGATGCGTTGGGGACATTCCTATATCTAAAGGAGTACTCACCTAGTGATACTCATCAAATGCATGTCATTCTAGTCTTGGTACTCTTGGAGCTATTGCATTTTTGTTGTAGGGAAACTCTTGTATTACCTAACCATGTTTTCTCAAGTTTTATCTTCAGGTAAAATGATCTAGCACTCCAAGGTAAGTATATGAATCTTGTACATGTGTATGATGATCACTTGCTTGTATATACTTGTGTGCAAGAAGTCATAATACACATATAAACTTTTCTTTCACATTATCTTGCTCTGATGCATATAGCCAAGGTGCATGTAATTCATTACTCGGTCCTTACTGTTATGCATCCACATCTATTTAGCTTTCAAAATAAGCATAATTGCACACTTGTAGGGAGAGCTTATGCATGTTACATGTTTCTTCAAAGCTATAATGTACTACCTACTATATTCTTGTTTGAAGCTTTGATGTATGTTGTCATCAATTACCAAAAAGGGGGAGATTGAAGGCACATTTGCTCCCTTGGTGATTTTGGTAATCAATGTCAACATACATATTGTTGGCTAATGGTTTTACCTAGAATATTTCAGATAATTCCAATGGTAGCGTGGCAAGGACATGAGGACGTGGACCCTCTCAAAATGCTAAGGACATGGATTGGAAAAAGCTCAAGGCTCTACATTTTTGGTTAAGTGATCCAAGATCACATTGAGTCCATAGGAAAGGCAATACTATTAAAAGGGGACGAGGTTTTGATGATGATCTGATTGCTCAAGTGCTTAGTGATATTGCTCCAAAACCCTTGGCCACCTTCTCTATCCAAATCTATTCAAAACCCTACATGCCAACTCCGTCCCATCGAATCCTACCTATCCGGACCCACCAAGTTCATATGGACACTGCCACAGCCAAACCATAACAAATTGCATCCACTGATATGGATCTCGGTCCCACCAAGATGGCCTTGCCAACTTTCTGTCATCTTTCGCAATTATTTTGGTCCTACCGAGTTTTGTAATTGGTGCCATCGAGCTGGTTTGCCAACTTTCTGTTGCCTTATTGCTTCACTTCGGTCCTACCGAGATGATGTAATCGATGCTAACGAAACAAGGTTTTGCCCTACCATTGCACATCGGCTGCTCTGAGATGTTTCCATTTGGTCCCACCGAGACCTCCAACGTTCATATTTTTTACACAGGTCGGTGCCACCGAGAATCCTGATCGGTGCCATCGAGTTGGGTCAAATGTGTGTAACGGTTGGATTTCGTGTGGACGCTATATATACCCCTCCACCAACTCTTACTCGGTAAGAGAGCCATCAAAACGTGACTACACTTTCACCATTCATTTTCTAAGAGAGAACCACCTGCTCATGTGTTTGAGATCAAGAGATTCCATTCCTACCATTTGAATCTTGATTTCTAGCCTTCCCCAAGTTTCTTTCCACTCAAATCTTTCTTCCACCATAGCCAAATCTTTCTGAGAGAGTTTTTAGTGTTGGGGAGACTATCATTTGAAGTGCAAGAGCAAGGAGTTCATCATCTACACACCATCTATTACCTTTTGGAAAGTGGTGTCTCCTAGATTAGTTAGGTGTCGCTTGGGAGCCTCCGACATGGTGTGGAGTTGAACCTAGAAATTTGTAAGGGCAAGGAAATCACCTATTTTGTGAAGTTCTACCTAAGTGAGGCTAGTCCTTCATGGACGGAAGCCATGGTGGAATAGACAAGGTTGCTTCTTTGTGGACCCTTCGTGGGTGGAGCCCTCTGTGGACTCGCGCAGCTGTTACCCTCTGTGAGTTGAAATCGCCATCAACGTGGCCGTACGATAGCACTACCTATCGGAACCACGCCAAAAATCTTCGTACTCTATTGTGTTTGCACTTTCCAACTCCCATCCCTTTTACATTATTGCGCTTGCATGCTTTACTCTTTCTGCCGCTCATACTCTATTCATTCTTGTGTAGAATGCCCCTTATGCGCCTTAACATGTGCTAAAATCAACTACAACTTAGGGAAATTTAAAACTGCAACTTTGAATTGCAAAGGGTCTAATCACCCCGCTATAGACCCATCTTCTAGATCCTACATGTGGCAAACATGTTAAATCCTTCCCTCCGACGGTGAACTGTGCGACCCTATCCGTCGCCTTCTACTACTCCCATAGGAGTTGTTGGATTTCCCTAAAGAGGAAGGGTGATGTAGCACAACAACATAAAGTATTTCCCTCAGTTAAGAACCAAGGTTTATCATACCAGTAGGAGGCAACACACGTACAATGTAAGCAACACCTGCACACAAACAAAATAATTGCTTGCACCCAACAAAGGCAAGGGGGTCGTCACTCCCTTGTTCTTGCTAGCCACAAGGTTAAAAGCAAATGATAATAAAGATAGGAAAACATAATAATAATTAGGATAATTATAGTAGATTGATAGAAATTTTAGGAACTAGTAAATATATGGAGAAGGGACTCAAGGGCCATAGGTTTACTAGAGTCATCTCTCTCAAAAGCATGGTAGCGAAGGGTAAACAAATTACCATTGGAAAATTGACAGAATTGTGCATAGTTATGAAGATCATCCAAGGCATAATCATTATATAGGCACTACATCCGTGACAAGTAGACTGTTAAACTTACTCACATCTGCTACTATTTCTCCACCTCAAGAACACAATCCAACATGCATCTCAGAGTATTAAGTCATACAAACAGAGTAACGCATTAAGCAAGATGACATAATGTAGATAGAATAAGACCAAACAATATGTTCAAACCCAGTCATTTTACCATTGGTAGAAACAATACAAATATGTGCCCTTTCCTTTCTATCACTGGACACGACCACTGCAAGATTGAACCTACTACAAAGCACCTCACCCACTGAAGATAAATCAATCAAACTTGACCAAAGTAGACCTATAGATCGGAGAGAAATACATAGCTATAAAATTACACGATAATGAAGGCTCAAGAACTCAAAATAGATCAATGAATAATCTGATCATAAACCCACAATTCATCAGATCCCAACAAACACATTGCAAAATATTACATCAGATTGACCTTAGAAGAGATCATCGTATTGAAGATCAAGAGAGTTTGAGAGAGAGAGAGAGAAAATCATATTTTCTACTTCTATGGACCCGTAGGTCCTGTAGGAACTACTCACACATCATCATGGAGGCTGCAAGGTTGATGAAGATAGCCTCCTAATGGTTTCCCCCTCCTGGAGAGTAGCCGAAAATCCCTCGAGATGGGATCGCAGTAAACCCCAAGAGATCTTTAACCATTGCAATTGAAGCTTCTACTTTAATTTTTTCCAGAGGGTTTAGATGCTTTAACATAACTCTTAGGAACCACAGTTGTAATCTTAGCATGTTCTTTAATTCTAATAGGAAAAGGAGGCTTCTCAACGTAAACAGTAAGCACAACAGGATTAGCAGAATAAGATATTGTTTCAATTTTAGCAATGATAGGTTCTTCACAAATATCTTTAATGGTTTCATGATATTTAAACCACTTCTCTTTAGGAAGATCAACATAAGCAACAAATGCTTTACAAAATTTAATCACTATCTCATAATCGAGTCCATATTTTGCACTAAGCTCATGAATAACATCTATTTCTACAAAAGTCTTAACACAATCATATTCAAGACTTATACCTAACTCTTTACCTTTGTCGACCTTCCAATCTTCATAGTTGCATTTAATTCTTTCAATAACATCCCATTTGAATTCAATACTCCTTTTTGAGAAAGAACCAGTAAAAGAAGAATCAAGCAATTCTTTATTGTGAAGATAAAGCCTAGCATAAAAATGATGAGCAATAATATCTCCTGGAGGCTCATGATTGGGGCATTGGAGCATTAAGTCCTTCAGGCTCCCCCAAGCTTGCGTGATACTTTCTCCTTCACACGGCCAAAAATTATAGATATAATTTCTATCACAATGAACCAACTGCATAGGATGAAATTGCTGATGGAATTCTAGCTTCGTTCGGTTCCATTCCCATGAACCTAAGTCACCCAATAGCCTATACCATGTCAATGCTTTTCCCTCCAAACATAAAGGGAATAATTTATTTTTAGCTTCAGCCCTTGATGAACCCACAAGCTTAAACAATCCACAAAGTGCATCCATAAAGATTAAATGCATATCAGGATGTATTGTTCCATCTCCTGCATAGGGGTTAGCATGCCATTTTTCGAAAATACCAAGAGGATTTAATAATAAATATTTTCAGTAGGTGGAGGCTCATCTCTTACCACTTGTGCTCAAGGCGAAGATACCCCAAACAGGCCTATCAAAGGATTGTCTTCCATAGTGACAAGTGTAGATAAATTTTAGCAATATACTAAATATTTCCTTACCATGTTCCACTTACCAAGAGCACTTCACTCCCTGGAAACGACGCCAGAAAAGAGTCTTGATGACCCACAAGAAAAGGGGATCAATCATAGTCCTTTCGATAAGTAAGAGCGTCAAACCCAATGAGGAGCAGAAGGAATCGATAAGCGGTTATCAGCAAGGTACTTACTACAAGTGTTGTAAGATAGTTTTAATAGCAAGTGTGATGACAAGATAATTGATAGTAAGTAACAAGTAACCAAGGTAACAAGGTGCAACAAGGTGTACTAATCGTTATTAATGCTAAGGACAGGCCGGAGTAACTTCTTATAGTGACCGGGTGCTCTTGAGGACACATGGGATTTCATCTAGTTATTTTTACCACGATTCATTGACTCATGTTCATTACTTTGATAAGTTGTTATGTGGGTGGACCAGAGCTAAGGTGTTGTTCTTATTTGAACAAACAACCTACTTATGATTATCCCCTCCATGCAAGCATCCACAAATACAAAGAGAAGAATTAAGATAAATCTAACCATAGTACTAAACACATGGATCCAAAACAACCCCTTACAGAACAACTCGTAAACTGGGGTTTATGTTTTAATCACTCCCGCAATGCATCATCTAAAAACCAATTCCACAATGCCTTCCCCTAGCCCCAAACATGGTGAAGGGTCATGTAGTCGATGTTTGCACGACACCGCTAGAGGAATAATAACATAACATATCATCAAAACATTGAACGGAAACCAACTTCATATGATTACTAGTAACCAGACTTCTCCCATGTCCTCAAGAACAAATAGAACTACTCACAAATCATAATTGTGTTCATGATTAGAGGATATAAATATGTGATTAACAATCTGAACATATAATCTTCCACCAAGTAAATCAAATAGCATCAACTACAAGATGCAATCAACACTACTAGCATCCCCGGGTACTAATCTGAGGTTGGATACGAAGATTGAGCACAAGAGATGAACTATTTCTTTGAGGTGACATGGTGCTCGTGAAGATGTTGATGGAGATGAATCCTCCCTTGATGAGAGGGGCGTTGGTGATGACAATGGCTTCAATTTCCCTCTCCTCGAGGGAAGTATCCCTGGCAAAATCACTTCGCCGGAGAGCAAAAGTGCTTCGCCTCCGGTTCCGCCTCGAGACGGTGGTAGCTGGTCCCGGAAGTCTTCTCTTGATTTTTGCTTGGGTAAAGAGCTCCATATAGGAGAAGATGGGCATCGATGGGACTTTGTGGGCCCCACAAGCCACTAGGGCACGCCCCTGGCTTGTGGGCCCATGGTGGCTCATCTCGGTACTTCTTTCTTCCAGTATTTTTTATATATTCCAAAATAATTCTCCATAAATTTTAACAAAAATTTGAGCTCTGCAGAATAGCTATCTCTAATGTAGCTTTTCTAGGCCAGAATTCCAGGTGCCGGCAATTCTTCTCTTTTGATTTGGCTTGCATTTTAAGAGAAAAAGCATTAAAATTACATAAAAATGAAATATAACTTCACAACAATATAAATAAAAGTAGTAAAACATAATGTAAAATGAATGTATAAGGAGATTGTTGGAATTATTGAGCTTTGGCCCATTTTTATTCTCAATTATTCTGAGGAAAAATCCTAGAGGCCCATATGGCCCATTCATGCATGACAAGTGGGTGCAAAAGATTTAGGCCCACAAGCCAGTGGTGGGTGTTGGAGACAAATGATGTCTACTAGGCAACTTGTTCTTGTAGACTTGCGTTGGGCCTCCAAGCGCAGAGTTTTGTAGGATAGTAGCAATTTTCCCTCATATGGATGGCCTAAGGTTTATCAATCTGTGGGAGGTGTAGGATGAAGATGGTCTCTCTCAAACAACCCTGTAACCAAATAATAAAAAGTCTCTTATGTCCCCAACACACCAAATACAATGGTAAATTGTATAGGTGCACTAGTTCGGCGAAGAGATGGTGATAAAAGTGTAGTAATGATAGTAGATATTGATTTTTGTAATAGGAACAAAAAAATAAACAACAAGGTAGCAATTGATAAAACGGAGCACAAATGGTATTGCAATGCTTGAAAATGAGGCCTAGGGTCCATACTTTCGCTAGTGAAATCTCTCAACAATGCTAATCTAATTGGATCATATAACCATCCCTCAACGTGCAATGAAGAATCACTCCAAAGTTCTTATCTAGCAGAGAACATAAGAAGGAATTGTTTGTAGGGTACAAAACCACCTCAAAGCTATTCTTTCCGATCAATCTATCCTAGAGTTCGTACTAAAATAACACCAAGCTATTATTTCCAATTGATCTAACCAAGAGTTCATACTCAAATAACACCATATGATACACATCAACCAACTGTAATGTCACCTAGATACTCCAATGTCACCGTGAGTATCCGTGAGTTGATTATGCGATATGCATCAAACAATTTCAGATTCATAATACTCAATCCAACACAAAGAACCTCAAAGAGTGCCCCAAGATTTCTACCGAAGAAACAAAGATAAGAACGTGCATCAACCCCTATGCATAGATTACTCCAATGTCACCTCGGGAATCTGCGGGTTGAGTGCCAAAACATATATCAAGTGAATCAATATGATACCCCAATGTCACCATGGGTATTCATAGAAAGACATACATCAAGTGTTCTCAAATCCATAAAAGTATTCAATCCGATAAAATGGAATCTCAAAGGGAAAACTCAATTCACAACAAGATAGAGAGGGGAAAATACCATATGATCCAACTATATTAACAAAGCTCGTGATACATCAAGATTGTGACATCTCAAGAACACGAGAGAGAGAGAGAGAGAGTGAAAGGATTGATATGGTTGACTAGAGGGGGGTGAATAGACAACTAACAATTTTTAAGCTTTTCTTTATCAATTTAAACCTTGCAACAAAATAGGTTATCTAGATATGCAACTATGTGGACAACCTATATTGTGCAATGACAACTAGCACACAAGCAAGCAATAGATACAACACAAGTAAGCTTGCAAAAGTAAAGGCACGAAATAACCAAGAGTGGAGCCGGTGGAGATGAGAATGTGTTACAGAAGTTCCTTCCTTTTAAAGGGAAGTACGTCTCCGTTAGAGTGGTGTGGAGGCACAATGCTCCCCAAGAAGCCACTAGGGCCACCGTAATCTCCTCACGCCCTCACACAATGCGAGATGCTGTGATTCCACTATTGGTGCCCTTGAAGGCGGCGACCGAACCTTTACAAACAAGGTTGGGGCAATCTCCACAACAATTGGAGGCTCCCAACAACACCACGAAGCTTCACCACAATGGAGTATGGCTTCGAGGTGACCTCAACCGTCTAGGGTGCTCAAACACCCAAGAGTAACAAGATCCGCTAGGGATAAGTGGGGGGAATCAAATCTCTCTTGGTGGAAGTGTAGATCGAGGCCTTCTCAACTAATCCTGAGCAAATCAACAAGTTTGATTGGCTAGGGAGAGAGATCGGGCGAAAATGGAGCTTGGAGCAACAATGGAGCTTAGAGGTGGAAGAGGTAGTCAACTAGAGGTAGGAGACACCCCTTTTATAGTCATGGAATAGATCCAACCATTATCCACATGTTCAGCCTGCGACATGCGGTACTACCGCTCCAGGAGAGCGGTACTACCGCAAGGCCACGCGGTACTACCATGATGGACCACGGTACTTCCGCGGTAGTAGCAGAGGCTGGGACTTGCCTCACTGAGAGCAGTACTTCCGCTAGCGCGGTACTACCGCTCCCCCTTGCGGTACTACCGCAAGGCAGGAAAGTCCAAGCCTACGAAGAGCACGGATGAATAAAAATACATCCGTGCCTACTTCCGCTGAAAACGAAACAGTGCAAAAATCCGACGCGGTACTACCGCTAAGACACGGTACTACCGTAACCTAGCTGAGCCAGGCCACGCACGGTACTACCGCACACAAGGTGCGGTACTACCGTTGAGGCGCGGATGTAAAAAATTACATCCGCTCCTACTACCGTGACGCAGCGGTACTAGGTATGAGGGCCACGGTACTACCGCGCTGGACATGCGGTACTACCATGTGGGCGCGGATGTAAAAAATTACATCCGCCCCAACTACCGTACCGGAGCAGCACTAGGCCTAGGAGCCACGGTACTAAGGCTCCAGAGGAGCGGTACTACCGTGAACCCCAGCGGTACTACCGCAAGTACAGTTGTAGCCGTCAGAGCAAGCACAAAGAGGATAACGGAGAAACGCTCCAAAGTGCAAGGGAAAGGTGGAGGCAAGGAAGGAAACGTGTACGTGATGATTCCACCCGAACCTTTCCGACGCGGACCCCCTCTTAATAGTATGGCTCTCCTACGACTCAAATCCACCAAAGAGAAGCGTAGAACAACGCCGTTTTCAATAGTCTTCGAGGGGCACCGAATCGTCTCGTGCCTAGTGATGAAGCGTCTGAGAAACTCAAGGCACACGATTAGTCCGCAAAAGCATTGTCATCAATCACCAAAACACCTGAGGGATAAATATGCCCTTACAATCTCCCCCTTTTTGGTGGATTGATGACAATACGGGATTTGCACATAGATGAGATAATATAGGGCAAAGGCAAACCCCTCCTCTCTAGAATATAGACGGGCTCCCCCTAGATGTGTGCAATCTAGATAGATGCTTTGGACTGCATAGCACACAAACTAGGATCAACACTCCCCCTATATTTTAGAGACAAAGGCATGAAAACTAACATCTAAGCAGAGCATAGCACAAAGGTAGCACAATATATCACAAGCTTGCTAAGATAGATAGAGTGCATATGTCTTACACCATATGATGTAAAGCAACCCAAAGCAAACGAGGTTCAAACGGGAAAGCAGCAAACACACGGAACACGAATGACGACACACGACTCGCAAATCCCTACACTCTCTCCCCCTTTGGCATCGAGACGCCAAAAAGGCAGAGAGGACACCTACACACAAGGGGTGGCTCAAGCAGGGAACTCATCCCAATGCTCCTCGTCTGACTCCTCGGCGGCAAGGATGGTCTCCTCGACGTCCTCCTCAGAATCAGTCCACCTATAGCCTTGCTTCTCCATCCACTCGGCCTCTGGAGTGATGCGATCCTCAGAACCTCCAGACACATCCTCGCCATATAGCTGCAATATCTTCTTGTCCTGGCGATGACTCTCCTTGGATGCCACGTGAGTCCTGTACTGGCCCTTAGCTTACATGCAGAAAAGATTCTTCATCTTGTCCTTCAGCTTCTTGGCCCACGAGGGCATAGAGGAACTATGGGAAGACCTGGCAGCACGGTCCTCAGCAACATCCTCTGCGCCAGCATCCTCCTCATCAATAGCAGCCCTAGCAGCAGACGCCTCATCACAAGTAGTAGTGTTGGCCCAGTAGGGCTTGACACGGAGATAGATGGGATCATGTCGAATCCAGTCTGGAGCAAGGAACTCCTCACCAGGGAACATCTTCTCCCAAGTCTTCGAGATCAGCAGAAACAGATAGGGCCCATAGATAGGCACCTTGCGGTTGAACACTGCAAACCGAAGCTCACACCACATGATGCGTGAGACATCAAGTGGCTGAGTCTGAGACACACGAGCCTCCTCGCATAGGAGCATCATATCCACCATATAGGCATGAACGTTGTCCTTGTCACCAATGCGAGGGAACAAAGAGTTGCGGAAGATGTGATACATGATATCCAGAAAGGAGTTGAGCACCCACCCTGACTTGCCATTGGGAAGCGCCTTCTCAACATAGTATGGCTGAAGCTTGTCCTTGTTAGCAGACTCAGGATTAGCATGGGGGCGAACACCCACGGGAGTGTCGAGCCCGTCATCAGGAACATGGAGCAAATCCATGAACTCCTTCCAGGTAGCAGTCAACTTACGTCCATTGGTCATCCAGGTCATCCTCCGCTCCTCATCAGGGTGAAAGTAAACTAAGGCAAAGAACTGACAAACAAGCTAAGGGTCATAGTCAAGGTGAAAGGAGATCACATGTTCAATACCAAACTGCTCCATCAAATCCGGAGCTTCTCCAAAGTACTGACGGAACTTGTCCTTCCTCAAGTGATGCATTTCTATCCATTTGACATCCACGTAGGTATTTTTCTTATTCTTGATGACATCCAGATAAGTGAGAGTCTGTTGCTTGTTCCAAAACAGTTCACAACCTCTGACAGTAGCACGAGGATGCACATACAGGTTGAGCTTCCTGAGACGGACGAACTCAGATAGGGGTATCTCGTCCATGCCCTTGTTGGGTTCATTGTTCTTACTAGCGGATGTCTTGACATGGCGCTTGGGGGCAGTGGAGCCCTCTGGTGCTTCACCTGGATTGCGCAGACGCTTGGAACCAGTGTCACAACTAGGATTGGAATGGCGAGAGCCACCACCTGAGACACAAACACAAAAACACCCACGACAAGCAAAAAGGATCAATGCAAAGACCACGGCAAAGCACAACAAACACATAGAAAGTATACTTGAAAGTTGCCATGAGATAGATGTGATCCACGGTAGTACTGCCAGAGCCTGCGGTACTAAAATTTTAGTACCGCTCCAAGTCGCGGTAGTACCGTGCGAGGTCACGGTAGTACCATGGTGGGAGTGGTAGTAAAACTTTAGTGCTGCAGCGACTGCGGTAGTACCGCGCCAGACGGGCGGTAGTACCGGACAAGCGGTAGTACCGCACCAGACGGGCGGTAGTACTGCACCGCGTCAGATCCAAATGATGGTTTGAATTTGAAAAGAACTGCGAAACCACGGCGGTGCTACGGTGATCAAATCTAGCACAGGACAAAAGAGAAGGATAATTCCTACGCAATACTACTCTCCTTCATCCTACTCTTGCAAAGATTTGGCATAAGAATCTCTGGAACACACAAGTCTCCCCCAAAAACCTAGAGGGAAAGAACACAACAAAAACGAGAGGGAGTTGGGGAAAGACCTTGGTCCATGGCAAGAGCACGTGGTGGGGAACGATCCCACTGGACGGAATCACGGGAGGGCAGCCGGAGGCGGAGATCCGGCGACGGACGCCGGCCCCGTTCTTGAGCGAGGGAGAGAGAGAGAGACGATGTGGGGGAACTGACGAATGGGTATGGGGGAGTTAGAACTCCCCCTGCCCGTCCTTATCCCCACGTGTTTATGATGGCACGGTAGTACCGCATGTCATCGCGGTAGTACCGCTTGGGCGGAAGTACCGCACCGAAGCGGTAGTACCGCTCTCCTAGGAAGCAGTAAAAAATTACTGCCGCGTGGGGGCGGTAGTACCGTGCTCCCCACACGCGGTAGTACCGTAGCTGGCTGCGGTAGTACTGTGAGCTCACGAAAAAGCTGGTTTCGACACACGAAAAGAGGTCTTTGCAATGAAACTTTTAGCACAAGAGACACCACAAGAACACGCACAACCCAAGGCAGAAAGACAACAAGGAGCAACCGCGCGACACTACCTCTCAAAAGGAGAGAGCGGTGGCCGGAGCCACCTATGTTTGAGTTAGTTGGTATGGCACCACGAAGAATTATCCTTGGGCCCATGACCAAAACTCGTCTTTGAAGCACAAGTACCATCAAAAAACTGGCTAATGTGAAAGAGTTGATCGATTTATGCATAATGGGGGGAGGGAGAGTTCATTGAGAGAACAACACTCCCCCTATGTCCATGCCTACACCTAAACTAGACAACAAGTTGAGTGTGGTGGGGGGTGCAAGGGTTCAAGTCACATTACTCGAATCAATGATATTTAGCTCATGCCTTAACTCGCGAAATCTTGCTTCATCCAAGGGCTTCGTGAAAATATCTGCAAGGTTATCATGAGTGTTGACATACTTGAGCTCAATCTCCCCTCGCCTAATGTGATCCCGGATGAAGTGATACCGAATCTCAATATGCTTCATCTTGAAATGTTGCACCGGGTTAAGAGAAATCTTGATGGCACTTTCATTGTCACACCAAAGAGGCACTTTGTCACAAATGACACCGTATTCCTTTAAAGTTTGCCTCATCCATAAGAGTTGTGCACAAAAACTACCGGCCGCTACATATTCCGCTTCGGTGGACGAGAGAGATACACAACTTTGCTTCTTGGAAGACCAACTCACCAAAGAGCAACCAAGAAATTGGCACCCTCCGGAAGTGGACTTCCTATCCACCTTGTCTCCCGCCCAATCAGAATCCGTAAATCCTTCAAGCTTGAAGTTAGCTCCTCTTGGGTACCATAGGCCAAAGTTTGGGGTATGAGCCAAATATCGAAAGATTCGCTTGACCGCCACAAAGTGGCTTTCCTTTGGTGCGGCTTGGAACCGTGCACACATTCCCACACTCAACATGATATCCGGTCTAGATGCACAAAGGTAAAGCAAGGAACCAATCATAGAGCGATATACCTTTTGATCCACCGCTTTACCATTGGGATCAATGTCAAGTTGGCACTTGGTGGGCATTGGAGTAGAGGTCGGCTTGACATCACTTAGCTTGAATCTCTTAAGCATGTCTTGAGTGTATTTGGCTTGGTTGATAAGGTACCTTCTTGTCACGCCCAATATGCGACCCTATCCAAAAGGAACTCGAAGGTCCCACCAAGGATAGACCCGCATATTGAAATGCTTTTGCAAGGTGGATATCATTACATCAACATTACATAATAGGTAGGGATACATACATAATGCATACCATGCCACACGAATAAAACATCATCTTACATAAGAGCAACATCCAACTACGGATGAAACACAAACAGAAACTCAAACGACATCCACCCTGCTAGCCCAGGCTGCCGACCTGGAACCTATCTCCTGATCGAAGAAGAAGCAGAAGAAGAACTCCAAAACAAGCAAACATCGCTCTCGCGTCATGATCATCGCATAACCTGTACCTGCAACTGTTGTTGTAGTAATCTATGAGCCACGAGGACTCAGCAATCCCATTACCATGGGTATCAAGACTAGCAAAGCTTAAAGGGAATGGAAAGGATAAGGTGGTGAGGTTGCAGCAGCGACTAAGCATATATGGTGGCTAACATACGCAAATAAGAGCGAGAAGAGAAGCAAATGGAACGGTCATGAAGCTAGCAATGATCAAGAAGTGATCCTGAACTCCTACTTACGTCAAACATAACCCAAAAACCGTGTTCACTTCCCAGACTCCGCCGAAAAGAGACCATCACGGCTACACACACGGTTGATGCGTTTTAATTCGGATCTGGTGTCAAGTTATCTACAACCGGACATTAACAAATTCCCATCTGCCACATAACTGCAGGCACGGCTTTCGAAAGTTTATACCCTGCAGGGTGTCCCAACTTAGCCCATGATAAGCTCCCGCGATCAACGAAGGATATACCTTCTCCCAGGAAGACCCGATCAGACTCGGAATCCTGGTTTACAAGACATTTCGACGATGGTAAAACAAGACCAGCAAAGCCTCCCGCTGTGCCGACAAATCCCGATAGGAGCTGCACATATCTCGTTCTCAGGGCACACCGAATGAGCCAGACGTCGGGTTGGCATAGACCCTGATTGCCCAGGGGGCACCGGACATCGCTCGGTTTGGACCAACACTTGGACAAGCATTGGCCCGAGGGGCTAAAATAAAGATGACCCTCGGGCTCCAGAAACCCAAGGGAAAAAAAGGGCTAGGTGAGGCAAATGGTAAAACCAATGTTGGGCCTTGCTGGAGGAGTTTTAATCAAAGCGAACTATCAAGGGGGTCCCATAAATCACCCAACCACGCAAGGAACGCAAAATCCGGGAACATAACACCGGTATGACGGAAACTAGGGTGGCAGGAGTGGAACAAAACACCAGGCATAAGGCCGAGTCTTCCACCCTTTACCAAGTATATAGATGCATTATTTAAATAAGAGATATTGTGATATCCCAACATAATCATGTCCATCATGGAGCAATCTTCAACTTCACCTGCAACTAACAACGCTATAAGAGGGGCTGAGCGAAAGCGGTAACATACTCAACCAACGGTTTGCTAGGAAGGGTGAAAAGGTTAGAGGCTGACAAGGCAATTTGGGAGGCTTGAAGAACAATTGATAGGTAGCGCAGCAAAGCGATAGAACGAAGCAACTAGCATAGAAAATGATAGTAGTGAGATCCAGGGTAGCAGTCATCTTGCCTGAAATCCCGCAAGGAAGAAGAACGAGTCCATGCAGAAGATGAAGCCATGAAGACGAACCAAGCGTAGACGAACGAATCCTCACGATCGCAATGAAACGGGAACTATCGAGAAGAAGCACACAACATGGTAAACACACCACACATAGTCAAGACATGATGCACAACAAGCATGATGCATGACAAAGCTACATGGGGCTACTCATGGCAAGAGATAATGCAAACAAGAGCAACCGGTAAGTCCTCATATGCAACTTCCGAAATTGGTCCAGATCTGAATAAACCTTCTGTTCAAGTTGTTAAATAGCAAGTTAAGATGCACCAAGATGATCTACACGAGATTCTAGTCAAGTTACATATAAAGTTCATTTAATTCGGAGCTACGGCCTAGACGATATGAGCAAAACAAGTTAAACATGGCATTGATGCAAAATGCATACAAACATCAAGCAAACACCTCAAAACAAGGATGCAACATGATAACATGAAACTACATGCAAAATCAAGCAAGTTTCATATAGATCACACTCAAAACGGAGCAACGGTTCAACACATACACTCTATACAAGTTTAAAGGACAAGCTGTCCAAAACAGCAACTAGGCATATTGCAAGCATCAAAACATTATGCTAAAGTACCTCAACATAAGAACAAAAGGCATGCACATGATGTACAGGTAAAGCATAACAAAACATGAACACTGAGCTACCTCTAGAAATCACTAGAACATGCTCAAAAACACATGGCAAGATTGCAAACAATAACAGTTTCAGACTTTGCAGAAATAACATCAGGTTGCAATGTTTAGAGCTATCAAACAACATGCTACAGGAACTTCACATGGCAAACAAAGGCATGGCATGAACCTACTAATTTCATAGAACAAAAGTCCTTTACTGACCATGAGCCAAAAAGGATCAGAAGATTTAATGGCACCCATGTAAACACGGCAAATGATATAACAGATTCAAACATGGCAGGAACAACGATAAGTAGGCATGTTGGTGAGCTTGTACCACTCACCACAGAGCATTACATGGCATGGAAAGGTAACCAACAGTAAGATGACATATTTATGAAGCTAATAATGGCAAGATAAAGTTCATAGGGTGCATGGATCACTACCATAACACATGGCAAAACTGAACTTAATGTTAACAGGCTGACAGCAACATTATTCAGCAATTTGAGAGCAAGAATGCAACAAGCTGCAGAAGGCTATAAATGCAACCAGGGGCATGGATGAAAAGAGCATAACATGTATAACAAAACTTCATTAGTGAACATCTCCAGATTATGCATGGAATGACTTGTAGCAGCAGGTTTACATGGCAAAAAAATATAACAGAATCAGCCTAGCAAAACAGCAACAGCAAGTACCCTACTTAACAAGCTTGATGCACTCACTACACAACTCACAAAAATACATGGATGGCACCCCTGTAAAGATGGCATGATGTATCTCAAAACACATTTAGACATCAACCTCATAGGATGCACACACAAAATGCAACGAAAAAGACAAATCACCAAGTTATAACAGTTTCAACAGGTTAACATCATATAGCACTCTTGCAACGATGATTTAGGCATCAAGATGTTCTCAAACAAGCATGACACAATGGAATGAAATGTAGAGTATCTCACAATGAACATTTTGTTATATTATACACGCAAAACGGAGTAGTATGCAGAGAGTTATGGCATGTCAAACATGACACCAGAATGCAAGATAATTACAGGACTTAGCTGTATTCTGGAAAAAAAACAAGTGAGCGCAAAATTACTAAATATCGCACTGGCGAGGGTTTAGCGGGCATCTCACCATGGGCTTCGGCCCAGGATGAAGGAGGACGAGGCAGGCCGGATGAGGAGGTGGCCTGGCAGGCCGGGGACGCGGGCCGGGAACTGGGCCGACCGGAGGCCCGGTCGTCCTTCTCCTCGATCCCGACTAGATCGAGGGAGGCAGGAG
Organism: Triticum dicoccoides; assembly: GCF_002162155.2. NCBI lineage: Eukaryota > Viridiplantae > Streptophyta > Magnoliopsida > Poales > Poaceae > Triticum > Triticum dicoccoides. Next base: position 637,113,666 of record NC_041383.1, read on the forward strand.
CATGGCGGCGGTGCTCCATGGCGATACTGGCGAGGGGCGGCGGCGGCCATCCAGATTCGGCCGGCTAACGCCGGATCCGGGCGCGGCGGCGATGAAGCACGGGGAGGCCGCGAGGCGCGGTCACCGGGGACGGCGCGGTCGCCGGCGAAGGGCGGCGCGGCGGCGGAGCACGAAGCGGGCGGCGGCGGGCGAGATCCGGGCGGCGGCGCGGGGAGATGGGCCGGGAGGGCCCGATCCGGGCTCTCCGGGCCGCGGCGGCGGGGACGGCGCGGGGCGCCATGTGGCGGCGCGCCATAGGCTGCGGCGGCGGCGGAGAATGCATCCGGCCGGGGTTGGACATGTCCGGCGCGGTGCGGAGGGGAAAAACTAGGGTTAGGGGTGTTTGGACTGCGAAAATTTCGGGGGAGAGGGCAATATATAGGTAGAGGGAGCTAGGAGACTCCAAATGGAGTGCGGTTTCACCCACACGATCGTGATCGAATGACCGAGAGCATGAAGGGGGTTAGGATGGGTTTTGGGCCAGTTTGGAAGGGTGTTGGGCTGCAACACACACGAGGCCTTTTCGGTCCCTTGGTTAACCGTTGGAGTATCAAACGACCTCCAAATGGCACGAAACTTGACAGGCGGTCTACCGGTGCTATACCAAGGCCACTCGGCAAACCTCGGTCCATTCCGAGAAAGTTTAACACCCGCTCACAATAGGAGACAAAAGGGGAACACCGGAGGGCATAGGAGTGCTAGATTGCAAAACGGACAACGGGGAAAATGCTCGGATGCATGAGACAAACACGTATGCAAAATGAGATGCACATGATGACATGATAAAATGCAACACGCAAGCAAATGACATGGCAATGACGATGAATAACTGGCAGACACCTGGCGCAACGAAACTGGGGCGTTACAACACTCCTCCACTAACAAGAGATCTTGTCCCGAGATCTTAGGACCGAGACAGAAGGGAAAAGGGATGAGGTGAAACAAGAACTCAAGAGAAGAAGCAAAAAATCGAGAGCACTCGAGAAGAAGAGAGGAACGACGAGAATGATGAGAATCGAAAGCTCACGGAATCAGATAGACTATGAAACCACTCCGGTTAGAACGAGATAAGAAATGAATAAGACTGAAAGGATTTAAGCAGCGCTCCGGCTGAACATGGAAAGAGTTGGAACTGAGATTGACAAAATGGAACGATAGTTGATGAGAGGAACAACACAATGCCTCCGGAAGAATTGAGAGAATGGAATGAAAAGAATTTAGAAGGATTGCATGAAGTTGTTGAGAAAATCAACAACAAAAGAATAAGCTTGATGTGGACTTATGGATAACATCTCAAAATTTATGAGCTAATAACCGACCAAAAACGGAAATGATTGGATAGCTGAGAAGAACAAAGAAGTGCAAAACTCCACTTCAAAAGAATATGGAGAATTAATTGCACCTCAGAAGCAAGAAGAAGGATACTTGAGTTCCTTTGATTAGAATCTTGATGAACTCTTTGGAGAATGAATTAAATCATGAAGAACCACCATGAAGAACTCCGGTGCCAAAAGGATGACGAGAATAGATTGAAGGATGAAAGAATAAGATGAGCCTTGCGGTTATTTATATGGAGGTTCCAATGAAATGGCCGAGGAAATTGAACTCCGGAAAAGAAAGGATGAAAACACTTGAAACTAGAATTTATTCATTAAGAACAAACTCCGAAGGAAGGGATTACTCACTTGGATGAAATAAGAATAAGAATTATTTTATGCTTATCCTTCATCAAATTTAATTGATGACAAGTAATGGATTTTGCATACTACTTATTCTCGTTGAAAAAGATTAAAGGGGAAAAATAGCGTGAAATTTGGGAAGGTCTTCATGAACCACCGGTAGGATTCGAAAGAACGAATGGATTAAAATGATAATCAAGGGAAAAGAATCTTGAACGAGCCACCATAAAAATTCGAAAATGACTGATGAAGGAGAATGAATCACCGGGAAGAATTAGAAGAACCAATAAGCTTGAGGGGATTTAGATGCAGAAGAACAAAGAGATCATGAGCTGATTAAAGAACACTTGAATGAAGCACCGGGATAATTGAATAACGGTAGCTGAAATGTGAGGACAAGAATTCTTCTGGGACGATGGCCTCCGGTGAAAAGAAACAGGAAAACAACTTCTGACATACTCCAGATGGGTAAGAAAAAGAATATCTGACAAATGGAATAATTCAAGAGGCTAACAAGAAGCTAGAATCACGAATCTTCGGGAGAACGGGCAAGATTTAGAGGAAAACTCTTCTTCGATATTCAAATGACGACGGGAAACACCACCAAAAATACTGAGGTACTCCGGGGGAATGAAAAAGAGGAAAGGTTGAACCAACAATGAAAAGAATTTGAAAGTGATCTTGGAGATGGCATCTGACTGATGAAATTCATTCTTATGTCAGGCTCCGAAAGGAATTAGGAATGGCTCCGGAATAATTAGAAGAGTCAGGTAAGATCCTGGGAAAAGACCTGTGGGTTAGGGCCCACTGAAAAGAAAAGCACCGTTGGAAAGGGATGTTGAAGAGGTAGATGACGCACCGGAACAATTGAAATATTTAAATGAGGTGACAACCTCGAATTAATTGGAACACAGACGAATCTCCTGAGATGTCTTGCACACTCCGGAAGGATAAACTGGCGAGAGACGAATGAGCAGGGAAAACACTTGATCCAAGGAAAATAATATGATCAACCCGAAAAACTTGAATTGAGTCCACCGGAAAGGAAAAGAGATGAAGAATGACGAACAAGACGAGAATTCACCGGTAGAAATAATTGAGGGAAGACTGAAGAGGCTCCGGGAAGAAAAGGGTAGGAGGGCGGGAAAACAAAGGCAACTTGGAAGGGGAAATCAATGAATAACTTGAAGAGAAAACACCGGTTGAAATCATTGAGGATATAGAGCAAAATCTTCGCACGAGTAGGATGGATACTCGATTACGGACTCCGGCTTCGAGAAGAAAAGGGTGGGCGGGTGGGAAAAGAAAACAACTGAGGACAGAGAAACAACTTCGTTGAGAGCGGGCTGTGGATTGAACTTGGCAAAGACGAAGAGGCTCGAGTCAACTTGACAAGAAATGCACCGGATGAAAAGAGCTGAGAACCAACGATCAAAAAACCAACTGCATGATCCTAAAGAAAGTTTGAAAGGGAAGACCCGATCAGACTTAGAATCCCGGTTTACAAGACATTTCGACGATGGTAAAACAAGACCAGCAAAGCCTCCCGCTGTGCCGACAAATCCCGATAGGAGCTGCACATATCTCATTCTCAGGGCACACCGGATGAGCCAGACGTTGGGTTGGCATAGACCCTGATTGCCCATGGGGCGCCGGACATCGCTCGGTTTGGACCAACACTTGGACAAGCATTGGCCCGGGGGGGCTAAAATAAAGATGACCCTCGGGCTCCGAAAACCCAAGGGAAAAAAGGGCTAGGTGAGGCAAATGGTAAAACCAATGTTGGGCCTTGCTGGAGGAGTTTTATTCAAAGCGAACTGTCAAGGGGGTCCCATAAATCACCCAACCGCGTAAGGAACGCAAAATCCGGGAACATAACACCGGTATGAAGGAAACTAGGGCGGCAAGAGTGGAACAAAACACCAGGCATAAGGCCGAGTCTTCCACCCTTTACCAAGTATATAGATGCATTAATTAAATAAGAGATATTATGATATCCCAACATAATCATGTCCATCATGGAGCAATCTTCAACTTCACCTACAACTAACAATGCTATAAGAGGGTCTGAGCGAAAGCGGTAACATAGCCAACCAACGGTTTGCTAGGAAGGGTGAAAAGGTTAGAGGCTGACATGGCAATTTGGGAGGCTTGAAGAACAATTGATAGGTAGCGCAGCAAAGCAATAGAATGAAGCAACGAGCATAGCAATGATAGTAGTGAGATCCAGGGTAGCGGTCATCTTGCCTGAAATCTCACAAGGAAGAAGAACGAGTCCATGAAGAAGATGAAGCCACGAAGACGAACCAAGCGTAGACGAACGAATCCTCACGATCGCAACGAAACGGGAACTATCGAGAAGAAGCACACAACATGGTAAACACACCACACATAGGCAAGACATGATGCACAACAAGCATGATGCATGACAAAGCTACATGGGGCTACTCATGGCAAGAGATGATGCAAACAAGAGCAACCGGTAAGTCCTCATATGCAACTTTTGAAATTGGTCCAGATCTGAATAAACCTTATGTGCAATTTGTTAAACAGCAAGTTAAGATGCACCAAGATGATCTACATGAAATTCTAGTCAAGTTACATATAAAGTTCATTTAATTCGGAGCTACGGCCTAGACGATATGAGCAAGACAAGTTAAACATGGCATTGATGCAAAATGCATACAAACATCAAGCAAACACCTCAAAACAAGGATGCAACATGATAACATGAAACTACATGCAAAATCAAGCAAGTTTCATATAGATCACACTCAAAACGGAGCAACGGTTCAACACATACACTCTTTACAAGTTTAAAGGACAAGTTGTCCAAAACAGCAACTAGGCATATTGCAAGCATCAAAACATTATGCTAAAGTACCTCAACATAAGAACAAAAGGCATGGACATGATGTACAGGTAAAGCATAACAAAACATGAACACTGAGCTACCTCTAGAAATCACTAAAACATGCTCAAAAACACATGGCAAGATTGCAAACAATAATAGTTTCAGACTTTGCAGAAATAACATCAGGTTGCAATGTTTAGAGCTATCAAACAACATGCTACAGGAACTTCACATGGCAAACAAAGGCATGGAATGAACCTACTAATTGCATAGAACAGAAGTCCTTTACTGACCATGAGCCAAAAAGGATCAGAAGATTTAATGGCACCCATGTAAACACGGCAAATGATATGATAGATTCAAACATGGCAGGAACAACGATAAGTAGGCATGTTGGTGAGCTTGTACCACTCACCACAGAGCATTACATGGCATGGCAAGGTAACCAACAGTAAGATGACATATTTATGAAGCTAAGAATGGCAAGATCAAGTTCATAGGGTGCATGTATCACTAGCAAAACACATAGAAAAACTGAACTTAATGTTAACAGGCTGACAGCAACATTATTTAGCAATTTGAGAGCAAGATTGCAACAAGCTATAGTAGGCTATAAATGCAACCAGGGGGGTGGATGGATAGATCATAACATGTATAACAAAACATCCTTAGTGAACATCTCCAGATTATGCATGGAATGACTTGTAGCAGCAGGTTTACATGGCAACAAAATATAACAGAATCAGCCTAGCAAAACAGCAATAGCAAGTACCCTACTTAACAAGCTTGATGCACTCACTACACAACTCACAAAATACATGGATGGCACCCCTGTAAATATGGCATGATGTAGCTTAAAACACATGTATACATCAACCTCATAGGATGCACACACAAAATACAACGAAAAAGACAAATCACCAAGTTATAACAGTTTCAGCAGGTTAACATCATATAGCACTCTTGCAACGATGATTAAAGCATCAAGATGATCTCAAACAAGCATGACACAATGGAATGAAATGTAGAGCATCTCACAATGAACATTTTGATTTATTATACACGCAAAACTGAGCAGTATGCAGAGAGTTATGGCATGTCAAACATGGCACCAGAATGCATGATAATTACAGGACAGCCGTATTCTGAAAAAAGCAAGTGAGCGCAAAATTACTAAATATCGCACGGGAGAGGGTTTAGCGGGCATCTCACCATGGGCTTCGGCCCAGGACGAAGGAGGACGAGGCGGGCCGGATGAGGAGGTGGCCTGGCAGGCCGGGGACGCGGGCCGGGAACTGGGCCGACCAGAGGCCGTGGGGCCCACGGGCGATGGAGGCCCGGTCGTCCCTCTCCTCGATCCCGACTGGATCGAGGGATGCAGGAGCATGGCGGGGGCGCTCCATGGCGATACTGGCGAGGGGCGGCGGCGGCCGTCCAGATCCGGCCGGCTGACGCCGGATCCGGGCGCGGCGGCGATGAAGCACGGGGAGGCGGCGAGTCGCGGTCGCCGGGGATGGCGCGGTCGCCGGCGAAGGGCGGCGTGGCGGCGGACGGTCGGACGGCGGCGGAGCACGAAGCGGGCGGCGGCGGGCGAGATCCGGGCGGCGGCGCGGGGAGATGGGCCGGGAGGGCCCGATCCGGGCTCTCCGGGCCGCGGCGGCGGGGACGGCGCGGGGCGCCACGTGGCGGCGCGCCATAGGCTGCGGGCAGCGGCGAAGAATGCGTCCAGCCGGGGTTGGACATGTCCGGCACGGCACAGAGGGGAAAAACTAGGGTTAGGGGTGTTTGGACTGCGAAAATTTCGGGGGAGAGGGCAGTATATAGGTAGAGGGAGCTAGGAGACTCCAAATGGAGTGCGGTTTTCACCCACACGATCGTGATCGAACGACCGAGAGCATGAAGGGGGTTAGGATGGGTTTTGGGCCAGTTTGGAAGGGTGTTGGGCTGCAACACACACGAGGCCTTTTCAGTCCCTCGGTTAACCGTTGGAGTATCAAACGACCTCCAAATGGAATGAAACTTGACAGGCGATCTGCCGGTGCTATACCAAGGCCACTCGGCAAACCTCGGTCCATTCCGAGAAAGTTTAACACCCGCTCACAACAGGAGACAAAAGGGGAACGCTGGAGGGCATAGGAGTACCGGATTGCAAAATGGACAACGGGGAAAATGCTCGGATGCATGAGACGAACACGTATGCAAAATGAGATGCACATGATGACATGATAAAATGTAACACGCAAGCAAATGACATGGCAATGACAACGAATAACTGGCAGACACCTGGCGCAACGAAACCGGGGTGTTACACTTCTCTTCTTTGTTTGATATCAAAACCAAGGAAGAACTTCAACTCTCCCATCAAAGACATCTTGAACTTAGAGGTCATGAGAGTGGCAAATTATTCATTGAAAGCATTGTTAGGGGAACCAAAGATAATGTCATCAACATATAGTTGGCACACAAACAACTCCCCTTTGACCTTCTTAGTAAAAAGAGTGGGATCGATTTGCCCAACTTCAAAGCCACGATCTTGTAACAACTTGGTAAGGTGGTCATACCACGCACGTGGGGCTTGTTTAAGGCCATAGAGTGCCTTATCGAGTTGATACACATGATCCGGGAAGTAAGGATCCTCGAACCCGGGGGGTTGCTTGACATAAACCAACTCATTAATAGGACCATTAAGAAAAGCACTTTTCACATCCATTTGTTGTAACTTAAAGTTGTGATGGGAAGCATAAGCAATCAACAAACGAATGGATTCAAGGCGAGCAACGGGAGCAACGGTTTCACCATAGTCGATACCCTTGACTTGGGAGTAGCCTTGTGCTACCAATCTTGCCTTGTTGCGAATGATGTTCCCATGAGCATCTTGCTTGTTCTTGAAAATCCACTTGGTTCCAATGACGTTATGGTTCCCCGGAGGCCTTGGCACCAACCTCCACACCTTGTTATACTCGAAGTTGTTGAGTTCTTGATGCATGGCATTGAGCCAATCCGAGTCTTCGAGCGCCTCATAGACCTTTTGGGGTTCAACACAAGAGACAAACGCGTGATGTTCACAATAGTTTGCTAATTGTCTACGAGTGCTTACCCCCTTTCTTAGGCTTCCAAACACATTCTCCATGAGATGGCCTTTGGTGGTGAGTTTGGAAGCAATCTTCGCGGCACGACGCTCTAATTCCTCCTCGGATGTGGAAGGAGGAGGGTTAACTTGATTATCTTGAGCGCCTTCTTGAGCTTGTTCTTGATCTTGAGCTTGATCATGATCTTGAACTTGCTCGAGGGGGAGAACTTGACCTTGGGCATCATTTGGAGGTTCACCACCATCTTGAGATTGATCTTGCCCTTGGTCTTGTTCACAAGGTTGAGGGCCTACACTTTGTTCTTCGGAAGCGTGTGGGTCTTGAGTAGGTGAAGGCTCCACTTGAGTGGAGCATTGTCCTTCTCCTTCGGCCACAAGGGGTTCCTCAATGGGTAGAATATGACCAATACACATTCTTCTTATGGCTTGGGGAGGAATTTCATAACCTACATCACAAGTACCACTTTGCTCCACTTGGGAGCCGTTATTTTCGTCAAACTCCACGCTACACGTCTCCTCAATGAGTCCGGTGGACTTGTTGAGAACACGGTAAGCATGAGAGTTTGTACCATAACCAACAAATATGCCCTCATAAGCTCTAGCCTCAAATTTAGACAAACGAACACCTTTCTTGAGAATGAAACACTTACACCCGAACACCCAGAAGTACTTGAGATTGGGATTGTTTCCGATGAGTATCTCATAAGGAGTCTTGTTCACGCCTTTGTGGAGATAGAGCCGATTGGATGCATGACATGCGGTGTTGATGGCTTCGGCCCAAAAGTTGTATGGAGACTTGAACTCCGCCATCATGGTCCTTGCCGCATCCATCAATGTCCGGTTCTTCCTCTCTGCAACACCATTTTGTTGAGGGGTATATGGTGCAGAATATTGATGCTTGATCCCCTCATCACTAAGAAACTCATCCAAGGTGTAGTTCTTGAACTCAGTGCCGTTGTCACTTCTTATTGTCAAGATCTTTGCATTATGTTGACGTTGAGCTTCATTTGCAAAGTCGATGACGGTTTGTTGAGTCTCACTCTTCCTCTTGAAGAAGTATACCCAAGTGTATCTTGAATAATCATCCACAATCACCAGGCAATACTTTCTACCCCCAAGACTATCAAAGGATGGAGGCCCAAAGAGGTCCATGTGAAGGAGCTCCAAGGTCTCTTCGAGTTGATGATAGTCATGGGAGGGTGAGCCGTCTCATGAAGCTTTCCTTCGATACAAGCACTGCAAGCACGATCTTTGGCAAAACTAACATTTGTTAGTCCACGGACATGGTCCCCCTTGAGAAGACTTTGCAAAGATCTCATATTGACGTGGGCTAAACGGCGATGCCAAAGCCATCCCACATCAACTTTAGCCATTAGGCATGTCGCGGTCTTAGTGGGTTGCTCCGAAAAGTTAGTCACATAGAGACCTTTCTCGACATGCCCAACAAAGGCTACTTTAAGAGTCTTGCTCCACAAGAGGGCCACGGTATCAATATCAAAGAAGGTGGCAAAGCCCATGAGTGCAAGTTGACGAACGGAAAGTAAATTGAACGCAAGGGACTCAACAAGCATGACTTTCTCGATCGTTAGATCATGAGAAATGACAACCTTGCCAAGACCCAATACCTTAGAATGTGAGGCATCACCCCACTCGACATTGATGGGCATAGATGGGATCTTTTGCACGTCCACCACCAAGTCCTTGCTCCCGGTCATATGATTTGTTGCTCCACTATCGAGCAACCATGATCCCCCACCGGAAGCAAACACCTACAAGAGATCAATGCTTGGTTTTAGGTACCCATTTAGTAATGGGTCCTTTGATGTTGGTAACAAGGGTCTTAGGAACCCAAATAGACCATTCAATGTACTCATAAGAAGAACCAACAAATTTAGCATAAACATGCCCATCACTAGCACGGCACAACACATAAGAGGGGTTAAAGTCACTGGCTTTGTTGGGAGAGATGGCTTTTCCCTTTTTGTCATCACCACTCTTCCCATTGTTCTTCTTATCCTTAGGAGCACCCTCTCCCTCCTTCACGAAAGTTTGCTTAAGCGGGGGAGGTCGTTTGGTCTTGTTACTCTTCTTCTCGTTCTTCTTCTTGTTCTTGGACTTGGGTGAGAACCCAACTCCCTCCTTGCCCACAACTTCCTTTTGATTGCTCAAAAGGTCATTTAGGTTCTTCTCACCTTGTATGCATGACACAAGACCTTTCTCGAGTTGTTCCTTCAACTTGGCATTCTCCTCCACAAGATGCACATGCTCACAACACGGGTTAGTAGCATTTGCATTATCAATTAAGACCATGTGAGGAAATGTGGCCTTTTCCTTGGTTAGCTTAACTTGGAGTTGAGGATGAGACTCCTTGAGGTTTGCATGAGCACCTTTCAAGACCTTGTGGGCCTTGTCAAGTACATCAAACTCCTCCTTGAGTCTAGCATGATCAATCCCAAGTTTAGCCTTCTCAAAAGATAGCACACGAGACACAACAAGAGCATGATCAAGATCTTTCTTTAATTTGGCATGGTCATCGTTTTGTGACTCCTCAAGATCCAAACGATGCCCACGCTCTTCCTCAAGAGCATTAGAGAGATCTGATATCTCATCGGCATGGTCACGACTATGACCTTCCATCTTAGAGATGGTTTCTTCGTGAGCCTCGATCATGTCATTGGCTTCACCAAGTTGTTCCAAGAGATCAACGAAGTGCTTCTTGGATTTGCCCTTGAGCTTACTCATGAAGGACTCAAATTCATTTACCTCCTCATTAGACCCCTTACCATCATCAAAGCCAACCGTCAAAGAAGGATTAGGAATAACGGTGGTTTTGATGTTGGGGGTTACCTTGTTAGTGGCTTTAGCCATGAGGCACTTGGCGGTGATGTTCTTGTTGGGTGAATCAAAGAGAGACACCCGGGGAGTTGTGGCAATGGAAATGGATGCCATGGCCATTGCTTCACTATCTTCATCATCATCGTCATCCTCACGGTATCCTTCTTGAACCACCAACCCGCGAGTAGGAGTCTTCTTGGTGAAGTTGTTCTTGTTGGGGAAGGACTTGGCTTTGTCTTTTCGGATGAACTTGCCACCATTGTCTTCCCGCTTCTCGTAAGGACAATCCGCAACGAAGTGACTCACATTGCCACAGTTGAAACAAGTTCTAACTCGTTGCTTGCCCTTGAGGCCACTTGAGTTGTTCTTGTTGAAGTTGGGTCTTGTATTCTTCTTGCTCCAAAATTGTCTTAAGGCAAGAGCCATGTGCTCATGATAATCATATTTCATGTCTTCGGGGTTGCTCTCCTCATCTTCCTCTTCTTCCTCTTCTTCCACACTAACCTTGGCCTTCAAGGCAAGGTTGGGCTTCTTTGCCCTTTGAGAACGGAGAACCGCATTGTCGGCGGTCTTGTCCAAGATGCTCGTTGCAACGAACTCATCCAACACTTCACTTGAGGTCATGGAGTGGAAGTCCGGTCTTTGACGAATGACGGAGGACATGGCCTTGTTGTAGGGCATCATGGCCTTGAGGAACTTGCGCTTGATCCAATTTTCATCCGTGTCCTTGCTCTCATGATCTTGGAGTGAGACCGCGAGTTTGGTCACTCTTCGAAAAAGCTCACGAGGTTCTTCGTCTTCTTTCATTGCAAACTCATCGGCTTCATCTTGCACCACTTCATAGTTGGAGCGTTGAATGCTAGCACTTCCTTGATAGAGAGACACACCTCATTGCCATGCGTCTTTAGCGATGGCATGAGGTCGAAGATGAGGGAGATCTTCGGGAAGGATTGCATCTTGGATGATGAAGAGAGCACTCTCATTGAATTGATTATCCACGTCTTCTCGAGGGGTGAAGTTGCTTGGGTCATGTGGATAGAAACCTTCTTCAATGATTCTCCAAAGATTAGTATTCACATGTTTTAAATGACGCTTGAAACGATAAACCCAAGAATCAAAATCCTCATTTTTCACAATCTTAGGAGGAGGACCGGCATGATTTAAATGAGTAGAGGGAATCGGTCCACCATAAGTAGGAGGTTCCACATGGGTATAGATGCCGGTGCCATTTCTACCACTAGTAGAAGGACCCTTTTCACTTTTAGCTTCCCCCTTGTCGGAGTTAGCATCCGTCACCTTGTTAGTGGGATCACCCACTTTCATTGACGAGGTGGATAGTTTAAGTCCTTCTAGGAATTTAGTAAACATGCTTTCAACCTCGGTCGTCATGGAGGTTTTCAATGTGTCTAAAGCCACATTGAATTCCTCACGAGAGACCGAGGTTCCCCCATCGTCCATAGACGAGATATGATTCACACCGGAGTGCTCCTCCGCACCGTCGTTGGTGTCAACCATACTCTTCGGACGGCAAAGTCCTTAATAAACAAACGAGGCTCTGATACCAATTGAAAGGATCGATATGGTTGACTAGAGGGGGGGTGAATAGGCAACTAACAATTTTTAAGCTTGTCTTTATCAATTTAAACCTTGCAACAAAATAGGTTATCTAGATATGCAACTATGTGGACAACCTATATGATGCAATGACAACTAGCACACAAGCAAGCAATAGATACAACACACGTAAGCTTGCAAAAGTAAAGGCACAAAATAACCAAGAGTGGAGCCGGTGGAGATGAGGATGTGTTACCGAAGTTCCTTCCTTTTAAAGGGAAGTACGTCTCCGTTAGAGCGGTGTGGAGGCACAATGCTCCCCAAGAAGCCACTAGGGCCACTGTAATCTCCTCACGCCCTCACACAATGCGAGATGCCGTGATTCCACTATTGGTGCCCTTGAAGGCGGCGACCGAACCTTTACAAACAAGGTTGGGGCAATCTCCACAACAATTGGAGGCTCCCAACAACACCACGAAGCTTTGCCACAATGGAGTATGGCTTCGAGGTGACCTCAACCGTCTAGGGTGCTCAAACACCCAAGAGTAACAAGATCCGCTAGGGATAAGTGGGGGGAATCAAATCTCTCTTGGTGGAAGTGTAGATCGAGGCCTTCTCAACTAATCCCGAGCAAATCAACAAGTTTGATTGGCTAGGGAGAGAGATCGGGCGAAAATGGAGCTTGGATCAATAATGGAGCTTAGAGGTGGAAGAGCTAGTCAACTAGAAGTAGGAGACGCCCCTTTTATAGTCATGGAATAGATCCAACCGTTATCCACATGTTCAGCCTGCGACATGCGGTACTACCGCTCCAGGAGAGCGGTACTACCGCAAGGCCACGCGGTACTACCGTGATGGACCACGGTACTTCCGCGGCAGCAGCAGAGGCTGGGACTTGCCTGACTGGGAGCAGTACTTCCGCTAGCGCGGTACTACCGCTCCCTCTTGCGGTACTACCGCAAGGCAGGAAAGTCCAAGCCTACGAAGAGCGCGGATGAATAAAAATACATCCGTGCCTACTTCCGCTGAAAACGAAACAGTGCAAAAATCCGACGCGGTACTACCGTAACCTAGCTGAGCCAGGCCACGCGCGGTACTACCGCGCACGAGGCGCGGTACTACCGTTGAGGCGCGGATGTAAAAAATTACATCCGCTCCTACTACCGTGATGCAGCTGTACTAGGTATGAGGGCCACGGTACTACCGCGCTGGACGTGCGGTACTACCGTGTGGGCGCGGATGTAAAAAATTACATCTGCCCCAACTACCGTATCGGAGCAGCACTAGGCCTGGGAGCCACGGTACTAAGGCTCCAGAGGAGCGGTACTACCGTGAACCCCAGCAGTACTACCGCAGGTGCTTGCGGTACTACCGCTCCATAGAGCAGTACTACCGTAAGTACAGCAATAGCCGTCAGAGCAAGCACAAAGAGGATAACGGAGAAACGCTCCAAAGTGCAAGGAAAAGGTGGAGGCAAGGAAGGAAACGTGTATGTGATGATTCCACCTGAACCTTTCCGACGCGGACCCCCTCTTAATAGTACGGCTCTCCTACGACTCAAATCCACCAAAGAGAAACATAGAACAACGCCGTCTTCAATAGTCTTTGAGGGGCACCAAATCATCTCGTGCCTAGAGATGAAGCGTCTGAGAAACTCAAGGCACACGATTAGTCCGCAAAAGCATTATCATCAATCACCAAAACACCTGAGGGATAAATATGCCCTTACACACACACACACACACACACACACACACACACACAGAGAGAGAGAGAGAGAGAGATAGATTAAACACATAGCTACTGGTACAAACCCCCAGCCCCGAGGGTGGACTACTCCCTCCTCATCATGGTGGGCGCCGAGATGATGAAGATGGCCACTGGTGATGATCTCCCCCTCCGGCAGGGTGCCGAAATGGGGTCTAGATTGATTTTCGTGGATACAGAGGCTTGCGGTAGCAGAACGTCCGATCTAGGTTACATATAGGGGTTTTGGAATATTTGACAATTTATAGGGCGAAGAGGCGGTACGGGAGGCCACCGAGGTGGGCACAACCCACCAGGGTGCGCCTGGGTCCCCAGGCGCGCCCCCCTCAGGGCACCCCTCTGGTACTTCTTTGGCCCACTGGATGTCTTCTGATCCAAAAAAATCTCCAAAAAGTTCCGCTGCGTTTGGACTTCGTTTGATATTGATTTCCTGCAATTTAAAAACAAGCAAAAAAAGCAACTGGCACTGGGCACTATGTCAATAGGTTAGTCCCAAACAAAATGATATAAAGTTTGTATAAAATGATTGTAAAACATCCTAGAATGATGATATAATAGCATGAATACTTCATAAATTATAGATATGTTGGAGACGTATCAACCAACATATAAGGCGAGTTGTTCCACACAATAGTAAGATCTTGAGAAGAAGTCATACTCTCTCTCTCTCTCTCTCTCTCTCTCTCTCTCTCTCTCTCTCTCTCTCTCTCTCTCTCTCTCTCTCTCTCTTTCTCCGTCATCCGCCTCATCATGCCTCGCCTGTGTGTCGTGTTTCATGATCAAGCCGAGCCACGCTAGGACCTATGCAACATGTGTGTGTTGCCTTCTTTTTGTCAAGAAAGAAATCAAAACATTTTTTTTCGCTAGTGGAAGATGAAACTGAATTGTCGTGGACTGTTTCTCTCCCTTTCCCTAGTGGCACACCGTTTCTCTTCCTATTCTAAGTGGTCAGTTGCAACTCGCCTATAAGAGGTCACCACTTCTCCTCCTGTGCGACTGCGGCATCGTCCCAAAGCTTCACACAACCTGCCTCTTCCCACCTCTCTTGTCCGCGTACACCGATAAGTGAGACAACATGCCTTCGAAACCCCGTCTCTTGTTTTTCTTTTTTTCAAATGTTGGCAGGAGAGCTGCCAAATTCATTGAAGGAGTATTACAAATAATACCCCCAAAGGAGGAATGCATTGTATAAAGATGAGTGCCAAAAAATAAGAAATGAAAAAGAGGTTGCAAGGTTATTAAGGAAAACCGAGCGAAAACCTAAACATCGCCTAGCTAAACTAGGCCTAAAGCACCACAAAACATACAAAACGCCAGAAGGCCAACACCTGACTAGACACCCGGGCGGGCACTCGGGCGCCTATGCTGCTACCAGAGTACACACCGAAAACCGTCATACCACTCTGGGTTGCCACAAATCCACAAACCTCAATGGCACCAGATAGGAACGATATGTCCGATAGAGAGAAACATATGCCGCCCTGATCCCATGAGCGTTACAGACATAACTTGCCTTGCGCTCCTTGTATGTTGAGGGTGCTCATGCTTCTCACCACCATCAGGAGTGACCAATCCCAAATGGATGCACCACCAAAGTCTCCCCGCTCACCGCAACGTTGCCTGCTCCTGATCAACTACCCCACCACTAATCCCGGTGCTCTCTCACAAGACTTGACTCCAATGCAATGCTCCCAACAGAGTAATGATGCCATGGATGCCACCATTACAAACGGGTTTCACCGGAAGACAAGAACTGATCAAGAGAGGTGTCGGATCCCCTCAATGGCGCCTCCAACAAGGAAAACCACACCCAAAAAGTATCGTTCGCCATCAGCCTCGACCAATGCCGGGCATGACTTTTGTCTGGGGACACGAGCACCTATGCCAGGGACGGTGTCCCCGACTCACCACCACCACACCAGAGCCAGCACCTCTCATATGTAGATCACTGGCCAAGAGCACCACCGATGGTGCAAGACTTAGAGCAAGGTTCCGAACCTGCACCAACACAGACCATCATCCCGTCAGGGATCCCCACACATCCAGCTTGAAGATCAATCACCAGCCGAGCCTCCACCCGCACAAGCAGCAAACCGGTCGAAGAATAGCCAAATCCCTGCCTGGCACCATGTGCGGCGCCCCGAAGGTCGCCGGCAAGTCACCCGGGAGATCCGCACCAGGGAAGCACCTTCCCGCGCCAAGCAAACAGGGCCGCCAAAGCCCAGATCGGACCCAACCCTGCTACCCATGCGCCCACCTCGCGCCGGCGCACACATGCCCCTCCACGTCGCCCCGTCGGGGCCACAACGTCCTCCGACAGGCCGCCTTGGACACTACACCTGCCCTCTCCTCCGACCGCTCTGGCCACTGTGACTGCCCTCTCCTCCAGCCGCCCATGGCCACGGCGCCGCCAGGAACGCAGCAACGCCCAGATCTGCGCGGACGGACTCCTAGCAACCGCGCCATCACTGCAAGAACGCGGCTCCGCAACGCCGCCAAGCACCATGGCCAACAGCGCCTCGAGCCCGCTCTCCCGCCAGATCGAGCCGTCCCCCACGCCGCTCTACATGTGCGAGAGGAACCCGCGTCCCCGCCGCCGCTGACGCTGCACGGGCTTTGCCCGGCGGTGCTCACAGGCGGCGGCAAGGGGAGCAGGTGAGGAGGGAACTGCCCAGGGGCGGCTAGGGTTTTCTCTCCCGGGCCGTCCACGGGAGCGGGTCGCATGCAGTGCCCGCGGGTGGTTGGTGTTCGGGTGTAGGTCTCTTGTTTTTCTGCAACTGCTGGATTCTTCTCTGCTATGGCTGCACATGACTACTTTCCCAATGACGACTATCTCGTCACCAAAATGGCACTACCTGGTGATGGTAATGCGATTGTAATGCCTCTTCATCCACCATGCTATATGTGTTCGTATCCCTTTTCGTTAGGGACCGTGTCTAGATTATTAGTACTATCAATTAATTTGGACATGTCGATATCAATAATATCTACCTGATTATATGTCTATACCATGTGTATGATTACTGTTCATTTGATCTTCACGCTTATTATGTTCGTGATGAATTATCTACACATTTCAGGATTAAACGATACGGAAATTTCTTAAATATTAAACATAGATAATTTGGACACTCTATTGAAGTAATTTTATGACAGGTTGTTTTAATACTCTAGAAAATTTTATCATCAAAATGATACACAAACTATTGAAGATATTCCAAGAAATAGGAAAGACGACTAGGCAGCAGGACAGCAGCAGAAGGGAGGAAACTCTTGGAAACTTTTAAGGCGACAGCAGGAGAGCATTGCATCTCGCACAGTGGCGCAGCATAGCTCCGGCTTTGCGCAGCACAGCTGCGCTGCACAGCTGCCTGCGCAGACGCTCCCTCTGCCAACCCATTAATGCCGACCCCATCCCCCTTCCCACCCCCACTCCTCCTTCCTTCACTTCCCTTTCCTTCCCTTCCTTTTGCCCCCCTACCTTCCAACCATCCAAGAAAACCCCAACCCACAACCCAAGAACACGACAAGAAGCTGGGGTACTTCCGCACCAAAATCTGCATACGGACAGATTAGTTTTGGTTAACTCTCCCAGCAAGTCCTTGGCGGCCATGGAGAGGGAAGGGGGGCCCAAGTTCGAGCGGAAGGCCGGAAGAGGGGGCGATGGTAGAAACGCTGGTAGTAATGGCGGCGGCGGCGGCGGGGGCGGCGGCAGTGGCGGGAATGGGAGGTGGAAGTGGAGCGGAGTTTGTGGTAGCGGCGGCGGCGGCGGCGGCGGCCACAGACAGTACCCGATCATCCAGGCCTATCCGGCCCTCCTGCCCCTGCCTATAAACTCCGGCCGCGCGCATAATAACGGAGCGGTCGCGCTGCCCCTGCCGCCGCCTGTGCTGCTGTACCTGCAGCAGCCGCCGCCGCTGCACCTGCTCCCCGCGGCCGCCACGTGCTACGGGAAACCCATGGCCGGCGCGGCGCAGAGGGGGGCAATGTGGACGCACCGGCCATCCAAGAAGCCGCCGCCGCCCCCGCACGCCGTCACCGCCGCGCTGCTGCCGCTCCCGCAGGGTAAAAGGCACCTTTTTCTCGGTTACTTCCCGCATCTTTGTTTTTGTATTTTCTACTAGTAGTTCATAGTATATAATACCTGGGTGGTGGTGTTCCCCCACCTAAATATATTACTCAGTGTGAGCTAGTTTTTACTTGCAGCTATTATTTTTATGGGTGATGATGATGCATAGTTTGATGTGAAGTGGTGTCTGCTAGCTGTATAGTTAGGGATTAATTCGCTTGTCATACAAAGGTAATGCAGTACAGTGTTTTCGGATCAATGCCACAGTGCTGTATAGTTAATCAGATGAAATCTTAGGAAGCTTGTGATTTTATGGATTTCTACTTTTGACTGTATGCTTGTCTGTTGTCCCTTTTGTGCCATATATATTTGGATTAATCTGCATTCCATGGGTGGGATGCAATTTTGACAGCCTGAGCCGAGACACAGCCAAGGTGCTATTTGTGGTACTGCGGATGACACCTTTTTCTCTTGAAAGTTAGATCCCTTTCCACTCCTCATGAATGGGGCGTGGTTATCTTTTGGGAGAATCTGTTGGTAAAAAAAAAGTTCCATTACCTCCTCTTCCTTTTTGTTGGTACAGTCATGTACCATTATCTTGGTGCTTCTGCTACTGCTACCTATTTGCTTCATAGTTGCACTTGTTATAGATATTGGTCTTATCATTCTCTTGCTTTTAGTTGAGAAGTTCTCTTCCTGTAACCACTACTAGTACATATGATTAGATTCTCTGGTTCCTTACATGTCAGTATCAATGTACTAGCAGATGCCAAGACGCTTCCGCACAAAAAGTTCTCCATACGTGAGAAGAAGGCATCTGATGTCGGAATGGATCATGCAAACGGCCATCATAGGCCCTCAAGCAATCACCAAAGAAGTCCCATTGCGCGGAGACCGGACAATGGGGGGATCGAGGGGGCTGTGATTCCTCTATCTGCAAATTATTTCCTTGTGCGGTTCAGTCCGGATCAAAAGATTTTCCAGTATGATATTGACATTACCCCTCATCCATCCAAGGAAACAGCAAGAATGATCAAGAACAAGCTTGTTCAAGAAAATTCAAGTGTTCTCTCTGGTGCGCTGCCGGCCTTTGATGGCCGCAGGGACCTTTATAGTCCTATTGAGTTTCAGGAGAACAAGGCCGAGTTCTTCGTCAATCTCCCAGTTGCATCAGCACGATGTCCAGTAGATAAAAAGAATGGCCACATGCTTGACAAACAGAGTTTTAAAGTTTTCCAGGTGAACATTCGATTGGTTTCGAAGCTAAGTGGTGAGGACTTGAATAAGTATTTGACCGAAGACAAGGATGGCATTTCACTCCCTCAAGATTACCTCCATGCGCTGGAAGTCATCTTGCGAGAAGGTGCCATGGAAAGTTCCGTTCTGGTAGGCCGGTCTTTGTATCCACGCTCTATGGGAGAAGCAAGGGAGATTGGTGGTGGGGCTGTTGGATTAAGAGGTTTCTTTCAGAGCCTGAGACCAACCAAGCAAGGTCTCGCCCTTAATGTTGACCTCTCACTCACAGTATTCCACGAGAGCACCGGCATGATTGTGTACTTGCAGAAGCGCTTTGACTTCTTGAAGGACCTTTCGCATCAAAAAACTAGGGCTTTGTCA
Organism: Triticum dicoccoides; assembly: GCF_002162155.2. Lineage (NCBI taxonomy): Eukaryota > Viridiplantae > Streptophyta > Magnoliopsida > Poales > Poaceae > Triticum > Triticum dicoccoides. The sequence goes on from NC_041383.1 coordinate 637,133,168, forward strand.
GAAGAGGAGCGGAGAGAGGTGGAGAAAGCTTTGAAGAACATTCAGGTTCGCGTATGCCATCGTGAGACCGACCAAAGGTACCATGTGCATAGCTTGACCAAGGAGACAACCGAAAACCTCAAGTTTCGAGATCGAAGTGCCAAAGATCTTATGGTGGTGGATTACTTCAAGGAGCAATACAACCATGATATACAGTTCAGGAACATGCCATGCTTGCAGATTGGTAGGAGCAAACCATGTTATGTGCCAATGGAGCTTTGTGTAGTTTGTGAGGGTCAGAAGTTTCTTGGCAAGCTCTCAGATGAACAAACCTCCAAGGTTCTCAGAATGGGGTGCCAAAGACCAAGTGAAAGAAAGGGAATCATAAAGGGCATTGTCGAAGAAGAATTTGGTGCTGGAAGGTATGGTTCATCATACTTGTCTTGTAATAGTTTTGCAGCAGCACTTGTGAACTATAGAAGTGTCTTTTGTTCTAAACTCTATGACTCTGTCATGCAGATTTAATCATAGCTACCTTACTCTTCTTGCAGTAATTCTTACGCCGACCAATTCAATCTCCAAGTGTCGAAGGACATGACACAACTCTCTGGGAGGGTTCTCTTGCCGCCAAGACTCAAGTTTGGTAGTGGAGGGCGCATTACGGATATGACGCCACACCGATTTGATCGCCAATGGAGTTTGCTGGACAGCCATGTTACTGATGGCTCCAAGATTAAAAACTGGGCCTTGATAAGCTTTGGTGGTACCCCGGAGCAGCACTCCTACATTCCAAAGTTTGTCAACCAGCTATCAAGTCGGTGCGAGCAGCTTGGGATTCTTCTAAACAAGAAACCCGTCATCAGCCCATTGTTTGAGCGGATTCAACTTCTCAATAATCCTGGCATTTTGGAGAGTAAACTGGGGAAAATTCAAGAAGCTGCATCAGGCAACCTGCAACTACTAATCTGTGTCATGGAACGTAGGCACCGTGGCTATGCTGATCTGAAGCGGATTGCTGAAACGTCCATTGGTGTTGTGACACAGTGTTGCCTGTATCCCAACTTAAGCAAGCTGACCGTGCAGTTTGTGGCCAATTTAGCCCTAAAGATGAATGCTAAGCTTGGGGGCTGCAATGTTTCCCTCTATAACAGCCTGCCATGTCAAATTCCTAGAATATTTTCAGATGAGGAGCCAGTGATGTTCATGGGTGCTGATGTCACACACCCTCACCCACTCGACGACTCGAGCCCATCGGTGGTCGCCGTAGTTGCAAGCATGAACTGGCCTGCGGCAAACAAGTACATTTCCAGGATGAGGTCGCAAACGCACCGGAAAGAAATAATCGAACACCTGGATGTGATGACTGGTGAACTACTTGAAGAGTTCCTGAAAGAAGTTGGCAAGCTCCCGGGTAGAATCATATTCTTCCGGGATGGCGTGAGCGAGACGCAGTTCGACAAGGTCCTCAAGGAGGAGATGCATGCCCTGCGAGTGGCCTGTTTGAGGTACCCAGGCTACAAGCCCCTGACCACGTTCGTCGTGGTTCAGAAGAGGCATCACACCAGGCTCTTCCACAGGGAGAAGAACGGTGGCTCCACACACTATTCCGATCAGAACATACCGCCGGGGACGGTCGTCGACACGGTGATCACACACCCGAGGGAATTCGACTTCTACCTGTGCAGCCACTGGGGCACCAAGGGGACGAGCCGTCCAACTCATTACCACGTCCTGTTGGACGAGAACAGGTTCCAGTCCGACGAGGTGCAGCAGCTGATACACAATCTTTGCTACACTTTCGTGCGGTGCACCAGGCCGGTGTCCCTTGTGCCCCCTGCGTACTATGCGCATCTCGCCGCGTACAGGGGCAGGCTGTACCTTGAGAGGTCAGATTCGGTGGCCACCAGCTGCACGACTCTGTACAGATCCACTCCATTGCAGACGACGCCCCTGCCTAAGCTCAGTGACAGCGTGAAAAGGCTCATGTTCTACTGCTGATGCTCTGCTGTGTGCCTTGGATCTCATGGCATTTTGCGTATTTTCTTCTTCTGCAGTGTATTCTGCATCTACCCGAATTTATATATTTAGGAAACATGTATAGTGTCTCCTTGGACAATGATCATGCGTATGGCAGTGGCATCTTACAGTGGTTGGATGTTGGTGCTTGGTTGCATTATGCAAAATTCTGATACCAAACTGCTTGCATTTCTAGAGACGTACCGCCTATGCTGCTATGCTGGGGCTTTGCCTTTTGTACAACCTGGATGGTGAAATTGGTCCTTTTGTTTACACTAAAATCCCTTTATTCATGCATGGGCAGAGTCAGGGCATCTCCAACTCTGCCCCTAAATCGGACACCTTATCCGTCTGCGGACTGGTGGGACTAGTTCACGGTCAGTGATATGGGAGCCGGTAATTCACATAAAATGGATGATATTTTGTATGTTTTTACTAAACCAAGCACGCTACACTCAAAGTAATTATGGAAAATAGCATAACTCATCCATGCAAATATCTCTAGTACAACAATAGTTCAAATTCAATGAGATAACCAGATGTTCAACAAGTTTTTTGAAATCATCTATTTCAAATCCAATGATACTAGAGCCAGAGCCGACACATGTCGTCCCACACAAACTGCCCATTGAGCTTCATCCAACAATGTATGTGCGTGAATGGATGCACTTGGTCCTGTAGTACGTCATGTGTTGAGGGACATTCCCCACGGATGAGACCCGGCCAGGGAAGATCCGACAAGGGCCTGGAAGTGTAACCCAGCCTGGGTCAGAAGACCTTTGCGGGAGATGACGTGAGCTGAAGAGGTCATGGGCCAAAGGAGAAAATTGTCCCAGGGAACCGGCCCGCGATGGATTCCACGCCAGACGGACTACACCTAAGCTTGGAAGACACAAAGGTTTAAGAGGCTTAGAGTAGGACTCTTATTACGGGCGAGGCCCGAAAACCTATTGTATACCAGGTAACCCG
>NC_041383.1:637136571-637182367 GCF_002162155.2 Triticum dicoccoides
CAAAGGACAAGTTACAATCCCTCGAGAGCTAGTTAGCGAGAAAGCACCCTTGTAAACGAGATCATCGTCAACATCAATCAAGAAGGAGTAGGCTTTTACCTCCGTCGTGAGGGGCCAAACCCAGGGAAACTTGTGTCCCTCGTTTCGGATCAACCCCGGCCAAGCTACCACCTAGTTGTGATGGCTTCACAACTTTGTCCTTTCACGAGGACATCTGCAGTGACAAAACCACAACACTTGGCGCCCACCATGGGGTCAGCGCACAATGGTGTTGAGTTCTTGGAGGGAGCCCTTCCAGGGATCGAGAGGCACGCGGTCGGCCGGATGATGAAGAGCCAATGCGGGAAGCTCTAAATCGATGACGCTGGCTGGGGTCCCGAGGCCGACTCTATTGAGTCAGGATATCGGGTCTCCATCTGCAAGATCCACGTCTTCATCGGCATCATCGGCGGGTTCAGACCAGAGCCGACTGCTTCCAACTTCATCGAAACTACACACATGACCAAACCCGACCAGGTTAAAGCCGGCCGGACTAATGCTTTCATCAGTTTCATCGGCAAAATCACGCAGGAGTCAGCCCCGACCGCCTATTCGGTGTCCGGAGGCGATACACTTGTCAATTTGGATGATGAGTCATCGGTCGGAGAAACCGAGTCAATCCTTCCACTTTTTGATGAAAGACTAGGAGATTACTCGGATGATGAGATCTGCCCAGAGCCCTACGAGCTGACGTGTCACACTACAATTTACATGGCAGAGGACCAGAACTAATCTCGGCACGACACGCATGGATACTTCATCACGGACACGTCAACTAGCTGTAACCCGACCGAGGCCACGTCAGATCAACCATCCAATGTCGAAGGAGCCGCAACCACCGCGCTAGCGGCCACTGACTCTAGAAGATCAGGGACTCAGGCACTGATGGAGATGATGACTACTCTTGGCATGCTCCTTTCAGATCCAGTAACTCTAAAAATGCGAACGCACGCTATGCATAGATCACAAAGTGTCGTGAGAAGCTGGCCAAGGTTCAGGAGGATATCAACGCAGAGAACGCACGTCTGGTTGAAGCTCGGGCTGAGGTCATCCAGGAGGCGTCTAGAGATCGAGGGGATCTACCTCAGCTTTCATCAGCACGAGGTGTCTGCGGTACATCAGAGGAGGTTCCAAAGCCGGCTTCCAGTAGCAATGGAGCCCGCCAGATTGCTCCAAACACCGCATAATCTACCTCCTCCGGCAGTACAAGGAACTGGTGCAGGCGCGCTGGGTGGAGGACTTGTCATACCGCAATTGACCCAAGATGCTCCCTCGAATATGGCCTAGCTACAGCCACCGGCTCACCTGCAGTCACCAGTCCAGCGCCAAACAGTCCAGTATTAGCCCAGGCGTTTTCAGACACCAACTAGTCATTTTCAAACCTGGTTGATAACGTACTGTCGGCGACACACAACCTCGTTGCGATCCCAATCGGCGAAAATATCCTAGTGGAGATTGAAGCCAGGAATGCGATCGAGATGTTGAAAACAACCGTCGTACAACAGGCAAACTACCCGCATATCCCAAACCGACTTCATTCTACTCCTCATCAGAGTCGCAATAGGAGCCGGTATGGGGAGTCTCTTGCAGTTTCTAGCAGCTGAAAGATCGTGGATGTCGTTTAGAGGGGGGTGAATAGGCGCTTAAAAACAATTACGGTTTAGGCTTGAACAAATACGGAATAAAACTAGCATTTAATTTGTCAAGCACAAAATCTAAAATAACTAGGCTCACCTATGTGCACCAACAACTTAGTAAGCAAGATAAACAACTAAGTGATAGCAAGATATATATCATGAAACACTATGGCTATCACAAAGTAAAGTGCATAAATAAATGGCTCGGGTAAGAGATAACCGAGGCACACGGAGACGACGATGTATCTCGAAGTTCACACCCTTGCGGATCCTAATCTCCGTTTGGAGCGGTGTGGAGGCACAATGCTCCCCAAGCAGCCACTAGGGCCACCGCAATCTCCTCACGCCCTCGCACAATACAAGATGTCATGATTCCACTAAGGGACCCTTGAGGGCGGTCATCAAACCTGTACAAATGGCAACCCTTGGGGGCGGTCGCCGGTACCCGTACACTTTGGCAACCCATGGGGGCAGTCACTGGAACCCGCACAAATCTCTTGGGGCAATCTACACAACTTAATTGAAGACCCCAATGCTTTCCCAAATCTTTACACCACAACGGTTGAGCTTCGGCAACACCAACTATCTAGGGCACCAAAGAAGCCAAGAGCAACAAGCTCTAGGGTGCCCAAACACCCGAGCGTAATAAGCTTCTCAACTTTTCACTTCCACACATCACCGTGGAGAACCCAAACCTATGCACCAAATGCTATGGCAAGGGCACACGGAGTGCCCAAGTCCTTCTCTTCCAAATCCCACCACAACAACTAATGCTATGGAGGAAGAACAAAGAGAAGAACACAAAGAAGTCCACGATCTAGATCCAAGGGGTTCCCCTCACATAGAGTAGAAAGTAATTGGTGGAAATATAGACCTAGATCTCCTCTCTCTTTTCCCTCAAGAACTAGCAAGAATCATTGGAGGGTTGAGAGATAGCAAGCTCAAAGAAGGTCAACAATGGGGGGCAAACATGAGCTCAAAGGATAGGGACCATTGGGGAAGAAGGCCCCCTTAAATAGGCACCCCGAATCCAACTGTTATACCCACAAGCCGTTCTCAAGCGGTACTACCACTCGGGGGAGTGGTACTACCGCTTAGCATGGTCAAAACAGCCCAGCAAGGCAGAAAAAGTCCTGCCAGAGAGGTACTACCACTCAGGGAGGTAGTATCACTTATAAGAGGTACTACCGATCTCTACTACCGCTCGAGAAGATTGGGCAATAGAAGAATAAAAATAAGCGGAAGTGGTTGTGGTAGAAGAAAGCCGAAGTACGCTCGGGGGAGAAGTACCACCGCTTAAAACAGAAAAACTACCCAAGCAAAACAAGGATGCTCCAATACTGAAACTGCTATAACTACTACAAATCAGCTCCGAATACAACAAACTCAAGCTTGTTGGATAGATGACGACAAGTATGCTCCAACAACTATTGGTCATAGTAAAATGTGTTGGTATAAAAATGCCAATGATATGGAGATGTGAAACCTCTATGAATGAAGAATCGGCAGAAACTCCATCATCGAAAACATTATAGAAGGTGCATATGAACTCCGTTTTCGATGAACTCGAGCTTGTTACGAAGATGAATATAAGCTCTAAAAATCACAAAGAGAAACACCAAACAAGAACCAAGAAATATGATGCAAGGATGCAATGGTTTGAACTCTCTATGAATGATACAATCAAGCTACTCACTCGAGGGCCCCCCTTGATAGTACGCCAATCGATCCTACAACCCAGTCTCCCAACTACCACCATGAGACCGGTAAAACAGAAAACCTATCAAGGGCAAACCTTTGCCTTGCGCATAATTCACTTGAGCAAGATGATGACGATCTTGACCTCCTCAAGTTGGACCACCTTTCTTGATTGCACTCGCTCAATGATGACTATTAGATTGCGCCCCCATACTCCACTATGGGTGAGCCACTCTTCAGCACATCTTCACAAGCACATTGTCACCATAATGAATGGAAAACTTCAAGCATGATCTCTTTGTGATGCTCCACTTGAACTTGCACACCACAATATTGACTTGATGTCATCATCCATGGGTTGTATGCGATCTTCGTCTTGACACAAGCCCATGGAAACATACCTAACCCCACATAGAACTCTCATGTAGGCCATGGGTTAGTACAAAAAGCGTAATGGACAATGCTTACCATACCATGGGATCACTTGATCCATCTCGGTACATCTTGTACGCTTTGTGTGTTGATCAACTTGATTCACTCTTTGACTTAGGCGTGATCAACCTTGTACGATGTCTTCTCTATGACCAATCTTTGGATAATTCCTTGAATAGCACCTTGGTCATCACATAATCTCCTTGAAACCAACAAATGGACTTCAATTGATCCCTCTTGGTACATCTTGTACTCTTGTGTGTTGATCAAGTTGATTCACTCTTTGACTTAGTTGTGATCAACCTTGTATCATGTCTTCTCTATGACCAATCTTTGTATAATTCCTTGACTAGTACCTTGGTCATCACATAATCTCCTCAAAACCAACAAATGGATTGCACGAAATGCCTATGGACAAATACTTCGAATATAACTCAAGGCAACCATTAGTCCATAGAGAATGTCATCAGTTACCAAAACCACACATGAGGACACCATGCTCTTTCAGCAGCGCACGATGCCAGAAGGCAAAATAGTCACAGCAGCACCAGTCGATGGGGTCTCGAGCTGTGGATCTCGGATCGGTCTGTTTAGTAGAAAGATTTTGTAGCACAATAGAATGATTTGTCCATAGGCAATCGATAACTAGACTAGTAATCATTATTGCAATTTTATATGAGGGAGAGGCATGAGCTAACATACTTTCCGTATTTGGATCATATGCACTTATGATTGGAACTCTAACAAGCATCCGCAACTACCAAAAATCATTAAGGTAAAACCCAACCATAGCATTAAGTATCAAGTCCTCTTTACCCCCATAGGCAACAACCCCCTTACTTGGGTATAAGCTTCTGCCACTCTCGCCACCCACTATAAGAGAATCATGAACATATTGTAACACCCTACAGCGGGAATCCCACATGCTTGCACGATAAGGAGGGCACCATAGGACAACACCAAAATAAAACATACAACTCAAACCAATCACGATCACCAATCAACCCATAGGACAAAACGAATCTAGTCAAACATCATAGGATGGCAACACATCAATGGATAATAATATGTAGCATTAAGCACCATTTTTAAGTAGAGATTACAGTGGGGAGAAGAGGTGTTACACCGCTGCATAGAGGGGAAGAGAGTTGGTGATGACAGCGGCGAGGTTATTGGTGTAGATCGCCATCATGATGATTGCCTGGTGGTGTTCCGGCTCCACGGGGAGAGAGGCGGGAGAGCCCCCCCCCTTCTTCTTCTTCTTCCTTGCCCCCCTAGATGCAAGGTGAGTTCCCCCTCTGGTACATGTCCGCCATGGCGGTGGAGGGGCAGGAGCACCTCCGAGATTGATCTCTCTCTGTTCTCTTCTGTTTCGCATTCCTGTTTTCTAGCCTTTCACCGTTTCTTAAATTTTCGGTGATCCGTAACTCCGATCAGGCTAAAACATTAACGTGATTTGTTCCCGATATTATATTTCTTGCAGCAAAAGAAGGGGGTCAACTGACCTACGAGGTACTCACTAGGTACCATGGCGCGCCCTACCCCCTGGGCGTGCCCTAATTCCTAGTGGGCCCCTCGAGCAACGTCATGTGTTTATTCTTCTTCCAAAAATTCACATATATTCCAAAATAAATCTTCGTAAATTTTTATCACGTTTGGAGTTCGTTTGATACGGATATTCTGTGAAACAAAAAACATGCAACAAACAGGAACTGGCACTGGGCACTGGATCAATATGTGAGCATCTCCAGCCATTCGGCCTCCCAGGGCATCGAAAAAGACCGGCCTAGGGGCGAGCCGGCGCTAGATCGGCCCCTGGGGTTCATTTTTCCCCAGCCGCGTGCCCAGGCGCCCCCCAAGGCGCTCCATATTCGAAAAACATCATTCCCGCTCAAAGAAACAACAAACCGGCGATCATCACAATAGTTCAGCAACTCGGTGCCACAGTTCGGCGATCAAAATAAAAGGACACACAGTAGTTCGGCGTACAAAAAAGGAAGGGCACGGAAGGAGTACATCAAGCATCAAGTTCAACCTCCGGCGGCGTAGTCATCAGCGTACGTGGGCTGGGAGTAATCGGCGCGGCTTCCTGGCTGTTCAGCGCGTCTTCTGTGCTACTGGGCGATGCGGAGGCATCATCGGTGGGGCTGGGCGTCGCAGAGGCGGAGGCATCGTCGGCCCTGGTCTCGTCGTCATCAACCGTCGGGCTGGGCCGGTGGCGTCGGCGTCGTCGGTATCTGGTTCAGGATGAGGCCGCGCTCGGCCAAGAACCATGCCTTGAGCTTCTCGTCGCCGCTCTGGAGCATGTTAGCGCTGCCCATCAAGAAGGCGAGGTCGTTGTTCCTCTTCTTGGCGTCTTGAGCTTTGAGTTTCGCGGCAGCGTTGGCGGAGCAAGTCTAGTTTGAAGGCGCTGTTCGTCATCAAAATAGCCCACCTCGCCTCTGTTTTCTCCTCTCACTCGGCAGCCCTAGTTTTGGCGTCGGCGATGTAGTGCTCGATGGACTCCTGCACCCGCGCGGCAGCCGTCTCGGCGTATTTTGCCTTCTTGGCACCTTTGTTGCCGTTTGGGCATCCATCAGCCGCACCCGCTATCGGCATGTCCGGCCTGTACGTCTCTTTGGCCTTGGCGAGGGTGCATCAGACGGCCGCCCATTTCTCGCACTTGTCGATCCGCTTGAAGACGTGGAGGTACTTGAAGTCTGCATCGCTGTTGTCGTCGCAAAACATGTCGAACATGCGCAGCAGCTGCACCGAGAAAGAACGTCAGTCGGCACCAGAGCGCGCGCCAGGGCACGCCCAGGGCGCGCACAAGGCGAAAGAGCGCGCACGCGGAGAAAGGCAGCAACAAGGACGGCGTGCGATACCTGATCCTCGACGCTGGTGCCGCTCTCCGGGCGAGCCGCAACCTCCTCGACGATCCCATGCCACTTGTTGCACACCGTTTGAATGAGTGACCAATGGTTCGCCATCGCCTTTGACCCCTTCTTCATGTGCATGCCTTTGAAGTAGGGGTCGACGAGCTTCCGCTCGTCGAACTCGGCCTTGATGCGGTCCCAATACGTCTCGATGCTCTGATTCGTGCCGGTGACCGGGTCGAGGCAGACGACCTTTTATGCTTCAGCGAGGCACTCTTCTTCCTTGGACGCCCATTTGATGCGTGGCTCGACGGACTTGGCCGCCTTCTTCTTCTTGTTGTTTTTCCTCGTCGGCGCCGGCTCCTCCTCCTCCTCCGGCTCTTCCTCGCTGTAGTCGAGCTCGTCGTCCACGTCGGTGAGGTCCTGCATAGCGAACCCGGGGGAAGCGGCGGCCGCAGCCGAGCCGGCTGCGATGATGTCCTCCATGTCGGCCTCCGCCGTGTTGGCGTCTCCGAGATGCGACGAGGAAGAGGCTTGTGAGTAGAGGCCGCGGTGGAGAGGCAGCGTCGATGAGGCTGCGTAGTCAGGCGGTGAGTACGTGTATGGCGGGTACTGCACGCCGGTGAACGCGAGCGAGGGTGTGCGCTGGACTGGCCGCTCATGGGGGAAGGTGACGTTGGGGTTGAAGCCGCCATGGGCGTCCCCGTTGGCATAGCTCGGCGACGGTGTGCTCCATGGGTGCGGTGACGACGAGAATCGGGCCGGAGAGCCGACGCTTTGCTGGCTCCAGGCCGCGTACGGATGCCCGGGTGTATTCATCATCGCCGCGCACGCCGCCTCCGCTTGTTCGGCCGCCGGATGCTCCGCAGCAGCCGCCGCCGCAGCATGCACCACTTTCTCCCCGGCCTTCTTGGCCCTGTTGCGCCTGTCGGCGATGACGGCCTCCCGGTACTCCACATCCGCCTTCCACTCGGTGTTAGTCATGCCGGGGGGCTGGACAGCGGAGCCCTAGGCTTCCTTTGCTTCGGCGGCGGCGGGATCCGTCGCGGCGCGCGGCATCATGTACTTCTTCGGTGGCATGGCAGGCAGAACGGCTGGGTGGAGGTGGGGTTTGGCAGGAGGAATGGAGAATAGAGGAGGGGGAGGAAACGGTGGGAAAAAGTCTTCGGCCACAAGCGCTAAAAAGTCTTCGGCCACAAGCGCTAAAAACGGTGGGAAAAAGTCTTCGGCCAAAACCGGCGCTAAAGAGATCCTGGGAGCGCGACTGGGCCGATTTTCGGCCACAAGCGCTAAAAATTCGCCTGGGGGGGCTATTGGGGGCGCGGCTGGAGATGCTCTTAGTCCCAAAAATAATATAACATGTTGCCAAAAGTATATTTATAGAATATTGGCATGAAACAATCGAAAATTATAGATACGACAGAGACGTATCGGTAGAAAACATCATTAAACCACTTACTGCGATTATGAACATACATTTCTTTATGTGAGTAACAATAAGTCAATTGGTATTGCCAAAACCACTAACATTATGTTTTTCTTGTGAAAGAAAGAGTCTATGATCAAACCTATGATGTTTGATTTATAAAGTTTTGCGGTACCACTTACTAAAGGCTTACCGCCCATTTTTACATTGTGTTGCCAACATGGGTACATAAAGCCTTTTGATCGTGAAAATTAGGACCATTAAATAAACCAACTCCCATAAAGTAAAATGTTTTTCATTTCGAGATAGAATGATGTACTATTGTCACATCCCTAGCTTCTGGTAATGACCTAGGTTAGCTTCCATGTGAGCATCATGTTTAAAAAAATTCAAATAAATTTGAATTGGGGATATGTGAAAGCCTTAGAAATCATTTTGAAAATGATCAAGATAAAAACTGCTTCAAATAGGTCCAAGAAAATGTTCTTGTTTCTCTTTGAAAATATTGGCTAGAGGTAAAATTCAAGTCAATATTTATAGGAGCTCAGAAATAATTATTTTGGGCATTTGAGCCAACCCAATAATTATTTGAATTGAATCTATATTTATTATATATTAAATATAAGTTCAATAATTCTAAAAATTGTTGTGTGGCTTTGAGTGAGACCACTTAGTTCACACAATTATTTTCATGAAGTTTTAAAATGATTTGGTGTTAAACTAAATCAAAACAGAGGCAAACAAATAGAAAAACAGAAATAAAAGACACACAGAGAGAGACTCACCTGGCAAACCACAGTGCGGCCCAGCACTATAGCTGGCGGCCCAGCCCACCTGGGCCTCCCCTGTCGTCTTCTTCCCCTGCCAGGAGGATGAGCGTGTGGCCGCGGCGCACCGGCACGCGCCTGGCCACCTCCTGCTTGCTAGCTCACCGCTGGAGACGCCTAAGAGCGCCACGCACGTTCCCAAGCCTGACCCTCTCACTCTCGCCCTCGTTCCCCTCCTCTGTCTCGCTCTCTCTGTTAGAATTAAACATGACATAGTACTCCTTGTCTGACACGGGCTTGGAAGTAGTTACCGTGTAGGACTAGTATTGCTAGGTATAGCCTAGTATATATATGTATCTACCTTGCCCCTTTGTAACACAACCAGAAAAAGATCAATAAAAAGAAAAGCAGCAGGCTCGACACGAGCCTATAGCTATCAAAGAAATCTTCCGATCTGTTTCTTCCGTCGCCAAGTATCACAAGTGTTTCGCCGACGACGGCGAGACACGATAAAGTCGAGTTGCACGTACGTGTGGTAGGAGAATCCATCCAGCTGCCTGTGTGTGTGCTAGCTTAGCACATACACGTACGTTACTGATCCTGGTTGATCTGATCTAGAGTTCAAAAGCTAACAATTGGTATCAGAGCCTCGACGATCTACGATCTACGATGATGGACAGCGACGCTGAGTCGGTCAAGTCCGGCAACGGCGGTTCCAAGGCGAACAAGAAAGGAGAGAATGTGAAGAAGGGCGGCAAGTCAGCAACAAGTGGTGGCAGAACGGGCGGCGCCAACGTACAGGTGCATCGCAACATCCCCATCCAGTACCCGATGCTCACCGACGCCAACTACGGCGTGTGGGCGGTGAAGATGAAGATCATTCTTCGAACCCTTCGAGTGTGGGAGGCCATCACGGATGACGACGTCGACGAGGAGTGCGACGAAGGTGCCATGGCCGCCATAGCCCAGTCTGTGCCGGATTCCGTGCTGATGACATTGGCGGAGTTCGAGACAGCAAGAGAGGCGTGGAACGCACTCAAAGAGATGAGGATCGGAGAAGATCGTGTCACGAAGGCTCGGGCACAAGTGCTGAAGCGCCAATTTCACAAGTTGCAAATGGAGGAAACTGAATCGGTGAATGACTATGCCATGCTCTGACTACTTTGGTGGGAGAGATCCGCGCGCTTGGTGCAAAGCTCGAGGAGACCGAGATTGTGGAGAAGTTTTTCAGTTCAGTGACTGATAAATTCACGTACATCGTCGGCACGCTCGAGTAGCTTTACGACATCGACGACATGACCATAACGGAGGCGAACGGACGCTTGCGGACATGGGAAGAGAATGCTCGTGGTGACCAACTCATGTACTCACGCAGATTGGGAGTCCCCAAGTAGCAAAGGAAGGCGCAACATTGGCGAAGGCTCAAGCAACGCGAAGCGCGGCGGACAAACCGAAGAAGGCAAAGAAAAAGGCAAGCCACAAGGTCGTGGTAAGGCAGACCGATCTAAATAGCGGAAGCCACGGAACTTGGATATGTCCGAGGTCAAGTGCTATAACTGCAACGAGATGGGTCACTTTGCGAAGGATTGTCCGGAGCCTAACAAGAGGGAGACCAAGGCAAATTTGGCAAAGCAGGAAGACGAACGTCCAGGTCTTCTGATGGCCGAAGTTTGTGATCTCGTGGAGCCTAACAAGCGGGAGATCAAGGAAAATTTGGCAAAGCAGGAAGACGAACATCCAGGTCTTCTGATGGCCGAAGTTTGTGATCTCGTCCAAACAGCGGTTGTAAAACCAAACCGGAAGGTGCTACTTCATGAGAAAAAAGTAACACCAAAGTTATCTGGGAGCCAGAACGTGTCGTGGTATCTCGACACGGGTGCCAGTAACCACATGACGGGGTGCAAGGATAAGTTCCTCGAGCTAGAATATGATGTTCAAGGCTCGGTCAAGTTCGGTGATGGTTCAAATGTGGAGATTTGCGGGCAAGGTTCTGTCCTCTTCGAGGGTCTCACAGGAGAACATCGCATACTCACCGGAGTGTACTACATCCCACGGCTTCGCAACAACATCATCTCTGTCGGGAAACTTGATGAGAATGGATGCAAGGTGGATATTGAGAACGGAGTGATGACGATCTTCGACAACCTCCGAAACGTGCTAGCACGTGTGAATCGCACGCGGAACAGGCTCTATATCCTCAACCTTGATCAAACTCAACCGGAGTGTTGGCTCGCCAGGAGTGATGATGATTCGTGGTTATGGCATGCTAGATTTGGACACGTTAACTTCTACGCCTTGAAGAAGATGTCGAAGACGGAGATGGTATCTGGGATGCCGTTTATTGACCATGTCGATCGAGTATGTGATGGGTGCTTGGTTGGAAAACAGCACCGCAGGCCGTTCCCTGCTCAGTCTACCTATCGTGCAAGTGATGCACTCGAGCTGCTCCATGGTGATCTATGTGGCCCTATCACCCCAGCAACTCACGGAGGAAAGAAGTACTTTTTCCTTGTGGTAGATGACTACTCGAGATACATGTGGGTCGTACTCCTACGATCTAAAGATGAGGCATTTGAAGCGTCCAAGAAGCTGAAGGCTGCAACAGAGATGGAACACAAGTTGAAGGTTCACGCTCTACGGACAGATCGCGGCGGAGAGTTTACGTCGAACGAATTCAACGACTACTGCGAGAAGATTGGCATAAAAAGGTTCCTCACGACACCTTATACGCCACAGCAGAACGGGGTTGTTGAAAGGCGCAATCGCACCGTCGTTGACATGGCGAGAAGTTTACTCAAGAGCAAGAACTTGCCGGGGACTTTTTGGGGAGAAGCTGTCTCGACAGCGGTCTATCTTCTCAATCGGGCTCCAACGAAGGCGGTGATCGGCAAGACTCCGTATGAAGCAATTTACGGACGTAAGCCGAATGTGTCTCATCTACGGACGTTCGGGTGCGTGGCGCATGTGAAGACGGCGGAGCCGCATCTCTCAACGCTTGCCGATCGTAGCACCAAGATGGTGTTCATTGGATACGAGAGGAGTTCCGGCACCAAGGCATACCTCTTCTACGATCCACGAACCAAGCGTCTACGAATTTCACGCGATGTTGTGTTTGAAGAAAATCAAGCATGGAATTGGAGCGCAGCAGACGATGCTCCAAACGGTAACATATTCACAGTTGAATTGCCAACTGATGATGATGCAAGGGAGGATGTCCAGGTGGTTGGCAAGACACCCAACCAAGATGACCGCAATGGTAGTGATCACCATGGTGCCGACACCAATGACAACGCGCATGGGTTGCAAGGTGATAGCGACAACGACGTGCACGACACGGGTGGAGATCTCGACAACGAGGAGCATAGTGATGATGACAATCAAGATGATGGTCACGATCACGACGACTACGCCGATGACGCGGATGCCAACGACCCGGCATCTACCACGCCCAAGACTCAACCGTCTTCCTCAAGTGCATCTACGCCGACACAATTTGTGTCGCCCCCTTCGCAAGCCACGACGGATTATTCCGGGCCTCGTCACTACAAGCCCCTCAAGAAAGTCTACAAGTACGCAAAGCCAATTACACTCAAGTACTCCGATTTGTGTTTACTCGGAGTTGAGGAGCCGGCGAACTTCGTAGAGGCGAGCAAAAGTTCAAGTTGGATGCACGCCATGGATGAGGAGATGAAGGCGATCGAGAGCAATGGCGTGTGGACTTTGGTAACCTGACCTCCGAACCAAAAGGCCATAGGTTTGAAGTGGGTTTACAAGTTGAAGAAGGACACGAAGGGTACCATTGTGAAGCACAAGGCAAGTCTCGTCGTAAAGGGTTACGTACAACGTCAAGGAGTTGACTATGAGGAGGTGTTTGCACCGATTGCTCGAATCAAGACGGTGAGAGTGCTCCTAGCTTTGGCAGCACAAGAGGATTGGAAGATTCATCATATGGATGTTAAATCCACTTTCCTAAACGGTGACCTCACAGGAAAAGTGTACGTGGAACAACCCCTTAGCTACGAGAAGAAAGGCGAAGAAGAGAAAGTTTACAAGCTCAAGAAGGCACTTTACGGGTTGAAGCAAGCGCCAAGAGCTTGGAACGCAAAGTTAGACCGAAGTTTGGTCTCGCTCGGGTTCAAGATATGTCCCCTCGATGGTCCAAATGACAGTTTATCAAGCACCGAAGAACTGGTGAAGGTTGAAGACGCGATCAAGGAGGAGCGTTGGCGTCAAGCTACGGACGAGCCGACGACAGCAAAGACGATCCCTCAGATGCTACGAGAAACGGCGAAGGCAATGCCAAAGGTAAAGCATACGAGCAATCGTGTTTGGGATCTAGGTCGCAGAAAAAGAGTATGTCATGTTTAAGGGGGTGAATGTTAGAATTAAACATGACATAGTACTCCTTGTCCGATACAGGCTTGGAGGTAGTTACCGTGTAGGACTAGTATTGCTAGGTATAGCCTAGTATATATATGTATCTACCCTGCCCCTTTGTAACACAACCAGAAAAAGATCAATACAAAGAAAAGTAGCAGGCTCGACACGAGCCTATAGCTATCAAAGAAATCTTCCGATCTGTTTCTTCCGTCGCCAAGTATCGCAAGTGTTTCGCCGACGACGCCGAGACACGATAAAGTCGAGTTGCACGTACGTGTGGTAGGAGAATCCATCCAGCTGCCTGTGTGTGTGCTAGCTTAGCACATACACGTACATTACTGATCCTGGTTGATCTGGTCTAGAGTTCAAAAGCTAACACTCTCAAGCACACCTGAACACGGCCGTCGCCGCCAACACCATTCCCCAGGGCCACCAACCTCTCCACACCCAGCAAGCTAGTCCACGAGCTCCGCCTCACTGCCGCGCACCTCTATGACGAATCCCACGAGCCCGGACGCCCTGTAGAGACGCCTCTGAGCTCGCCACCGCCGCATCTACCGTCGGACATCATCATCGGTTGCGCCGGCCATGGAGCTTCCCCGACTTCGCTGTCGCCTCTGCTAGCCCTGCCATGAGCTTCTCTCTCTATCCCCCCTGTTACCTCACTCCAACACGTCCTCTAGCCGCTGTTTCCGTCAAGGCCGAAACCCACCGACGACACTCCGATGACCATTTGGTCACGGCCTAGCGTCCAACGAGCTCGTGGCCGCACGTAGAGCTTGGCTAGCATGTTAGTTGGTTGGTTTGCGAGTTGCAACACCGAACCCACAACCCGCCTGAGCTTTGGCCTCCGCATCCGTGCTCACCGTCGTCGACTCCAATCATCCCATGCTCGGCCACCGCCACCTCCCGACGTGCCGTCCCACAAGCTTTCTAGAGAGCCCATTGGTGCATCGATCTGTGCCCCGTAGGCAATTCCCGAGCCACCCCGCCGCCGCGGCACCTCAGCGGCGAGTTAACCCTGTTTAAATGCCAACCTAACTACAGATTAGGCGCTAACCTAGTGGCCTTAGGTCATTGGCAAGTGGGCCCCATCACCAACTAACTTGATAATTAGGCGAACTAACCATTGTCAGGTTTGACCTGGGTCAGTGCAGTTGACCTGCTGATGTCATACTTACACAATGCTGACGCTATAACATATTTTCTGGATTAAAAATAAACCAGGAAATTTCAGAAAATATCCAAAACTTCAAAAATTCATAGAAAATAATCTATAACTCCAAATGAAATAATTTATATATGAAAAATGATCAGAAAATCCACTCTTTCCATCTTTACCATTTTCATGCATGTTAGAACAACTTTTGGCTACTATTTAGGACAAACAAAGTGAATGACATTTAAATAACCACATGTGGAGTATGGATTTGAACCTTGGGTTCAAACCAACTTCATTTAACTGTGTTGCTAGTTGCATTATCTCAATCAAAAACATATTTCCATGTCATGATCATGCATCATATTGTTGCATTGCATTGACTATGTTCTTTCTCTGTTCCAGTGTTTGTCCCCCCTCAATAGACATTGTTCTGATGATGTGATCGATGACATCGATGAAGAGCTATGCTATCTTCAGAAGTGCCAAGCAAGCAAAATCCCTTGTTCATTCCGATACAATCCCACTCTCTCGCTCCTGCTCTTTGTTACTGCATTAGGACAACAACAATTCAACTGTTATATGCTGCAGTAGTTGAACCCCTTTCCTCTGCATGACCTATCTTTGCCATAGTAAATAGTTGAAACCCACTAGCATGAGTAGGAGTTCTTTGGGCCGTGATGTGCCTACTCATTTTGGTTTGCTTGTTATGCCTGCTATGCTTAGAGTTGCGTCAGGTCTGATTCATCTGGTATGGATTGGAATGGTGTGAACATGTCCTACTGTTGATAACTAAGTGTGTGAACATGATTTGGTAAAGGTAGCAATGAGAGGCCACATAGGAGCACATGGTGGGTTGTCTCATTGACACCATCCTCAGGAAGTGAGTTTAGTGTTTGTGATCCAAGAACAGTTACTACCAGGCGTTGGGCCCGAAACCAATGGATCCTCTTGACTTATTAACCGCCCTTGTCCTCTGTCCAGGAGTTGCAAGTAGTTTCTGGTGTTTGTAGTATACTGGAGGCCATGCGCAGCACTGACCCTAGGGGTGGGCTGTGATGCGGCAGGTACATGGTACGGTGTACCGAGACGCTCGTTTGGTGCCTCGGGAACCCTGCACACATCATTCGGGGCTGTAGTGGATACCTCGGCTGGACTCCCTGCGGATGGAACCTGAATAGGCAATAAACCTGGACTAGGGACTTGTGTGGTTAGTTAGGTTGTGGCCGACACCTTCACCAGGCTTCCTCTTGAAGGTTGTCGAGATACATGACATGTACATGGCGGTAAGTGGCGAGAGCGTGTGTGAAGAAGTACACCCCTGCAGGGTTAACATGATCTATTCGAATAGCCGCGTCTGCGGTAAAGGACTAATGGATTGCTTGTGCAGTTCATAGACAAGTGAAAGTGGATACTCTAAAATGCGCAAGATAAGCGTGAATGCTATGGATGGCCTTCACATAGGGAGACGAGAGCGGATTGATACGTCCAACGCATCTATAATTTTTTATTGTTCCATGCTATTATATTATCTGTTTTGGATGTTTAATGGGCATTTATATGCTATTTTATATTATTTTTGGGACTAACCTATTAACCGAGGGCCTAGTGCCAGTTTCTGTTTTTTTTGCCTATTTTAGAGTTTTGCAGAAAATGAATACCAAACGGAGTCCAAACAGAATGAAACCTTTGCGATGATCTTTCTTGGACCGAAAGCAAACTAGTAGACTTGGAGATGAAGTCGGAGATGCAACGAGGAATCCATGAGGCAGGAGGGCACGCCCCCCACCCTCGTGGGCCCCTCGTGGCTCTCCTAACCTAGTTCCTTCACCTATATATACTCTTATACCCTGAAAACTTCCAGGAGAGCCACGAAACCACTTTTCCACCACCGCAACCTTCTGTACCCATGAGATCCCATCTAGGGACCTTTTCTGGCGTCCTGTCGGAGGGGGATTCGGTCATGGAGGGCTTCTAAATCAACACCATTACCTCTCCGATGAAGTGTGAGTAGTTTACCACAGACCTTCGGGTCCATAGTTATTAGCTAGATGGCTTCTTCTCTCTATTTGATTCTCTATACCATGTTCTCCTCGATGTTCCTAGAGATCTATTCGATGTAATATTCTTTTATGGCGTGTTTGCCGAGATTCGATGAATTGTGGATTTATGATCAATATTATCTATGAATATTATTTTGTTCTTCTCTGAATTCTTATATGCATGATTTGATATCTTTGTAAGTCTCTTCGAATTATCAGTTTAGTTTGGCCTACTAGATTGATATTTCTTGCAATGGGAGAAGTGCTTAGCTTTGGGTTCAATCTTGCGGTGTCCTTTCCCAGTGACATAGGGGCAGCAAGGCATGTATTGTATTGTTGCCATCGTGTCATCTTTCTTAATGCGTTACTCCGTTCTTTATGAACTTAATACTCTAGATGCATGCTGGATAGCGGTCGACGTGTGGAGTAATAGTAGTAGATACAGGCAGGAGTCGGTCTACTTGACACGTACATAATGCCTATGTTCATGATGATTGCCTTAGATATCGTCATAACTATGCACTTTTCTATCAATTGCTCAACAATAATTTGTTCACCCACCGTAATATTTGCTATCTTGAGAGAAGCCACTAGTGAAACCTATGGCTCCCGTGTCTCTTTTCCATATTATTGAATCTTGTTTACATCTTGCTAGTTTCTGATCCATTATTTTGCAATCTTTACTTTCCGATCTATAAACCCAAAATACCAAAAATATTTACTTTACCATTTATCTATCTCTATTAGATCTCACTTTTGCGAGTGACCGTGAAGGGATTGACAACCCCTTTATCGCGTTGGGTGCAAGTTGTTGGTTGTTTGTGCAGGTATTCAGTGACTTGTGCGTTGTCTCCTACTGGATTGATACCTTGGTTCTCAAAACTAAGGGAAATACTTACGCTACTGTGCTGCATCACCCTTTCCTCTTCAAGGGAAAACCAACGCAAGCTCAAGAGGTAGCAAGAAGGATTTCTAGCGCCGTTGCCGGGGAGATCTACGTCAAGTCAAGCCATACCAAGTACCCATCATAAGATCTTCTCCCTTGCATTACATTATTCGCCATTCACCTCTCGTTTTCCTCTCCCCCACTTCTAAAACTATTTTCAAAAACCTTTGCCTTTTCTTCGCCTCTCTTCCGTTCGCCTCTTTTCGCTTGCTTCTTGTGTGCTTGTGTGTTGGATTGATTGCTTTGTCACGATGGCTCAAGATAATACTAAATTGTGTGACTTTTCTAACACCAACAACAATGATTTTATTAGCATTCTGATTGCTCCTACTTATATCTGGCCATGGGCCGGGCCGGGCCGGGCTTGGGCCGGGCCTAAAAAAGCCCATGGCAGAAAACTGAGGCCCAGGCCCTCCCAGGCCCTGCCATCAGGCCTACTTTTCAAGCCCAAGCCCGGCCCATCTGGTAAAAAGCCCTCAAAAGCCCTTAGGGCTTAGGGCCATGGGCCGGGCTTCTTCCTTAAAATACCAATATGCCAAGCCCAAGCCCGTTTAGGCCCTGTTGGTGGGCTCAAAACTTAGGCCCAAGCCCGACCCATGAGCAAGCCCATCGGGCCTAGGCCCTGGATTTTAGGGTCGGGCCTGGGTGGTCCGATAGGGCCGGGCCTAAGATGGCCAGGACTAGTCCTACTACTAATGCTGAATCTTGTGAAATTAATGCCGCTTTGTTGAATCTTGTTATGAAAGATCAATTTTCTGGCCTTCCTAGTGAAGATGTCGCATCCCATCTAAACAATTTCGTTCATTTGTGCGATATGCAAAAGAAGAAAGATGTGGATAATGATATTGTTAAATTGAAGTTATTTCCATTTTCGCTTAGAGATCGTGCTAAAACTTGGTTCTCATCTTTGCCTAAAAATAGTATTGATTCATGGAATAAGTGTAAATATGCTTTCATCTCTAAGTATTTTCCTCCCACTAAGATCATCTCCCTTAGGAACAATATTATGAATTTAAAGCAACTTGATCATGAGCATGTTGCACAATCTTGGGAGAGGATGAAATTGATGATACCTAATTGCCCTACACATGGTTTGAATATCTGGATGATTATACAAAAAAATTATGCCGGATTGAATTTTGCTTCTAGAAATCTTTTAGATTCGGCCGCGGGAGGCACTTTTATGGAAATCACTTTAGGAGAGGCTACTAAACTCCTAAATAATATTATGGTTAATTATTCTCAATGGCACACCGAAAGATCCACTAGTAAAAAAGTTCATGCGATTGAAGAAATTAATGTTTTGAGTGGAAAGATGGATGAACTTATGAAATTATTTGCTAATAAAAGTGTTTCTTCTGATCCTAATGATATGCCTTTGTCCACTTTGATTGAGAATAATAATGAATCTATGGATGTGAATTGTGTTGGTAGGAACAATTTTGGTAACAACCCGTATAGAGGCAATTGTAATCCTGGGCCGTTTCCTAGTAATTCCTAATAATTATGGTAATTCCTACAACAAATCTTATGGAAATTTTAATAAGATGCCCTCTGATTTTGAGAATAGTGTTAAAGAATTTATGAGTTCGCAAAAGAATTTCAATGCTTTGATTGAAGAAAAATTGCTTAAGATTGATGAGTTGGCTAGGAACGTGGATATAATTTCTCTTGATGTTGATTCTTTGAAACTTAGATCTATTCCACCTAAGCATGATATCAATGAGTCTCTCAAGGCCATGAAAATTTCCATTGATGAGTGCAAAGAAAGAACCGCTAAGATGCGTGCTAAAAAGATTGGTTTGTAAAAGCGTGTTCTTCTATTTTTCATGATAATAATGATGAAGACTAAAAGGGATTGATGTGACTCCTAGAAAATCTTTGTTTTCCAATATGAATCTTGATAAAGATGGGACTAGAGATTGGTCAACTTTAGTTAAAAGGTGTCCCAATGATTCGGAGTTTTCAGATCTAGATGCAAAAATTGATCAAAGTGGGATTGAAGAGGTAAAGACTTTAGGTACCAATGAACCCACTATTTTGGATTTCAAGGAATTTAATTATGATAATTGCTCTTTAATAGATTGTATTTCCTTGTTGCAATCCGTTTTAAATTTCCCTCATGTTTATAATCAAAACAAATCTTTCAGTAAACATATCGTTGATGTTATGATGCAATCTTTTGAAGAAAAGCTTGAACTAGAAGTTTCTATCCCTAGAAAACTTTCTGATGAGTGGGAACCTACTATTAAGATTAAGATTAAAATTGAAGATTATGAATGCTATGCTTTGTGTGATTTGGGTGCTAGTGTTTCCACGATTCCAAAAACTTTGTGTGATGTGCTAGGTTTCCGTGAATTTGATGATTGTTCTTTAAATTTGCATCTTGCGGATTCCACTATTAAGAAACATATGGGAAGGATTAATGATGTTCTTATTGTTGCAAATAGGAATTATGTGGCCGTAGATTTCATTGTTCTTGATATAGATTGCAATCCTACATGTCCTATTATTCTTGGTAGACCTTTCCTTAGAATGATTGGTGCAATTATTGATATGAAAGAAGGAAACATTAGATTCCAATTTTCGTTAAGGAAAGGCATGGAACACTTTCCTAGGAAGAAAATTAAATTGCCTCATGAATCTATTATGAGAGCCACTTATGGATTGCATATGAAAGATGGCAATACCTAGATCTATTCGTGTTTTTATGCCTAGCTAGGGGCGTTAAATGATAGCGCTTGTTGGGAGGCAACCCAATTTTATTTTTGTTCTTTGCTTTTTGATCCTTTTTAGTAATAAATAATCTATCTATCCCCCGGTTATATGTTGTTTTAAGTTTTAATTAGTGTTTGTGCCAAGTAAGACCTTTCGGATAGCTTACGGTGATAGTTGTGTTGATCCTGCTGAAAATCAGAAACTTTTACACTTAGTAAATTAGTTTTGAAAATTCACAGAAACATGATTTTGATCTGATTCTTTTTGATATGGATTGGTACACAAATTCCCCAGTTTTTCCTGATTTTGTAAGATTTTTATAGTTACATAAGTATTCTAGAGTTACAGATTACTACAGACTATTCTGTTTTTGACAGATTCTGTTTTTCGCGTGTAGTTTGCTTATTTTGATGAATCTATGAGTAGTAACGGGGGGTATGAACCATGGAGAAGTTGGAATATAGTATATATTACACCAATATAAATAAAGAATGAGTTCACAACAGTGCCTTAAAGTGGTGATTTATTTTCTTATACTAACGGAGCTCATGAGATTTCTCTGTTGAGTTTTGTGTTGTGAAGTTTTCAAGTTTTGGGTAAGGATTTGATGGACTTTGGAATAAGGAGTGGCAAGAGCCTAAGATTGGGGATCCCAAGGCACCCCAAGGTAAAATTCAAGGACAACCAAAAGCCTAAGCTTGGGGATGCCCCGGAAGGCATCCCCTCTTTCGTCTTTGTCTATCGGTAACTTTACTTGAGGCTATATTTTTATTCACCACATGATATGTGTTTTGCTTGGAGCATCTTGTATGATTTGAGTCTTTGCCTTTTAGTTTACCACAATCATCCTTGCTTTACACACCTTTTGGGAGATACATGCATGAATCGTGATTTATTAGAATACTCTATGTGCTTCACTTATATATTTTGAGCTAGACAATATTGCTCTAGTGCTTCACTTATATCTTTTTAGAGCACGGCGGTGGTTTTATTTTATAGAAATTGTTGAACTCTCATGCTTCACTTATATTATTTTGAGAGTCTTTTAGAACAACATGGTAATTTTCTTTGGTTATAAAATTAGTCCTAATATGATGGGCATCCAAGATGGATATAATAAAAACTTTCATATGAAGTGCATTGAATACTATGAGAAGTTTGATTCTTTATGATTGTTTTGAGATATGAAGATGGTGATATTAGAGTCATGCTAGTTCAGTAGTTGTGAATTTAAGAGATACTTGTGTTAAGGTTTGTGATTCCCGTAGCATGCACGTATGGTGAACCATTATGTGATGAAGTTGGAGCATGATTTATTTATTGATTGTCTTCCTTATGAGTGGCGGTCGGGGGCGAGCGATGGTATTTTCCTACCAATCTATCCCCCTAGGAGCATGCGCGTAGTACTTAGTTTCGATAACTAATAGATTTTTGCAATAAGTATGTGAGTTCTTTATACCTAATGTTGAGTCCATGGATTGTACACACTCTCACCCTTCCACCATTGCTAGCCTCTCTTGTGTCGCGCAATTTTCTCCGATACCATACACCCACCATATATCTTCCTCAAAAGAGCCACCATACCTACCTATTATGGCGTTTCCATAGCCATTCCGGGATATATTTCCATGCAACTTTACACCGTTCCGTTTATTATGACACGCTCATTCATTGTCATGTTGCTTTGCATGATCATGTAGTTGACATCGTCTTTGTGGCAAAGCCACCATTCATAATTTTTTCATACATGTCACTCTTGAATCATTGCACATCCCGGTACACTGCTGGAGGCAATCACATAGAGTCATATTTTGTTCTAAGTATTGAGTTGTAATTCTTGAGTTGTAAGTAAATAAAATTGTGAAGATCTTCATTATTAGAGCATTGTCCCATGTAAGGAAAGGATGATGGAGACTATGATTCCCCCACAAGTCGGGATGAGACACCGGTCGAAAAATAAATAAATAAATAAAAGAGGCCATAAAAAAGAGAAGGCCCAAATAAAAAATGAGAGAAAAAGAGAGAAGGGGCAATGTTGCTATCCTTTTTCCACACTTGTGCTTCAAAGTAGCACCATGATCTTCATGATAGAGTCTCATATGTTGTCACTTTCATATACTAGTGGGAATTTTCATTATAGAACTTGGCTTGTATATTCCAATGATGGCCTTCCTCAAAGTGCCCTAGGTCTTCGTGAGCAAGCAAGTTGGATGCACACCCACTTTGTTTCTTTTTGAGCTTTCATACACTTATAGCTCTAGTGCATCCGTTGCATGGCAATCCCTACTCATTCACATTGATATCTATTGATGGGCATCTCCATAGCCCATTGATATGCCTAGTTGATGTGAGACTATCTTCTCATTTTTGTCTTCTCCACAACCACCATTCTATTCCACCTATAGTGTTATATCCATGGCTCACGCTCATGTATTGCGTGAAGATTGAAAAAGTTTGATAATATCAAAAGTATGAAACAATTGCTTGGCTTGTCATCGGGGTTGTGCATGATTTAAATATTTTGTGTGATGAAGATAGAGCATAACGAGACTATATGATTTTTTAGGGATAGCTTTCTTTGGCCATTTATTTTGAGAAGACATGATTGCTTTGTTAGTATGCTTGAAGTATTATTATTTTTATGTCAATATTAAACTTTTGTCTTGAATCTTTCAGATCTGAACATTCATGCCACAATAAAGAAAATTACATGGATAAATATGTTAGGTAGCATTACACATCAAAAATTCTGTTTTTATCATTTACCTACTCGAGGACGAGCAGGAATTAAGCTTGGGGATGCTTGATACATCTCCAACATATCTATAATTTTTTTATTGATCCATGCTATAATATTATATGTTTTGGATGTTTAATGGGCATTTATATGCTATTTTATATTATTTTTGGGACTAACCTATTAACCGAGGGCCCAGTTCCAGATTATGTTTTTTTGCCTATTTTAGAATTTTGAGAAAAAGGAATACCAAATGGAATGAAACCTTTGCGATGATCTTTCTTGGACCGAAAGCAAACCAGATGACTTGGAGATGAAGTCGGAGACGTAATGAAGAATCCACGAGGCAGGAGGGCGTGCCCAGGAGGGTAGGGTGCCCCCCACCCTCATGGGCCCCTCGTGGCTCCCCTGACCTAGTTCCTTCTCCTATATATATTCTTATACCCTGAAAACATCCAGGAGAGCCATGAAACCACTTTTCCATCGCCGCAACCTTGTGTACCCGTGAGATCCCATCTAGGGACCTTTTCCGGCGTCCTGCCGGAGGGGGATTCGATCATGGAGGGCTTCTACATCAACACCATTACCTCTCCAATTAAGCATGAGTAGTTTACCACAAACCTTCGGGTCCATAGTTATTAGCTAGATGGCTTCTTCTCTATCTTTGATTATCGATACCAAGTTCTCCTCGATGTTCTTGGAGATCTATTCGATGTAATATTCTTTTGCGGTGTGTTCGCCGAGATCTGATGAATTGTGGATTTATGATCAAGATTATCAATGAATATTATTTGGTTCTTCTTTGAATTCTTATATGCATGATTTGATATCTTTGCAAGTCTCTTCGTATTATCGGTTTATTTTGGCCTACTAGATTGATCTTTCTTGCAATGGGAGAAGTGCTTAGCTTTGGGTTCAATCTTGCGGTGTACTTTCCCAGTGACAGTAGGGGCAGCAAGGAACGTGTTGTATTGTTGCCATCGAGGGTAACAAGATGGGGTTTTCATCATATTGCTTGAGTTAATTCGTCGACATCATGTCATCTTTCTTAATGCGTTACTCCGTTCTTTATGAACTTAATACTCTAGATGCATGCTGGATAGCGGTCGATGTGTGGAGTAATAGTAGTAGATGCAGGCAGGAGTCGGTCTACTTGACACAGACATGATGCCTATGTTCATGATCATTGCCTTAGATATCGTCATAACTATGCACTTTCTATCAATTGCTTGGCAGTAATTTGTTCACCCACCGTAATATTTGCTATCTTGAGAGAAGCCACTAGTGTAACCTGGCCTCAGGGTCTCATTTCCATATTATTGAATCTCGTTTAAATCTTGCTAGTTTCCAATCTATTATTTTGCAATCTTTACTTTCTGATCTATAAACCCAAAATACCAAAAATATTTACTTTACCATTCATCTATCTCTATCAGATCTCACTTTTGCAAGTGACCGTGAAGGGATTGACAACCCCTTTATTGCGTTGGGTGCAAGTTGTTGATTGTTTGTGGAGGTATTCGGTGACTTGTGCGTTGTCTCCTACTGGATTGATACCTTGGTTCTCAAAACTGAGGGAAATACTTACGCTATTGTGCCGCATCACCCTTTCCTCTTCAAGGGAAAACCAATGCAAGCTCAAGAGGTAGCACAGATCCATAGTGGTGTATTGATATGGTGAATATGTGGACTCGTGTGCGCCACCTCAAAAGAGTTACTTGCAGACGTAGTTCAGGATAGCCACTGAGTCAAAGCTAGCTTGCTGTAGTTAATCCCCACCATCCCTTTGTTGATATTGATGCATATGTAGCTAGTTCTGATGTAAGTCTCGCTAGGTACATTTGTACTCACGTTTTCTTAATCTATGTTTTTGCAGAGAGACTCCAGTCTCACTAGTAGTTCCGCATGGACTTCGGCGTTTAGCTTGTTACGTCAGCTATGATCTTGTACCCTTGGTAGGGTCTTGTAGATAGTCAGGCTTCTCAGCCTTTTTCATTTGTAGTTGACTGTACTCAGACATGGTATGCTTCCGTTGCTTGTATGCTCTATACGTTGGGTCATGAGACCTGAGGGAGTCCTAGATTAGGGGGTATCCAGACAGCCGGACTATATACTTTGACCGGACTGTTGGACTATGAAGATACAAGATTCAAGACTTTGTCCCGTGTCCAGATGGGACTCTCCTTTGCGTGGAAGGCAAGCTTGGCGATTCGGATGTTAGATCTCCTTCTCTGTAACCGACTCTGTGTAACCCTAGCCTCCTCCGGTGTCTATATAAACCGGAGGGTTTAGTCTGTAGGACAAGAACAATCATAATCATAGGCTAGCTCCTAGGGTTTAGCCTCTACGATCTCATGGGAGATCAACTCTTGTAATACTCATATCATCAAGATCAATCAAGCAGGAAGTAGGGTATTACCTCCATCGAGAGAGCCCGAACCTGGGTAAACATCGTGTCCCCTGCCTCCGGTTACCATTAGCCTTAGACGCACAGTTCGGGACCCCCTACCCGAGATCCGCCGGTTTTGACACCGACATTGGTGCTTTCATTGAGAGTTCCACTGTGCTGTCGTGATAAGGTTTGATGGCTCGTCTTGTTTTCAAGGACAACATCACCTCTAGGGGAGCCCTGGCTCTAGGCCAGACTCTCCGGTTGGGCAGCTTCGTCATGACCGCCCGATCGGTGGCCACGCCGACGACGACCTCTCAGGTCATCAAAAATGGCTTCCACGTTGATGCGGAACTTGCCAAACAGATGAATCCAATGGAGCTCTCCTCCCTTAATGAGCTCTTGGATCGCATCGCCGCTCCGGGCGTCGCTACGGACTATGACCGGATCGGGCTTCAACCCGACCAAAGGGAGATTTACTCTCCGCTGGTCACCCACGAGATAGCGGTAGTGGAAGAGCATCGTGTGAATTCTCCCTCTATCTTGAGGACAAACTATGTCCGGACTCCCGAGGTCTCCGAGCCGGATACCCGCCCGCAGGAGGACATGACCCAAACCCCGAACTTAGAATAGGGCGGCGGGCCGGAAAAATTGGGCAAACTCCCGGAGCCCGAGCCACCAAGCTCGGAAGCTTCTCTACCCCTGGGTCTCAGATTGGGTCAGGATTTGTATTTAAATCCACCCACCCACCCAGACTTATGCAATCTTTCCCATATTAGACAAGAGCCCCAAGAGATAGTACATCACTACTGGGCCAGACTCCTCCTTGTGATAAACAAGGTCAAGGACTATTGCAAGGAAGACGCAGTCTCACTTTTTTGCAAAAATTACACGAACAAAGGGATCCTCAATGCTATAAGTCGCTGTGACATAGTACTCTTTGTTGACTTAGCGGCCATAGTACAGAAGTACTGTGCGATGGAAAGCGCCTGGAAAACCCAAACAAACTTCTGGGATAATCTGGCTCTCACTAAACCCTTCGTCTGAACTAAAAGGGTTAACTCTCGTAAGTCACCCGCTTCAATTCCCAAAAAACCAAAGCCCGCTGCAGGGCGTGGAACCGTATTGGAGGAATGGCTCAATGGGCCATGCAAAATTCACAGCACACCGAATACCATGCCAATGCATAGCCTTAGAGCATGTTGGATACTCCGGCAGGTGGCAAAGAGTGGCGAGGATCTCCTTGTAAACCATAAAGCAGAGCAACATCCCGCCGAAGACAACAATGTGGTACTAACAGTCTTCGAGACTTTCGCTTCAAATAATAGGTGCAAACGAGCTCATCGCAGTTTCGCTGAAGTTTACCACGTGGCAAAAATAAATCCGTGGAGCGACACTGCTATAACCTTCAATGCCAGTGACGGACCTCAATTCCAAATAGTCCGGGCACCAGCTGGTTTGGTCCTTAGCCCAATCGTAGACGGCTTCTGGCTCACTAAAGTGCTCATGGACGGCGGAAGCGAATTAAACCTCATCTATGAGGAAACCCTCAACAATATGGAAATTGACAAAAGCCGCATTGAGCAAAGCAGCACGACCTTCAGGGGAATCATCCCTAGTCGGGAGGCACGGTGTGCGGGAAAAATCACACTGGAGTGGTATTCGGCATGCCGGAGAATTACAGGTCCGAAGAAATCACGTTCCAAGTGGCCCCGTTCAGCAGCGGATACCACGCCCTCTTAGGGAGGGACGCATTCACGAGCTTTCAAGCTATACCCCATTACGGGTACATGAAGCTCAAAATGTACGGACCCAACGGAATCATCACTCTAGCTAGTGATCCAGACGTCGCACTCCGTGCCAAAAATAAAACTACCGCACTAGCCCTGGAGGCATTATCCAAAGCCCTCACAGCCAAAGAACTAACAACGTTGCGTGCCACAATGGACAGAGACGACGTGATACTCGACAAGCGAACCAAGTCCACCTCTTTCTAGCCAGCGGACGAGATAGTCAAATTCCAGGTCCACCCAACGGACCCCACAAAGACAACTTCCATTGGACACAGTTGAACCCCACAATGGACACCGCACTGCGAGACTTCCTACGTGAGAATTGGGACATTTTCGCCTGGCATCCTTCAGACATGCTGGGCATCCCACGCAGGCTGGCCGAACACAGCCTCAATATACTGAAAGGATACAAGCCAGTCAAGCAGACTCTTAGGCGCTTCTCAGAGCCTAAGCGACAAGCCATGGGAGAAGAGCTAGCCAAGCTACTCGAGGCCGGATTCATCAGAGATATAAAACATCCGGATTGGCTAGCAAACCTGGTAATGGTACCAAAGAAGGACAAATCCTGGCGCCTATGTGTCGATGTCAAAGACCTCAATAAGGCTTTCCCTAAGGATCCCTTCCCCCTCCCTCGCATTGACCAAATCATTGACGCCACCACAGGACACGACTCACTATGTTTCCTCGACGCATACTCCGGATACCATCAGATAAAGATGGCGGAATCCGACCAAGCCGCAACGGCCTTCATAATGCCATATGGCCCCTTCTGTTTCAACACTATGCCTTTCGGGCTCAAAAACGCCGGCGCAACCTATCAACGCATGATTCAGACATGCCTGGAGAAGCAAATCGGCAAAACAGTGGAGGCATACATGGACGACGTGGTCATCAAAACAAGACACATCGAAACTTTAATAGATGACTTGAGACTCACGTTCGACAACCTCCAAACATACGACATCAAGCTCAACCCGGAAAAATGTGTCTTCAGCGTACCCTCCAGGAAGTTGCTCGGCTTCATCGTTTCCAATAGAGGAATCGAAGCAAATCCGGCAAAAATCCGAGCTTTGTCACAGTTGGCTATCCCAACAGACCTCAAGCAGATCCAGAAACTAACTAGATGTGTGGCTGCCTTAAGCCGCTTTATCTCCCGATTAGGAGAAAAGGCACTACCTCTTTATCGCCTTCTTCGGTACACCGAACACTTCGAGTGGACGGATGCGGCCACGGCCGGACTAGAAGAAATAAAGGCCCTATTGGCCAGCAATCCAGTCCTGACCACGCCAAATACTGGCGAACCTATGCTATTATACATAGCTGCAACACACCGGGTTGTAAGCGCAGTGCTCGTCGTCGAACGAGAAGCAGGCGGACACAAGTTCCCGCTCCAAAAGTCAGTATATTACATGTCCACTGTCCTCACTCCATGCAAATCCCAATACCCACACTATAAAAAGATAGCATACGCGGTCTTCATGGCATCCCGGAAGCTACGACACTACTTTCAAGAGTGTTCGATTACGGTGGCCTCCGAAGTACCACTCGGTGACATAATAAATAACCGCGATGCCATGGGCCGGATCACCAAATGGGCTATCGAGATCCTTCCGTTCGACATAACATACAAACCACGGTGAGCCATTAAGTCGCAAGTACTGGCTGACTTTGTCACCGAATGGACAGAAGCCGAACTCCCTAAAGAGTATGGCGCCTACTCCAATTGGATCATGCACTTCGACGGCTCTAAAATGCTGGCCGGACTGGGAGTGGATGTTGTCCTGACATCCCCCACCAGAGACACGGTCCAATACGTACTCCAAATATTATACACAGACTCCAACAATGCAGCCGGATATGAGGCTCTGTTGCATGGTCTTCGGGTGGCAGTCTCTATGGGCATTCAACGCCTAGAAGTGCGCGGGGACTCGAACCTCGCAATATGACAAATAAATGGAGACTTCGATGCCAAGGATCCGAAAATGGCGGCCTACCGTAATGTCGTCCTCAAAATATCAGCTCAGTTTGAGGGGCTCGAATTCCACCATATGGTCCGAGAAAACAATCAAGCGGTGGATATCCTCGCCCGCATCGGCGCTAAATGCGACCCCGTCCCACCTAATATTTTCTTGTAAAAGCTGTTCGAGCCATCCGTGGTATGGGAAGGGGAGACTGGCAATACAAGTCCGACTCCGAACACAACCCCAGATTCCGAACCATCTGACTAATCGGAGGCTCTGCACCGAAATAACACCTCTGGCCCACGAAATCATGGTTGTCATCGCCCCGTGGACCGATCCCTTCTTGGCCTACCTAAATAGGCAAGAGCTCCTCGAGGACCAAAATGAGACACGTTGTATTGTGCGGCGTTCCAAGGCCTACAAAGTCCATGAGGGAGAGCTCTATAAGAAAAGTGCCACCGGAGTGCTCCAAAGATGCATCTCCAAAGAGGAAGGGCGGCAGCTCTTGGCCGAAATCCATGCTGGACTCGGCAGGCACCACGCTGCAGCTTGTGCACTTGTAAGCCAGGCCTTCCGTACAGGTTTTTACTGGCCGACAGCCCGGGCGGATGCACAGGACCTTGTCCAACATTGCGTCGGTTGCCAACTCTTTGCCAATCAGAGCCATATGCCCCCTACCGCTCTCCAAAAAATCCCCATAACTTGGCCCTTCACGTTCTGGGGGCTGGATATGGTCGGACCTCTTAAAGGGGGAAGCCATAAGAAAAAAAATACTTATTGGTCATGGTTGAAAAGTTCACCAAATTGATAGAAGCCAAACCAGTTAAAACGGTTGAATTTGGACCGGTGATAGACTTCATATCAGGAGTTGTACACCATTATGGCGTCCCCCACAGCATCATCACTGACAATGGCTCAAACTTCACAGCGGATGAGGTGAAAACTTGGTGCGGCAACATGGGCATTAAGCTCAATTACGCCTTCGTCTATCATCCCCAAACAAACGGTCAAGTCGAACGTGCAAATGGTCTCATCATGAGCGGCATCAAACCCAGACTAGTGCGATCCTTGAAGGAATCGGACACGCACTGGGTCGAGGAGCTCGACTCCGTACTCTGGGGGATGCGGACCACGCCGAATTGTACCACCGGATACACACCATTTTTTATGGTGTACGGCACAGAAGCAGTACTACCCTGTGACATAATCCATGACTCACCTCGCATGCGCATGTACGAAGAGAAGGAAGCCGAGCTAGATCGGCAGGACAACTTAGATGCCCTGGAGGAGGAGCGTGACGTCACAAAAGCCCGTTCCACATTCTATCAGCAGCAAGCTCGAAGGTATCAAAGCAGAGAAGGCGAACTCGTTCTACGCCTATCGGAGAAGAAGAAGGACAAGCTCAAACCCAAGTGGGAGGGTCACTTAATCATTGATAAAGTTCTCACCAGAGGAGCGTACCGTCTGCGCAATACATCCGATAATAGACTCGAGCCGAACCCATGGAACGCGGCCAGACTCCGGAGATTCTACGCCTAGTGCCGAACTCAATGTTCGTCTCCTCACCTCCGCTCTTTCAATTATGTTCTCCTTCTTCCTTTCTTGCCGTCTTTACCTTCTTCACATCAAGCCTTAAATGTTGTACGGATGCTTGGATCGCTCCAGCCGCACTATGTGTGCTCACTATACCTGGGGGCTTCCTATACGAAAGCTAAATATAATTATTTTTATGGCTTCCTGCCCACCACATATGCATCTTCTTTCCATATGTGCCTTTTCTTCACCATTATATGCATCGATATGACTTAAGTTTTGGCCATGCTGGGTTGCCTGGCTCTTGTGTTTATGCCCTACGTTCCCGTTAATTCGGCTAGGGCATAAGGGGAGCACCTCTGCGATTGTTATTGCCGGTTCAGTCGGATGTGTACCTCAGATTGGGTGAAGTTGAAAGTTAGCGTTCTTAAGGGAATATTCGGTCGGTGAACAAAAGATGTTTTTCGTTTATTATAATGTGAATCCCCAGATGTTTTGTATCCTGCACTTCTGTTCGCAGTTTGGACATGCACATCGATGCATGCGTACCCAGGGAAAGGAACCCCTAACAGAACTATTCTATCTAGAAGATGTTTCTTACTATCCATGTAATATAACATAACTAGTTGGGTACTTGTCTATTCAAGCACTTATGACCCCTACGCCTGGTTTCCACGCATACCCCGGTTTTACATAACTGAGTGGGTACTCGGATACACTTTGGATTGTCGGGTCCGGGGGCTGAAGCAAAAAGGTCCGCCATGACAAATGATTTTCAATCCGGCTAGGGACTACATATGTCCATTGAATTACATAGTCACTTGGACTGCTATATTCTTCCTCTATACCAACCAACAGGCTGTCTAGCCTACAATCATGTTGGGAATACTTTGCGGCTAACGCTACTTGGTCATGCACCAGACTTACGGGAATCTCTTTCCCATCTGACCCCATCGGTCCGACTTCGGCCATATGGTTTGGGTCAGCCTTGGCGTATCGCGTCTTCAGCATGGCCCAGGCTTCCCTTGCACCTTATCGGCAAGCTGATATCTTCCATAACCGGAAGCGCCGCCGTGCTCCTTTGAGCATCTCCACAAGCTTGCCCATGACTCCTGGTAGGGAAGCGGATGGCCACAGGGCCTGCGCAATACCCTGCATCACCTGCCGAGCTTGTTCGTGCAGTTGTGAGAGATCTTGCAGCATATCGCCTGTGGATCCGGGCATCTCCTCTTCAGGACGGCCTATCAGCATACCTACAGACATAACTCTATCAACACGCTTCCTCGCCGAACTGTACTACAGTTCGTTTAAGCACTTACTATAAATGCCGCGTCAAAGCCTCCTGTTCTCCTTCACGGAGTCCGCAAGCTGAGCTCGAACATCTGATAGTTCGACGCTCAGTCGGACATTGACATCTTGGAGATTGTTCTTCTCTTGCCTAACCTATGTGAGCACGCATTCGCCAGTCTTTAGCTGTCGTTGGACATATGTCTCATCGTCTCTAACGATCTTCAGATTCTCTCCGGGATTGTCTGCACAAAATTTTGTTGAGATTAGTAAACTATGTCGAATAACAACTGGTATATGTCCTTAAAATTTTCTTTCTCAAGGCAAGTATTACTAGTGGAGGCCTTCTGGGACTCCTCTCGTTCGGCAACTGCGGCCCTTAGCCGGGTCTTGCATTCTTCCAGCTCTTGAGTTAGGTGGGTATTCTTATCTACAAGAACCTATGCGTACAATGATCCTTAAATCAGTTGTGCCAACTGTTTCAAGTCTCAGGGGCTACTGATACACATACTTATCAAATTTTCTTACCCGTATATCCTTTGCATACTGGTCTGTTGCTCTGGCAAGTCCATCTTGAGAAGCACGGATGTATGTGTCTCCTGAGTTGAAGGCATTGAACGCCTCCTCGGATAAAATACCATCACAGAGTACGGCCCGTCTACGCTGGTGATTCATGGCACTCTCCACTTTAGAATTTGTAGCGGAAAGCCTGTCCGCATCCTCTATAGGAGGACAATTCGGTGTTGTACCCACATCAGCCTCCATCTGTGAGTCCGGTTCTGGAATCCGGCTGGTGGAGGCGTGGCCGGCGGGGTCTCCGGATGTAGTCCGGCGGCTACTCTTTCTGCCAGGACATAATGACTGATGTTACATTTCAACAATGGTAATCAGGGAGCAAGTTTAAATTGTACCTCTGCAGTGGCGCCTCAGCCCTGACCGCCTTCCTCTTAAGCCTGCCTGGCCGGGAGGCCCTTTGCTGATGAGTCCCTATGGGCTCAGCGTGGAGTTCCGAGCGCCGTCTCTATAAAAGTGTAACGTATGCACATAAGGTATGGCATAGCAAAGGAATCCTTTTCAGAAGTTAGGACCCCGGTTTTACTTACATGCGACACAGGGAGCAACCCGGGATAATCGGCGACAATGACCACTAAGGTGCCATCACAGCTTGCCTGGTAGAATGTCCCGTCGACAAGCTCCATGGATATGTCCGGATCTTCTTCAAGTTCGGGGTCGAGAGCTCGGTCAGGATCCTCTGGCTGCGGGGATGGGCTGTTGAACTCTTTCACGGCCTTTTTCAGTTCCTACTTTGAAATAGCCAGGTAAATGATTGTGACAAAAGGAGGCAAGGATGAACCGAGTAGAGTAAAGAATGACAGCTTACCCATCTTGGGGGGTTGTACATGGAAAATCCGTCCCGTGGTTTTATGTGGAGGAACTCCTCTCCTTCTCCTTTATACAAATCGGACAATATTCTCGCCAGAGCAGTGGTAGAGTCCGGACCTTTACGACCACAACGGGTGGCATCGTCTTCTCCATTGAAGTGCCACATGGGTTTCCCCCGATATTGGACTGGCTGCACTCCCCGCATCATGCATATTGACATAATTTCGGTTATTGTCAGTCTCAATTGGGCCAGTATTTTTATCCTGCTCATCAGGTAGAGGACTTCTCTATTGTTCTCCTCCTGGGGGCTCCAGGGGTGCCAACTTTGGCGTTTCTTTAGTGGAGTGTTGGTAAACTCAGGAAGGCCTGTCCGGACTGGGTCCGGAAGGGGAACGTCATCAAAATAAAACCACTCCGAAGGCTAGTCTTCGGATGCCTTCTTTGGAGTGCCGGACAGATATCCGGTTTGGGCAACACGCCATATTTCGGCTCCGCCCACTTGATATATAGATCCCTCCTGATTACGAGGGACGAGGCAGAATAACCTCTTCTATAACTCAAAGTGAGCCTCGCAGCCCAGGAATAATTCACAGTGGACAACGTATCCTGCGATGTGCAGCACAGAGGCGGGGGTAAAATTATGCAGCTGGAGGCCGTAGAACTCCAGGAGCCCGTGGAGGAATGGGTGGATTGGAAACCCGATGCCTCTTAGCAAATATGGGACGAGGCATAGCCGCTCCCCTTAAGATGGGTTAGGAGATCTCTCCGCTTGCGCCCCGCCATTATAGGTGGCTAGTCCGGCTCGGATGGGGACCATGTATGCAGGTGGAAGAACCCCTTGGGTCTGCAACTCTACTAAACGGCTGTGAGGGACAGAACACTTTTCCCAATCCCCTGGCTTAGAGCTAAGGGAGCAAGAGGAGGAGCTGCGGCGACCGGCCATGATGGAATGGTTTTTCCGGACGCGCTTTGTTGAACACTTGCCTGGGAGAAGATGGTAAGATTTGGATCTGAAGATCCCTGTCTCTTCAAATAGACAGTTCGTTTATAGGGTCAGGGTGGCAAATGTAAAAATGCCCCGGCTCCTCATATTCGCTCGACACATGGAAATAACCATTATTGAAGCATAGAAGCCTAGGAGTACAACATTGACGGGAGGCCGAACACAGTTTGCCGCAACAGGTACTCTAGATTCGGAGAAGAACCCGCCTTGCAATGCCCAAGACAATCTGCGCGCCGGACTCATCGTCATTGAAGCCTGGTTCAGGGTCTACTGAGGGAGTCCTAGATTAGGGGGTATCCGGACAGCCGGACTATATACTTTGGCCGGACTATTGGACTATGAAGATACAAGATTCAAGACTTCGTCCCTTGTCCGGATGGGACTCTCCTTTGCGTGGAAGGCAAGCTTGGTGATTCGGATGTTAGATCTCCTTCTCTGTAACCGACTCTGTGTAACCCTAGCCTCCTCCGGTGTCTATATAAGTCGAAGGGTTTAGTTCGTAGGACAAGAACAATCATAATCATAGGCTAGCTCCTAGGGTTTAGCCTCTACGATCTCGTGGTAGATCAACTCTTGTAATACTCATATCATCAAGATCAATCAAGCAGGAAGTAGGGTATTACCTCCATCGAGAGGGCCCGAACCTGGGTAAACATCGTGTCCCCTGCCTCCTGTTACCATTGGCCTTAGACGCACAGTTCGGGACCCCCTACCCGAGATCCGCTGGTTTTGACACCGACAAGACCCATGTTTGTAATATTTGGCTCCTCGGAGCCTATCGAATAAATACTTTGAGTTGTAGAGTTTTGTTGTCATGCCATGTTGTATTTGCACATATAGAGCATATTGGGTGTATGATTTGAAATGCTTGGTATGTGTGGGATCCGACAACCTAGTTGTTTATTCTTGGTAGCCTCTCTTATGGGGAAATGTCTCCTAGTGCTGCCACTAAGCCATGGTAGCTTGCTACTGCTCCGGAACACAAGGATTGATTGGCATGTGCCCTTCTTTGTTCATGTGTCTGTCCCTTAGGGGAAATGTCACGTGTTGTTCCTTTAAGTCCTTGTAGCTTGCTACGACTTGGGATCATACGTTGATGACTGACACGTTCGTTGTTGGGTCATGTATGCATGTCCCTATAAGTTAGTGCCACCTTGGGTATACGACTAGTCATGTTGGCCCGGGTTCTCTGTCATATGGATGCTAGCAACACAATCATATACGTGAGCCAAAAGGCGCAAATGGTCTCATGCCAGGTAAGGTGGAACCCATGGGAATACCGTGCGTGAGGCCGCAAAGTGATATGATGTGTTACATGCTAGACGACTTAGGACGTGGTCCTAACAACTTTGGTATCAGAGCCTCACTACCTATAGGATTACCAAGCCAAACTGGTCGAAGTCATGTCTAGAAATGTTTTAGTTATATAAGGGATTGTGGAAAGGAACGTAAGGCTCTTCTTACTTCTTTACCTTATGTCCTTCTGATCTCAGTCATCCTATCTTTCCTACGGGGTTAAGGAACTAGGCTTTCTCTTCTTTCTACTAGGATCACATGTTACTAATCCGTAGACTTACAAGATTGATGGATTGAAGTCTCAGTTTAGTTTCTAGTACTTTTGTGTGTTAACAGTTGGTCTGAGAACTTTGATATTGTGATGTTGAGTGGTTATGCCACCATTTTGCAGGATGTCTCAAACCTTTCTAAGCATTTACAGCTATTATGTTCTCTGAGTCATCCCAGGTTTCTAAATAGTCTGATGCATTTGTAAATCCCTTCTTACCGTTCTGAAGTTCATTTGTGCTAGATCAACCACACTAACTACTGTGTTCAGGTACTTCATTGCCTCGGTATATATGTTGGAGTTATTATTATGACCCTAGGTGTCTTAGAGAACCACCTAGTAATCCATCCATGTTTTGTGTTCACAGTGTGATGATTCTGGCCGTCATTCTTGAAAGCATCATGTGATGCCATTTAGTTAGTAGGCATTCTATTCCTGGGTTTTTGAACTCGAGATTCACCCGACTCATTCATGTTGATAGTGTTTGCTAGTTCCTTTAGGATATTAGTAACCTTTGTGATAGTCCTCAAGGTCCATGGTATTTCCTTCTTCCAAATACCATGAATTGCTTATGGGAGAAGTTCTTTGAACCAAAAGATCACAACAAGAGTGCTCTTGATGAGTTACCCTTTCTATATTGTGACTCTGCCAGTTCTACCTTTCCGCATGGGTTATCCAGAAGAAATATGTTGAACTCGCTCGACATGCTAATCTATGCACCC
The DNA here is from genome assembly GCF_002162155.2 of Triticum dicoccoides. NCBI lineage: Eukaryota > Viridiplantae > Streptophyta > Magnoliopsida > Poales > Poaceae > Triticum > Triticum dicoccoides. The sequence continues at coordinate 637,173,043 of NC_041383.1, forward strand.
ACAACTCAGAAAATCGTATGTTCTTTTGAGTTGTCCCTCTTTAATTGTTTTTTGAACTTCATCTGTTAATTGATAGTCAAGAGTATGAGTGCAATCGTGTTCATCGATGCCATTATTCTTGTGGTTCGTCAAGTCATTCTATTTCGGAATGACTAGGAGAAATAAAATCCAGTGCCTCATCCATTTTTAGGATTGGATCAAAGTAGTTGTATCCTGCAGATCAAAATGCTAATCCAGATTTTGTTCTATTCTACCTCGGAGTATCACCCTCTTTCATAATAAGAGTATCATGAGAATTGCACACCTACTTCTCTCCATCATTCTTCATTTCTCGGTATCTGTGTTGGTTACAACTAGAATGCCGACAAGTGAACTGCGATGTATGAAATCAATACTCCTAGCAACCTCGTTGCTTGGTAGTTAAAGTTCAAAAAATTTATTCTTAGCGTGTTGGTTATAGAATTATCATTTTAAGATAGATTGTGCTACCTAGGCCATTTTCCTGGTGCACTCTTTGATCAATGAGTTTGGATTATGTTAATTTCTTGCTCTTTCGATCATAACGTCTTGCCCTGAAAAGCAAGATTGCTCCCGAGCTTAATAACATATCGGTGGTTCGTTATTTTCCGAAGATCTTCTCGGAAGTAGCACCTTGTTCCCTGACTGTTATGTTGAGCTCGTGATCGAGTCGATTTCTTGTAAACCACCCCTTCTCCAAGAACCTGTGTTGGATACCCCTGAGCTAGTTGGTTAAGCTGAACAACAACTTGGAGAGTTGGAAGATAAAAGCTTTATCTGACTTAGTTCATTCCAAAGGGATATCTTTGAGTGTGAGTGTTGAAGAAAGATGATGTTTTCATCGATTGACCCTCGTGATCAGCTAGTGGACCTATCATATTATCCAATCTTTGATTTGAGTATGGGCTATCACCAAATCAAATCAGGACCAATGATATTTGTAATGTTGTCTTACTCATGGTTGTTTCCTCGAGCATACACCATTATATCTTTTGGGTCTGACCAATGCTATCACCTTGTTCACATAAATTGTGGAATTCCACTTATATGGAAACTTGGATGAATTGTTGTTGAGCCCATCAGCAACATTTTTATCTTCTCCATGATTCGTGTTGAACATCCAGTTAGTGTTGGAACTTTGTGAGCAATGCCTTCGTGTTCCGTTCATGAGGTATATGTTGGATGGAAGAAGTGACTTTCTCTAATTCACGTGTATTTGATGAAAGTTGCCACCGTGAGTTCGAGAAAGATTGTTGTTTGCTTCCTCTAGAATCCTTCCCAAGTCGGTCATGCGTGTGCGAAGTATTCTATGGTTTGTGTCGTGGAAATATCATGTCAAATGTCCTCATGGAAGGACTTAGTTGTGGAGCCATCGCGACGGGTTAGCTTAAAGGGGTTAAACCGGACAAAGGACATGAGGGATTTTATACTAGTTCGGCCCCTTCGATGAAGGTAAAGGCCTATGTCTAGTTGTGATGGGATTATTGGGGTCTCGCTAACCAGGGAGCTGAACAAGCTATGTCTGGTTATTGAGTTGTTGTTTCTTGTCCTTGAACCGCCATCGGGTCGTCCCCTTATATACACGGGTTGACGCCCGGCCGGTTTACAGAGTTACGAGGCCGATTCATACAAGTGTCCGGCTCGGTCTCTCCTTTCCTTATATTACAATACAAGTTACATGACTATGGCGGTTTACCACTATGGGCCCTAATCCGCCTTTGAGCTCCGGGCCTCTAAGCTTCATACTAAAGCGCCATCTTCTGAGACTTCATGGGCTTCACGTTTACACTCAGTAGTTATATCCCCAACAGTTTGGTAGACTGGTCATCTCCATTCCATATGTATTCCTAGCACACTAAGCCACTGATTGACTCATTCAAGGAAGAGAAGTCTATGCTTGTGATCTAATCCATGGACTTGCGTAAAGACTTCGATATCCTCGATGAGACATGAACTTGGTAGTGTTTTACTATAAGACTATTGTGTGGTCATGCTTGTCTGGGACAACGTGTTCACATGTGTGTAGCGGAACCAGCTCATGTTTTGGGGCTTGCTATCGTAGTTCATTCCTCGAGAATCTCACAACGCCATCTCGTCGATTTGTGTTGCAAACTTTCATTTTTCTTTGTAGACTTGATGAGTCTGGAATATCCTGACACCAACCAGATCTGAATCTCAAGCAGATATGATGGTTGGAACATTTCCCAAGAACTATAATATTGGTCTCTCTGTAACCCGGTAAAGTGGATCTCGTGGCCAACACACCTAGCCGGAAGACCTATTATTGTAGTATCTTGATTGAGGAAGTTGGCCACCTCCCCATAAGGATTTCATAGGATTTACTCCAGTAGTTGTTCCTTATGGATTCCTATGTTCCCGAAGTCCGACCTTTTACTTGATGTTCTAGATACCAAATCATATCTATAAATGGGTTACGCTAGCGCATCAAGGAGACCATTAGAAGCAAAGTGCTAAATGTCTCTCGGTCGATCATCCATATGTTGTTTTCTTGGCCTCGCTGAGGTGAAATCTAAGAAGGTGTTATCTTCATTTGCATTTGCATCCTCCACCAATATTCATCATGGTAGTACGAGGTGTCACCAAGATCTTGGCACAAATGTTGGTAAACCTTGATGAATATGGAAGTTCTCAAGTTCTTGAGAGCATGCGCAAGCACTAGGTTTTATCATCGGCATTAATTGGGATTTGCTCTCAGTTTCTTTGATTATGCTATAACCATTCAAACAGTGGAATCACTCTCTATTGTTGAGCTTTTTCCATAGTTACTAGAATCATTCCCAGCATTTGCATTTTGTTCCTAGCTTGCACCCGCCATTGTGCCATTTTACTATGGTCTGCCTTCTTAGTAATTGTTGTCCAGGATCATCTTCAAAAGTGGACTACCATGGGTCCCATCCATTTCCGATGATAAACAAAAAATCATCCATTGTGTTGTCTTCAAAAAGGTAGTCCAAATCATCCATTCTAGTCTAAGTATGCCAATCTTTCGAACTCCTTCAAATGATCGATTGTGATTTGCCTTAGGATAGTATAGAGGGTTTCAATGATCTTTGTATCAAAAGTAATTCTTTTTGCCACTTAAGGGAATAGTCTACGATCCACCTTCCCTAAGGTGCCCCATTATGGAATCATGGCAATTATCTCCTTGCTACTTTGAAACCATGCACCATCTTACTCAAACGTGGAATTGTTGCCTACCAACTTGAATCTTTGTCGTGTGCTTTTCCATCACCCCTGATGTGTGTTTTGTTTCTCAGCTCAAGAGATATTGTTATGTCTCATTCCATGAGTTGATCCTGAGTTGCTCGATCTTTGAGGAGATCGATTCCTATAGAGTTTCTTTCTGTCGACATCTTGTTGGATGAAGATCTCGAAAGCAAGGACGTCAAGATCAATTTGAAGCAATGATTCAACATCTTCGAGAAGTGTTGGGGATATAACTATTGGTATGACCCGCCCAGGAGGGGCCGGGTTATACTTGCAAATATTCTTGAAGCCCAAGGCCCAGGATATAGATGGCGGTTTAGTTAAGGGCCCAAGGCCCCGAGGCGACTTAAGGTCTGTAGTGATAAGCCACCATGTATGCGTGACTTGTATTGTAAGGCAAGAATAGTTAAGAGACCGAGCCTGACACTGTTTATGAGCCGGTCGGGACTCTGTGAGCCGCAGGGCGGCGATCTCTGTATATAAAGGGACGACCCGGCTGTGGTTCAGGACAAGTAACATCAACTCGAGAGCTAGGTCAAGCGATTCGCTCCCTGGTTACCAAGACATACGCAATCCCACTCAAAACTGGATCGTAGGCTTTTAGCTTCATCGTAAGGGGACAAACCAGTATAAACCTCATGTCCTTTGTCCCGATTAACCCCTTTAAGCTTCCTAGTTGCGATGGCTCCACGACTAAGTCCTTTCGCTAGGACATCTTCCATGACAATTCCACGACAGTTGGTGCCCATCGTGGGGCCAGCACACGGTGGATTTGAGTTCTTGAAGGGCAGCTTTGAAGGGCTCAAGGGATACGCTGTGGGCCAGATGACCAAGAGTCGTCGCAGCAAGCTCTACATCGACGACGCAGGCTGGGGCCCCAATGCCGGCTCAATTGAGTACGGGTACCGGGTCCCCTTCGACGGAATTCACGTCTTCATGGCGGGTTACTGGTACCCGACCGGGTCCTCTTTCACACACCTAGTGCAGGGCCCAGTAACCCGCCGTGGCTCTCCCCGCGTACTGAGGTAGACCGGTTTGCAACACCCGGGGTCGGGGCACCGGTTCAGCCATAGGTGATGGGGCCTTCCCGCGTGAACACAGCTCCACCTCAGTCTGTGCCAACACCTCCGGGTCACTATTATAACCCGTTGGAGAACATGATAGCGGCGGCGGCACGGCTGGCGGCTCTCCCAATCGATCACGACTCTCCGGCAGCGGATGAAACCCGCCGGGTCGGAGAACATCTTTAGATGACCTTAGCACAACAAGAGGCATACTCATACAGCCGGGACAAGATCCATTCGACCCCTCGTCCAAGCCGAAGCCCGAGTTATAGCTGGCACATGGATTCAGTGGCCGTTTCAAGCAACGTCCGGCGCCGTAACCAGCCAGATGGGCATGACCCGACGCGCCATGGGGCCTTTAACTTGGTAGATCAAGACAGAATACGTCAAGAGGCTGAGCAAGCGGCGGCTCAGCATGCGGCTGAGCAGGCAGCTCAGCTGACGGCTTACCAGCCATATTCGGTTTATCCAACGACTTCTATCGAGGCAGGCGTGGCCACCAGGACTGGAGGTGTCCCCTTTCTAGTGTCGGCTCTACGTAATGAGCGCTTGCCCAAGGATTTTAAGGGACCTAGGAAGGTGCCGAACTACACGGCCGACTTACAGCCTGGGGCATGGATTGAAAGTTATGAGATGGCTATGGAGTTATTGGAGGTCAGTGATGCTGCGATGGCCAAGTACTTTACCATGATGTTGGATGGGACCGCCCGCACTTGGTTGAAAGGCCTGCCACCTAATTCAATCAGTTCATGGGCGGAGCTAAAAGCCCGGTTTATCCAGAATTTCAAGGATACGTGCAAGTAGCCCATGTCAATTGTGGATTTGACGAATTGCAAGCAAGAGGAGGGCGAGTCTACAACCCATTGGGTGCGCCGGTTTAAAGCCATAATACATTCATCTGATAAGATGGATGTCGGCTCTGCAGTCTTAATGTTGGAGAAAATTTGTCGTTTTTTGCCTCTGGAACAAAAGTTGGGGCGGCTCAAGCGCGATTGTAATGATATGGACACGCTGATGGTGGCTCTGGTCAAGTACACCGACTCTGATAGTACCAAGGATGCCGAGTCTGATGATGACAAGACAGGGAATGGAAAGAAGAACGGCAACGACAAGGGCCCTCAGCACAACCCGGCAAATCAAGGAGGTAATAAACGTAAGGCTGACGGTAGTTTGGATTTTGTAGCTAACACTAGTGCGCATGGTAACAACCAACGACGCAAGGGGAGGCCACCTCCCCGGTCTGGTGGGTCAGGCCCCACACTTGAACAGTTATTGAACAAGCCATATCCAAGGCACGACACTCAGCAGAAGCTGGCTACCCATCTATGGAAGGACTGTACGATCATGAAGGCCTTCAAGAATTCCAACATGTTCGATGGTAACAGTGGGCAGGGCGGTGGCTCAGGCGGCGGCGGTTTTCATGGCCCAGGCGGCGGTTCAAATCCCAACTTTCAAAATTCTCAAGGCAATCAAGGTGGATATAACCAACAAAATGGCCAGAGTGGTCAGCAACAGCAGCAAGGGGGATACCAGAGCAATCCGAAGCAGCTGAATAGTGGGCAATATCATGTGTTTACCACCAGTTTATGCAAATGAGACCAGAAGCTTCATAAGACGGCTATTAATGCTGTTGAGCCGGCAGTTCCTCGTTATTTAAGATGGTCTGAGCAGCCTATTCTATGGATTAGGGAAGATCACCCTCCCCGGGTCGATAATCCGGGTCACTTAGCCTTGGTGGTGGCCCCTCAGGTAGGTGGATATAAATTCACCAAGGTACTCATGGATGGAGGCAGCAACATCAACATCCTCTATTATGAGACCTTCCGTCACATGGGGTTAACTGATAAAAGCCTTAAGTAGTCCAACACTGTCTTCCATGGCGTCGTGCACGGCAAATCGGCATATCCAGTTGTAAGATCGAATTGGAGGTAGCCTTGGGGATGAATATGACTCTAGGGCTGAGAAATTGACATTTGAAGTAGTCAAGATCAAGGGCCCATACCATGCTCTGTTTGGGCGGCCGGCTTATGCCAAGTTCATGGCACGGCCGTGTTATGTATATTTGCAGCTCAAGATGCCGGGTCATAAGGGAACCATCACGGTGCACGGAAGTCGGAAGGTGGACCTGGAATGTGAAGAAGGCGGCACGACCTATGCTGAGTTGGTCTGTGCAACAGAAGAGTTAAAATTCTACAAGGACAATGTTGATCTGGCGGACATGACGTCTTTGAAAAAGCCAACCACAGAGCATGAGCCGGTCATGAAGTTTAAGTCGGCCGATGATACTAAACTTGTTGACTTTGTTCCAGGCGACTCACCCAAGCAGTTCAGTATCAGTGCTAATTTGGATCCTAAATAGGAGAGCGCGCTCATCGAGTTCATCCGTGAGAACCAGTACATCTTTGCATGGAAACCTTCTGACATGTCGGATGTACCAAGAGAACTCGCTGAGCACACTCTTAATATTGATCCAAAGTTTAAACCGGTAAAGCAGTTTCTTCGGCGGTTCAATGAGGAGAGACGGAAAGCCATTGGTGAGGAGGTAGCCCGGCTCTTAGCAGCTAGGTTCATCATTGAAGTTTTTCATCCCGAGTGGTTGGCTAACCCGGTGCTTGTGCTTAAGAAAAATGGCACTTGGCGTATGTGTGTGGATTACACGGATTTAAACAAAGCTTGTCCAGCTGATCCCTTTGCTCTCCCTCGTATTGATCGGTTATCATCAGATCAAGATGGCAGTTAAGGAACAGGAGAACACGGCGTTCATTACTCCGTTTGGAGCCTTCTGCTATGTATCAATGCCTTTTGGGCTCAAGAGTGCCCAGGCGACTTATCAACGATGTGTGCAGAATTGTCTTCATAATCAAATTGGGTGCAATGTTCATGCTTATGTGGATGACATAGTGGTGAAGTCCAGAGAGAAGGAGACCTTGATCGATGATCTCAAGGAAACCTTTGACAATCTTTGGGTTTACAAGATGATGCTTAACCCGGCCAAGTGTGTTTTTGGTGTGCCTGTAGGCAAGCTTTTGGGTTTTCTGGTTTCTAACAGGGGCATCGAGGCTAACCCGAAGAAGATCAAGGTCATCACCTCTCTGGCCAAACCAGTGTGTATCAATGACGTTCAGCGTTTGGTGGGTCGTATCGCTGCTTTGAGCCGGTTCATAGGCCGGTTAGGTGAGAAGGCCATACCACTATATCAAATGATGAAGAAGACAGATAAATTCGTCTGGAGTGACGCTGCCAATGCTGCTTTTGAAGGTCTGAAGAGACAGCTGGCTGAGCCACCGGTTCTTGCTGCTCCCATTGATAAGGATCCCTTGTTGTTATATGTGGCTGCTAACACACGTGCCGTCAGTGTAGCCATTGTGGTGGAACGCAAGGAGGTTGGCAAGGAACACCCAGTTCAACGGCCGGTTTACTGCATCAGCGAGGTGCTTATTGAGTCCAAGCAACGGTATCCACATTGGCAGAAGCTCGTTTATGGGGTGTTCATGGCAAGTCGGAAGCTTAAGCAATACTTCCTGGGCCACCCCATCAATATGGTTAGTTCTGCTCCTTTGGGGGATATCATTCAAAACAGAGAGGCCACAGGACGAGTTGCCAAATGGGCCATTGAACTTGGGCCTCATGGTTTAAAGTATGTGCCACGTACTGCTATCAAAGCTCAAGCATTAGTGCATTTCATCAACGGTTGGACAGAGCTGCAGATGTCTGAAGAAAAGTCGGACAACACATATTGGACTATTCACTTTGATGGTTCCGGGCAATTGGAGGGCTCAGGGGCTGGAGCTGTTTTAGCTTCCCCTCGAGGTGACAAATTTTGTTATGTGCTATGGTTGATGTTTCCCTGTACTAACAATGGGGCTGAGTACAAAGCCTTACTCCATGGTCTCCGGATGGCTAAGGAGATGAGCTTAAGCCAGGTAAGATGTTTCGGCGACTCAGATCTGGTGGCTCAGCAGGTATTATGCAAGTGGGATTCTAAGGATCCTCTCATGGCGGCTTATCGTCGGGAAGTCGATGCAATTGCTGGACACTTCAAGGGTTATCAAGTGGAGCACATTGACCGCAGAAAGAATGAGGCGGGTGATGCTTTAAGCCGGCTTGGCTCTCAGCGTAAGCCGGTGCTGCCTAATACTTTCTTGGATATTCTGCACAACCCTTCTGTTAGGTTACCCACAGAGGAGGACTTGGCTGTTCCTGACCCGGAAGCACAATTGGTGGCGGCTCTTCATGTCATTCCAGATTGGACGGTGCCATATTTGGATTACATGACCCGGGGCGAGTTGCCTGAGGATGAAACCTTGGCCAGGCAGATGACCCGACGGTCTAAGTCTATGACAATTGTCAATGGCGAGTTGCATCATCATAGTGTTACACGGGCATTTCACCGTTGCGTCTCCCCTGAATAAGGCCAAGAATATCTGCGTGAGATTCATGAAGGGGATTGTGGTCATCACACCGGGTCAAAATCCCTCGTGGCTACACTACAAAAAAAGACACATCCGTGACATTTTGGGCCGAACGAATTTTTTTTCTGTCATACATATGACACTTCTATGACGATAATTGTGACAAAACCCGGTATCATCATAGATGTGGTGGGCTCCTACTTCTATGACAAAAAATCATGACAGAAAATGGGCTTTTCGTCCTGGGCGGGCCGGAGATGCAGATGCATGACATTCTTTGGGCCATCCATGACGGAAAAAATTGTGGTAGAAGCGAGCGGGAGGAAAATTTTGGGGAGTTCCCGGTTACGGTGGGAGGTCGGGGGCCAAGCGATGCGTGTTTCTCTTGTACACGCACGTGCATGTGTGCGAGGCGTAGGCTCTAACTGAACCCAAGAGAGGCGTTGGGCTCTAACTGAACCCGAGCGATTGCACTGCAGGATGTGCGTTACTGAACCCGAGCGATCGATCGATAGCTGTTAACTCAACCCGATCGAGCGATTCCTTTGCTACTGCTGCTAACTGAAGCCAATCGATGCTGCTTGTGGGATGAACAATGAGTGT
>NC_041383.1:637182574-637209288 GCF_002162155.2 Triticum dicoccoides
CTCTGGATGAACAGGACCCCGTGGTGTGGTGGAGGGCTGGATGAACAGTAGACGGTGGAGGGGTGCCCGTGGAGGGATGGTTTAACAGGACCCCGTGGTGTGGAGGGCTGGATGAACAGTAGACGCTGGAGGGCTGGATGAACAATAGACGGTGGAGGGATGGTTGAACAGTAGTCGGTGGAGTAGCGCACGGTGGAGGCTGGATGAACAGGAGCCCGTGGAGGCTGGAGGAGGTCGACGGTAGCCCGTGGAGGCTGGAGGAGGTCGACACTGGAGATGAACAGTATCCTGTGGAGTCCCGTTTTGCGGTACGCCACACCCCTCCCGATGAACAGGACCCCTGTTTCGACCGTAGGAGGTCCGTTTCGTCCGTTTTGCGGTACACCAGACCCCTCCCAATCAACAGGACCCCCGCTTCGACCGTAGCAGGTCCATTTCGTCTGTTTTGCGGTACGCCACACCCCTCCTGATCAACTGGACCCCCATTTCGACCGTAGGAGGTCTGTTTCCTCTGTTTTGCGGTACGCCAGACCCCTCCCGATGAATAGGATCCCGTTTCGAACGTGGCCAATCGAACACAAGGTCATTTCCTCTGTTCTGCGGTACGCCAGGCCTCGTTTCCATCGCATGTTCCGTCCAAGCCCTCCCGATGAACACGACGCATTCCGTTGCCTCCCGATGAACACGACGCATTCCGTTGCCTCCCCATGAACACTACGCACTCCGTTGCCTCCCCATGAACACGACGACGATGATGTTTCTCCGTTCCGACCCAGCCATGTACACGAGCCCTCGCCATACGTATGTGCGAGTAGGCGTTCGAGACCCCGCCCGTATGTACACATACGTGGCCGTATTTTCTTTCTTGCACCCTGGCCGTTGTACGTACGTGTACATGCTACGTGCACGCCTCTACTATGACACGTGCGCGCCTCTACATCCACCAGTATATATGTACGTACACGTTCGCGACCAGAATGACAACGCTACGTACGCTTCGACCAGGTGGGTCCCAACTGTCACGCAATTCCTTGCGTGCGAAGATGTAGCTGGTGGGTCCCAGCAGTCAGGGGGGCGAATCGTTTTTTTGCCCAGACGCACTTCCATGTGTGCGAAGATGTAGCCGGTGGGTCCCAGCAGTCAGGGGGGTGAATTGTTTTTTCGGACGCACTTCCTTGCGTGCGAAGGTGTAGCTGGTGGGTCCCAGCAGTCAGGGGGGCGAATCGTTTTTTTTTGCCCGGACGCACTTCCTTGCGTGCGAAGATGAAGCTGGTGGGTCCCAGCAGTCAGGGGGAAACATTTCTTTCACGAAATACAGTGGCCCGTCTGGTGGGTCCCAGCTGTCAGGTGGAGGAATCATTATTTTCCGCGTAATAAGGAGGCACTTCCTTGCTGCGGCCATGGACCCAGCTGTCAGCCTCTCCACGTACAGTCCACGTCCAATGGAAGTCGTTCCTTGACCACGTTGACCAGGCCGCGCCGAGAGCACCACGGTGGTGGACAACGGCGAGGCCTAGGAAGGGGACGACACGGAGCCGGGGAAGACGCGGCAGTGGAAGCCCGCGCGGAGAGGAGTATGAGGGTTTACTGGTTCGGCTGCGGTGTGAGGTTGCCGTCGCTGGAGGGCCGGGCCAGTGGTGGGAATAGTAGGGGGCGGTGAGGCCTCCGCGGCAGCATAGCCGGCCACGGGAGGCAGGAGCATGCGGCACGACCAGCGCTGCTTTGGGCGGCTAGAGCAAGAAGACCAGAGGTTGAAGAAGCACTACGGCCGTTGGATGGACATCGTACGGTCACTCGAGCTAGAATCGTTCATATTGACTAAGTTGACAAAGCCCTCCGTCCTCGTCAACTTAGTTGGCCCACAAGTCATCCTCCCACTATGGTGGGTCCCAGCTAGCAGGGGGGTAATCATTTTTTTATGCGTAATAAGGAGGCACTTCCTTGCGTGCGAAGATATAGCTGGTGGGTCCGACATGTCAGCGGGGGGAACATTTTTTTGCGAAATACAGAGGCACCTTTGCCTCTATCACCTTCCAGTGGGTCCCAGCTGTCAGGTGGACGAATCATTATTTTGCGTGTACAGTCCACGATCGATGGATGTCGTTCGTTGACCACGTTGACCAGGCCATGCCGAGAGCACCATGGCGGTGGACGACGGCGAGGCCTAGGAAGGAAACGACATGGAGTCGGGGAAGACTCGACAATGGTTGCCCACGCGGTGGGGAGTACGAGGGTTTACTGGTCCGACTGCCATCGCTGGAAAATAACAGGAGGTGTGGGTTAGTAGAGGAATGGCCTGGCCAGCAATGAAGTAGGGTGGGGCGGTGCGGCCTGTGCGGCAGCATAGCCGGCCACGGGAGGCGGGAGCAGGCAGTCCCACCGGAGCTGGTTTGGGCGGCTGGAGCAAGAAGATCAGATATTGAAGAAGCAGCACGGCCGTTGGATTAACATCCAACGGTCACTGCTGCTAGAATCGTTTGTGGACTAAGTTGACAAAGCCAAAATACACGTCAACCTAGTAGACCCACAAGTCAGCCTCCAAATTTGTCCCAAACAGCATACAACCCAAAATTTCTAGCCAGATTCAAATTAATTTTAAATCTAAATATACCTTAATTTAAATTCAATGAAATTTTACCCGCACAAAAACAATGAAATTTAAAATATCAAAATCCGAAAGAAAACTGTATTTTGGAACTAATTGCCTGTTTGCTGTATTTTTTCATTTTACAGCCCATTTATTATTACTTATAGCCCATTTCTTATTACTTATAGCCCATTTCTTATTACTTATAGCCCATTTTCTGGGCAAAATGCATCCCTCCTCGTCTTGAAAGATTTCCGGCCCAGCAGGGCGTAGAAAAGCAAGTAGGCCTATGTTGGTTATTCTGCAAAAAAATAGGTAGAGCCATTTTTCAGAAAGGAAAAAAACAAACTGGGCTGGTCATGTGGTAAACATATGAAATAAAAGCCTGGGCTAGACGGGCCACGGGTCCCGCACAACCCAGTTGATACCCTTCTCCGTCCTGAAAAAACAAAATTACTGCGCGTGCTGCTGGGTCCCTACTGTCATCCTCACCATGTATAGTCATCTCCTTATTCCTCTTGGTGGTTGACCATGTTGACAACACCGGAGGGCGGCGCCGCAGCGAGCGAACCAAGGCGGAGGACGATGGTGAGGCCTCGGACGGGAACGAACAGGAGCCGGGGAAGATTACAGCCAGCCGCGGGAGGCGGGAGCAGGCGGTCCTGCCGGCACTGGTTTGGCTTTGGCGGCTCGAGGAAGAAGAGACTGAAGAAACGCGACAGACGTTGAATGTCAATCCAACAGTCAAGGTTGGCAAAATCGTTTTTGACTAAGCGGACACCAAGTAGCATACTTTTTTATATATAGGAAGAAAATTGCGAGGAAAATGCGTTCGTCTGTCGTCCTCCTCACAGGGAACGTTCGCCACATAAGTGACTAGCACCCTTGGTTTTCAACCGAGAGGTCTTGGGTTCGAGTCCGAGGGAACTCTCAGTTTTGTCCTGCTTCCTTCCTCGCAAAAAAAGGGAAAGAAAATCAAAGACTTGGGAAGGCGTACAGAACAAGCTAGTGTACCAGTAAAGAGACGTTGTCGAGTTTTAGAAAAAAGAAAGACGTGCTCCTGTAGCTGGTTCGAATCCAAACCTAGACTATGACTATATTCTATATATGGTTCTATGCTACTCTGCAAGGAATGAAACTGACATATCCAACGTTCGCTTCTCCTCTTCTCTACTTACTCTGCCTAGCATCAGAAGCTCTGGCCGCAGCAACCATGTCCGCTGGCTGCTCGTCCACCTGCTCTTCAGCAGGCAACAACCAGATATGCGCCAAGTTGCCACCTGTACCATCGCCTATGGGTCTCATCACACCCCCGCCGGCACGCGCACCGTAGCCGATTGCTCATCGCAACCCGCTGCCGTTGGTGTGGTGCCACTGCTGCAAATCACGCAGAGTCATCCATCGCGTCTCAACCACAATCCGCAACCCTGGCCGAGTCTTCTACAAATGCACGAATCATGGGGTAATAATATGTTTAAGTGTTGTTCTGCTGCTTTTAGTTGCTGATTTTTTAATAGTTTGGTTGATGATCTTCCAATTTGATTCATGCAGAAAAGGGAAGATTCGTGTGATTTGTATTTCTAGGAAGTTGCTGATGTGGGGGAATGCAATTGCGCTGATTATTTGGTTAGCCGAGGAATCCCAATACTAGCAGGTTGGGGTGTTGGACAAGTAACTGAAGGAACGACAGAAGAGGAGGATGCAGAGCAGGAGGTTAAAGATGCAGTTCCTCTGATCATGGCCAAGCAACAGCTGCTGAACGGCCTTGACAGCAATGAGGAGATGAAAGAGCTTGTGAAGATAACGGGCAAAATCGATGTGCTCTGTAGGATGATTGTCTCTTTATTTGCAGTGTATGTAGCACTCGTGATGTATTCAGTGGCTACGACATGAGCACTTTGCTAAAACTAGTAACGAATGAAACCTGTGTAGCAGGCTGGGCGTAGTGTTGTGAACATCTAATGATTTCTATAAATGGAAATCAGGTGGTATCCCCTTTTGCTCATAAATAAATAAATAGCAGAGGCCCTGTCGGGTCAGCTTTGTTCTCATTCGAAGACGTCGAGCAAATTGCAGTCCAATAGCAAACTATGTCATCAAATTCAAGTTTCACAGCCAAATATGAGTACAACTACACAACAATGTCATCATGTTTTAGTTGTCATACAATCACCAAACACAAATGAGCATACATAACAAGTGATTTTCTCACAGCAAAATACTAAACAACATGTTCATCAGGTTTCAGTTGTCATAGCAAACACAATTTCACATAGTACATAAAAAACATCTTCTGACAGGCAAATACGACAAAAGCAATGTAATCATCATCCGCAGCAGCAGCGTCAACATCTTCGCCATGTGTATCAGTCTGAATCATAATTCCCCACGGTGTCATCTTCTTCTTCGTCCTCAACGTCCTCGAATGTTGGCTTCTTCTTGATCAACTCTTGTATGTCCACAGCATGCAGGCAATCTTTTCGCCGGCGTCATTGACGTGATGGTTCTCAAAGATATTAGGAACATCTGTGTTATCTTGTACATCAGGAGCAGTGTAAGCATCATCTTGTTGTGCAACTTCATTAAACGAATTCCTCTGCTCAAACCTTTGCAATACTCTCCAGTCATCGCTACGAGAAAATGTGTCTTCCAAGAAAAATATCTGTGTTGCTTGATTTTCCAAAATAAAAGGCTCGTTGGTCTGGTACGCCGCCTTGACATTGATGGATTTGAAATAATCATCAGCTCTGGGTTTTGCGATCCTGGAAAACAGGTTATACCAACGACAGCACAACAGAACCACTCACCGATGATCCTCGAAACTGGAGATATACTGCAACTAAACAATGTCTATTATGTTAGCATCCATTTCAATTGTCTCTTTGTCATACGTATCCGTGCACATGATGGCACTGGTTTGTGTCTTCCTGCCTTCGTCTCGTGCAAGGGTGTTGTAGCGCACATCTCCAACAACGCAAGATTCATAATGTCTTACCCGAGTATCAGGACCCATTGCTAGTGAGTAAAGGGCATCATCAACTGCATGCCCATCCTCCCGCATCTTCTTAAACTATGGTTAGAAAATAGACAAGCTGGTCATCTTATGTACTCAATATATTAAAAAAACTGACAGTGCACTTCAAAAGCTTACATGGTTCTTGAACCATTTTGCAAATCCTTCCATAACCAGTTTGTCAATGTTTCTTGGATTTTGCGGCAGTAACTCCTCTTTGTAGATGCTGCACAACATAGTGATCGCGTCAAACATCTAAATATATAAGAATGTGCTGCAAGTTTAGTAGATTACGATGTATAAGCTGTAGTACTGCACTTACTTGATATAAGGAAGTATCTCAGGACAGTTATTCAACACATACCAAACCATTTTGTCCAAATATTTAGGTTTGTCCTCTTGTCGACTCTTCCCTGTAACTCGAACAGAATAATCGAAAACATTGAGCCCGGGATTGTCTTCACCCACCTCTTTGCTAAGCTGATCAGCTGTTTCAATGTATTTTGAGCAGAATGTCAATGCTTCTATAGCAATGCAGGCCTCTGCAATGGAACCCTCGGGTCTAGCTCTGTTCCTAACATAGCCTTTGAAAGTGCCTAGCCGCCTTTCAATAGGGTACATCTAGCCATACTGTACTGGACCTCTAAGTAGTGCCTCATCAGGTAGATGAACAGCCAAATGCACCATCACATCAAAGAAGGCTGGAGGATATATCTTCTCAAGGTCGCATAGGATAGTTGGTATCTTGTCTCTAAGACACTCCAAAGCATATATCCTGATATTTCTACTGCAGAGTTCCCTGAAGAATTGTCCCAACTCTGCAACTGCTCTGTATAAGTCAGGGCGGCCCAATCCTCTAAGGATAACAGGTAAACCCTTTGAAGTAGGACATGGCATTCATGAGTTTTCAACCCTTGTACCTTGTTTCCATCTGCACTGACTCTCCTTTCAGGGTTGGAAGCAAATCCATGTGGGAATCTCACATGTGATAGGACCTCGCAGAATTCTTTTCTTTTTACCTTGTCCAAGATGTACACAGCTGGTGCCATATCCCATGGTTTACCTTCATCTTGCACCTGCAAATCCTTTCTGATACCCAGGTGTGTCAAATCAATCCTAGATTTTAAGGTATCTTTCGTCTTGCCTTCAATGTTAAGAAGTGTGCCGATAATGATGTCACATATATTTTTCTTGATGTGCATCACATCAAGATTATGCCACAGATCCAAATCTTTCCAATACTCCAAGTCCCACAAAGTGGACCTGCGAGTAAACAATAATCTCTCTTCTACCGTGCCACGCTTCCTTTTCCCGCTACCATTACCAGGATGGTTTCCTGGTGTAATATTCCTGACCTTCTCTAATTCCACTTGCAACTCATCGACAGTGAGCCTCTTTGGCGCATCACGGTTTCATGCTTTGCATTGAACACATGTCTTTGGTATTTTCTAGGATGTGGCTTGTCCTTGGCAAGGAAACGGCGGTGTCCAATGTAACAGATCTTGCTAAGTATTGCGTACGATAGCGGATTCCTGTCACAGCGAACACATGCATTGTAACCATGTGTCGTTCGCCCTGACATAGTGCCCAAAGCCGGATAATCATGGATGCACCAAATTACAACAGCACGCAAAAAGAAATCAGCTGGTGGGCTGCTATATAGGTCTCGAGTGAGAACACCCTTCCATAGTTGTTGAAGTTCCTCCACAAGAGGCTCCATGAACAAATCAAAATCCTTTACAGTACTTTTTGGACCTGGGATGAGCAAGGCCATCATGTAGTTTGATTCTTTGGTGCAGACATTTGGAGGCATGTTGTAAGGGATAACAAGCACTGGCCACATGCTATATGTGGCGCTCTGGTGGCCAAATGGGTTAAATCCATCTGAAGCTAAGCCAAGTCTAATGTTTCTCGGGTCAGCAGCAAACTCTTTGTGTTTATCATTGAAGCTTTTCCACTCACTACCATGAGATGGATGGCTCATTACATTCTGACCTCTGTACTCCTGGTTCCTAGAATGCCACAATACATCCTCTCTTTTTTCAGCATCATGAAACAACCTCTACAATCTTGGTGTAATTGGAAAATGTCTAAGAACATTATGAGGAATCCTCTTCACAGCATCGCCATCTTTCCATCTTGATTATTTGCATTTCAGGCATTCACTTAAGTTGGCATAATCCTTCCGAAACAGAACACAATTATTCTTACAAACATGGATCATATCATATCCAATTCCAACTGCACGAAGGAAATTCTTCATTTTACTTTAGGTGTATGGCAGCTCAGACGCATCTGGGAAAGATTTGCGGAAAGCAGCCAACATCGCATCGAATGATTTGTTGGTCATCCGCTCAGATGTCTTCACCTGAAGAAAGGTGACCATAGCTGAGAATACTGACATCTTATTTCCTGGGGTGACAGCAACGTTGCATTGTTCCAACATGCGGGCCCACCGTTTTTCTTTTGCAGGTGAAAGTTCACGGAATGCACGAGCATTTCATAGCATTGTTTCAATGTTGGTCAAACTCACTGGCTCTGCCACCACCACCTCCTCCTCCTCTTCCACCTGAGCATCAGGCAGATCAACATGGTGATCTGCTGCTTCCACGTAGTCAATAACATTGACGTTCACAGCTTCACCATGATGAACCCACCTAGTATATGTGACTGACATCCCATACAAGTGTAGATGATTTTGCACAGTTGACTGGGGTCTTGTAACTGAATTCATACAACTGCTACCCCACCTGAAGTAATGGCGGGGGAGGTTTCTTATTTGAGCAATGCTACATCCACGTAATGGTTTACGTAAATTTACGAACTGATGTGATGTGGGACTATTTGATTGGATTAAAGGATAGGATTAGGCCCACCCCACCTAAAAATCAGGGGGGGGGCATAAATAGATTAGATGGAAAGTATACGTAGCAGCTACGTAGCCCTTTGTAAGTCTAGGATTAGGCTTCTTATTTTGGGAGGACGTTGTCCTGGCGGTTTGCTAACATGCGGTCCCACGTGTCAGTGCTTTACCAAGCCAATCCGCGTCCCACATGAGGCAGAACAACGGCAGAAGCAACACGTGGTTAAGTTGAAGAAGATGAGGGAGAAGCGGATTCAGCAACGAGTGAAATGATGGTTGCTTCGTCCCTCCAAATTCTTTTTTTAGCATTATTACTTCGTCCCTCCAAGTTAACTACGGGAAAGGTGCAGCTTTGTGATTTGACGCCTCATTGCTCATTACTACATCGGTGCCATGACTGGGGTGCTTCACCCCGGCTGCTCTGCACTGTATTCCGGTATGGCAAGTGGACCCGGTAGCTTGATGTCCCACATGTCGATGAAAGGGACTAGAAGATTTATGAAAGCGAGCGCTCCACTCTTACGACGGAGGAGTAGACGACACGACGGCCCAGTGAACTGTCACTTGTACTGTATAGTACTATAGTTTTGCTGTTTCGCACGATCCATCAATACAAACCCGATTAAATAGGAAAGGGCGGGATTTTTCCCGCGCGGTAGATGATACTGGCCATACATTTCAAAGGTAATTTTAATGTATGCAAACTGAATAATTATAAGTAACAATATGATATCTAGTAAAACTAAAAACACATATGATTTATTGTGTTAGAGTGTAGTAGTAGTGCTGTATTGCATAGTTGTTAGATGTAACATGCGAGAACGTGTAGAGATGTAGTTTTGGAGGGCCTACAAAGAGAAAAGCGTAATACGGTCACCGAACTTTAGAATAAGCTGATTACGGTCACTATATATGTTTTGTGGTGATTATACGGTCACTTGCTCACAGTTCAGCATCGGATTGCACTCTGTTGACCGGCCAAATAGTCTGCGTGGCGCCATGTTGACTAGTTAAATTGACCATGTTCCTTGTGGGTCCCACCTGTCAGTTCGCATAGGAAAAGGTCAGATAAACACAAATTTACGCAGGCGCGACAAGGCTCCAACCCCATGCGCGGGAATCACCTGGTTGTGTATGTGCCTGTCAGGGCCTGATGTGTGCGCATGCACGTGTAGGTTGAGCACTTGAGCGTGAGAGTGTGTGTTGGTCGTGTGGTGTACTGGTGTCTGCATGCATGCGTGTGTTTGTGCGTGTGAGTGTTGCGTGCGTGCGTGGCTGCGTGTGTACGTGTGAGTGTTGCGTGCGTGCGTGGGTGCATGTGTTTGTGTGAGTGTTGCGTGGATGCAGTTCATGTGCATGCGTGCGTGTGTGTATAATCACCATACCAGCTCTTGTGTGTTAAAACAAACGGCTCAGCATACCAATACAAGGCCACCTTGTCCGTTGTGCCCGCGGTCATGACTTCGAACCACCGTCCAAATATTTTTTTGTCGTTTGTTTTCATTCTTACTAGCAAGATGCCCGTGCGTTGCTGTTGGGGAACGTAGTAATTTCAAAAATTTATCCTACGCACACGCAAGATCATGGTGATGGCATAGCAACGAGAGGGGAGAGTGTTGTCCACGTACCCTCGTAGACCGTAAGCGGAAGCGTTATGACAACGCGGTTGATGTAGTCGTACGTCTTCACGATCCGACCGATCCAAGTACCGAACGTACGGCACCTCCGAGTTCAGCACACGTTCAGCTCGATGACGATCCCCAGGCTCTGATCCAGCAAAGCTTCGGGGATGAGTTCCGTCAGCACGACGGCGTGGTGATGATGATGATGCTCTACCGGTGCAGGGCTTCGCCTAAACTCCGCGACGATATGACCGAGGTGGAATATGGTGGAGGGGGGCACCGCACACGGCTAAGGAACGATCCGTAGATCAACTTGTGTTGTCGTGCCTACAGGTGCCCCCCTGCCCCCGTATATAAAGGAGCAAGGGGGGAGGGGGCGGCCGGCCTAGGAGGGGCGCGCCAAGGGGAGTCCTACTCCCACCGGGAGTAGGACTCCCTCCTTCCTTGTTGGAGTAGGGGAAGGGGGAAAAGAGGGGGAGAGGAGGAAGGAAAGGGGGGCCGCACCCCTTGTCCAATTCGGACCAGAGGGGGGCTGCGCGCCTCCTTCCTTTCGGCCTCTCTCCTCTATTCCCGTATGGCCCAATAAGGCCCATATACTCCCCGGCGAATTCCCGTAACTCTCCGGTACTCCGAAAAATACCCGAATCACTCGTAACCTTTCCGAACTCCGAATATAGTCGTCCAATATATCGATCTTTACGTCTCAACCATTTCGAGACTCCTCGTCATGTCCCCGATCTCATACGGGACTCCGAACTCCTTCGGTACATCAAAACTCATAAACTCATAATATAACTGTCATCAAAACCTTAAGCGTGCGGACCCTACGGGTTCGAGAACTATGTAGACATGCCTAGAACTATTCTTGGTCAATAACCAATAGCGGAACCTGGATGCTCATATTGGCTCCTACATATTTTATGAAGATCTTTATCGGTCAAACCGCATAACAACATACGTTGTTCCCTTTGTCATCGGTATGTTACTTGCCCGAGATTCAATCGTCGGTATCCAATACCTAGTTCAATCTCGTTACCGGCAAGTCTCTTTTCTCGTTACATAATGCATCATCCCGCAACTAACTCATTAGTCACATTGCTTGCAAGGCTTATAGTGATGTGCATTACCGAGAGGGCCTAGAGATACCTCTCCGACAATCGGAGTGACAAAACCTAATCTCGAAATACGCCAACCCAACATGTACCTTTGGAGACACCTGTAGTACTCCTTTATAATCACCCAGTTATGTTGTGACGTTTGGTAGCACCCAAAGTGTTCCTCCGGCAAACGGGAGTTGCATAATCTCATAGTTATAGGAACATGTATAAGTCATGAAGAAAGCAATAGCAACATACTAAACGATCAAGTGCTAGGCTAACGGAATGGGTCATATCAATCACATCATTCTCCTAATGATGTGATCCCGTTAATCAAATGACAACTCATGTCTATGGCTAGGAAACTTAACCATCTTTGATTCACGAGCTAGTCAAGTAGAGGCATACTAGTGACGTTATGTTTGTCTATGTATTCACACATGTATTATGTTTCTGGTTAATACAATTCTAGCATGAATAATAAACATTTATCATGAAATAAGGAAATAAATAATAACTTTATTATTGCCTCTAGGGCATATTTCCTTCAGTCTCCCACTTGCACTAGAGTCAATAATCTAGTTCACATGGCTATGTGATTTAACACCAATATTCACATCTGCATGTGATTAATACCCATAGTTCACATCATCATGTGATCAACACCCAAAGGGTTTACTAGAGTCAATAATCTAGTTCACATCGCTATGTGATTAACACCCAAAAGAGTACTAAGGTATGATCATGTTTTGCTCGTGAGAGAAGCTTAGTCAACGGGTCTGTCATATTCAGAGCCGTATGTATTTCGCAAATATTCTATGCCCACAATGCTCTGCACGGAGCTACTCTAGCTAATTGCTCCCACTTTCAATATGTATCCAGATTGAGACTTAGAGTCATCTGGATTGGTGTAAAAGCTTGCATCGTTGTAAGTTCCATAATCAAGAAACATCTCCTTAGTCCTCACTAAGGATATTCTTGACCCATGTCCAGTGATCTACTTGTTAGATCAAAATTGTATTCCTTTGCCAAACACAAAGCAAGGTATACAATAGGTCTGGTTCACAGCATAGCATACTTTATAGAACCTATGACTGAGGCATAGGGAATGACTTTTCATTCTCTTTCTATTTTCTGCAATGGTCGGGTCTTGAGTCTTACTCAACTTCACACCTTGTACCACAGGCAAGAACTCCTTCTTTGGTTGTTCCATTTTGAACTATTTCAAAAATTTATCAAGGTATGTACTCATTGAAAAATCTTATCAAGCATCTTGATCTATCTATATAGATCTTGATGCTCAATGTGTAAGCAGCTTCACTGAGGTCTTGCTTTGAAAAACTCTTATTCAAGTATCCTTTCATGCTATCCAGAATTTCCATATCATTTCCAATTAACAATATGTCATCCACATATAATATTAGAAATGCTACAGAGCTCCCACTCACTTTCTTGCAAATACAGGCTTCTTCAAAAGTCTGTATAAAACCATATGCTTTGATCAACTCATCAAAGCATATATTCCAACTCCGAGATGCTTGCACCAGTCCATAGATGGATTGCTGGAGCTTGCACAATTTGTTAGCACCTTTAGGATTGACAAAACCTTCTGGTTGCATCATATACAACTCTTCTTTAAGAAAACCATTAAGGAATGCAGTTTTGTTTATCCATTTGCCAGCTTTCATAAAATGCGGCAATTGCTAACATGATTCAGACAGACTTAAGCATAGATACGAGTGAAAAACTCTCATCGTAGTCAACACCTTGAACTTGTCGAAAACCTTTTGCGACAATTCTAGCTTTGTAGATAGTAACACTATCAGCGTCCGTCTTCCTCTTGAAGATCCATTTAATCTCAATGTCTCGCCGATCATTAGGCAAGTCAATCAAAGTCCATACTTTGTTTTCATACATGGATCTTATCTCAGATCTCATGGCCTCAAGCCATTTTGCGGAATCTGGGCTCACCATCGCTTCTTCATAGTTCGTAGGTTCGTCATGGTCTAGTAACATAACTTCCAGAACAGGATTACCGTACCACTCTGGTGCGGATCTTACTCTATAAGACCTACGAGGTTCTGTAGTAACTTAATCTGAAGTTTCATGATCATCATCATTAACTTCCTCACTAATTGGTGTAGTAGTCACAGGAACAGATTTCTGTGATGAACTACTTTCAAATGAGGGAGCAGGTACAGTTACCTCATCAAGTTCTACTTTCCTCCCACTCACTTCTTTCGAGAGAAACTCCTTCTCTAGAAAGGATCCATTCTTAGCAACGAATGTTTTGCCTTTGGATTTGTGATAGAAGGAGTACCCAACAGTTTCCTTTGGGTATTCTATGAAGACGCACTTCTCCGATTTGGGTTCGAGCTTATCAGGTTGAAAACCTTTTTCATATAAGCATCACAACTCCAAACTTTAAGAAACGACAGCTTAGGTTTACTTCTAAACCATAGTTCATACGATGTCGTCTCAACGGATTTAGATGGTGCCCTTTTAACGTGAATGCAGCTGTCTCTAATGCATAACCCCAAAATGATAATGGTAAATCTGTAAGAGACATCATAGATCGCACCATATCCAATAAAGTGCGGTTACGACATTCGGACACACCATAACGTTGTGGTGTTCTAGGTGGCGTGAGCTGTGAAACTATTCCACATTGTTTTAATTGAACACCAAACTCGTAACTCAAATATTTGTCTCTGTGATCAAATTGCAGAAACTTTATTATTATTTTTGTTACGATGATTCTCCACTTCACTCTAAAATTCTTTGAACTTTTCAAATGTTTCAGACTTGTGCTTCATTAAGTAGATATACTCATATCTGCTCAAATCATCTTCTGAAGGTCAGAAAATAACGATACCCGCCACGAGCATCAACACTCATTGGACCGCATACATCGGTATGTATTATTTCCAATAAGTCAGTAGCTCGTTCCATTGTTCCGAAGAACGGAGTTTTAGTCATCTTGCCCAAAAGGCACGGTTCGCAAGCATCAAATGATTCATAACCAAGTGATTCCGAAAATCCATATTTATGGAGTTTCTTCATGCGCTTTACACCGATATGACCCAAACGGCAGTGCCACAAATAAGTTGCACTATCATTATTAACTTTGCATCTTTTAGCATCAATATTATGAATATGTGTATTACTACGATCGAGATCCAACAAAATATTTTCATTGGGTGTATGACCATTGAAGGTTTTATTCATGTAAACAGAACAACAATTATTCTCTGATTTTAAATGAATAACCGTATTGCAATAAACATGATCAAATCATATTCATGCTCAACGCAAACGCCAAATAACATTTATTTAGGTTCTACACAAATCTCGAAAGTGTAGGGAGAGTGTGATGATGATCATATCAATCTTGGAACTATTTCCAACACACATCGTCACTTCACCCTCAACTAGTCTCTGTTTATTCCGTAACTCCTGTTTCGAGTTACTAATCTTAGTAACCGAACAAGTATCAAATACTCAGGGGATACTATAAACACTAGTAAGGCACACATCAATAACATGTATATCAAATATACCCTTGTTCACTTTGCCATCCTTCTTATCCACCAAATATTTGGAGTAGTTCCACTTCCGGTGACCATTTCCTTTGAAGTAGAAGCACTCTGTTTTAGGCTTAGGTCCAGCTTTGGGCTTCTTCACGGGAGTGAAAACTTGTTTGCCATTCTACTTGAAGTTTCCCTTTCTTTCCCTTTGCCCTTTTCTTGAAACTAGTGGTCTTGTCAATCATCAACACTTGATGCTCTTTCTTGATTTCTACCTTCGTTGATTTCAACATCACGAAGAGCTCGGGAATTGTTTTCGCCATCCCTTGCATACTATAGTTCATCACAAAGTTTTAATAACTTAGTGATGGTGACTAGAGAATTCTGTCAATCACTATCTTATCTGGAAGATTAACTCCCACTTGATTCAAGTGATTGAAGTACCCAAACAATCTGAGCACATGCTTACTAGTTGAGCGATTCTCCTCCATCTTTTAGCTATAGAACTTGTTGGAGACTTCATATCTCTCAACTCGGGTATTTGCTTGAAATATTAACTTCAATTCCTGGAACATCTCATATGGTCCATGACGTTCAAAACATCTTTGAAGTCCCGATTCTAAGCCGTTAAGCATGGTGCACTAAACTATCAAGTAGTCATCATATTGAGCTAGACAAACGTTCATAACGTCTGTGTCTGCTCCTGTAATAGGTCTGTCACCTAGCGATGCATTAAGGACATAATTCTTCTGTGCAGCAATGAGGATAAACCTCAGATCACGGATCCAATCCGCATCATTGCTACTAACATCTTTCAACACAATTTTCTCTAGGAACATATCAAAATAAACATATGAAAGCAACAACGCAAGCTATTGATCTACGACATAATTTGCAAAATACTACCAGGACTAAGTTCATGATAAATTTAAGTTCAATTAATCATATTACATAAGAACTCCCACTTAGATAGACATCCCTCTAATCCTCTAAGTGATTACGTGATCCATATCAACTAAACCATGTCCGATCATCATGTGAGATGGAGTAGTTTCAATGGTGAACATCATTATGTTGATCATATCTACTATATGATTCACGCTCGACCTTTCGGTCTCCATGTTCCGAGGCCATATCTGTATATGCTAGGCTCGTCAAGTTTAACCCGAGTATTCCGCGTGTGCAACTGTTTTGCACCCGTTGTATTTGAACGTAGAGCCTATCACACCCGATCATCACGTGGTGTCTCAGCACGAAGAACTTTCACAACGGTGCATACTCAGGGAGAACACTTCTTGATAATTAGTGAGAGATCATCTTAAAATGCTACCGCCAAACAAAACAGAATAAGATGTATAACAGATAAACATCATATGCAATCAAAATATGTGACATGATATGGCCATGATCATCTTGCGCCTTTGATCTCCATCTCCAAAGTACTGTCATGATCTCTATCGTTACCGGCACGACACCATGATCTTCATCATCTTGATCTATATCAATGTGTCGTTACATGGTTGTCTCGCCAACTATTGCTATTGCAACTATTGCTCTTGCAACTATTGCTATCGCGTAGCGATAAAGTAAAGCAATTATTTGGCACTTGCATCTTATGCAACAAAGAGACAACCATAGGGCTTCTGCCAGTTGCCGATAACTTCAACAAAACATGATCATCTCATACAACAACTTATATCTCATCACATCTTGACCATATCACATCCCAACATGCCCTGCAAAAACAAGTTAGACGTCCTCTACTTTGTTGTTGCAAATTTTACGTGACTGCTACGGGCTTAGCAAGAATCGTTCTTACCTACGCATCAAAACCACAACGATAGTTCGTCAAGTTAGTGCTATTTTAACCTTCGCAAGGACCGGGCGTAGCCATACTCGATTCAGCTAAAGTGAGAGCGACAGACACCCGCTAGCCACCTTTAAGCACAAGTGCTCGTAACAGTGAAACCAGTCTCGCGTAAGCGTACGCGTAATGTCGGTCCGGGCCGCTTCATCTCACAATACCGCCGAATCAAAGTATGACATGCTGGTAAGCAGTATGACTTGTATCGCCCAAAACTCACTTGTGTTCTACTCGTGCATATAACATCAACGCATAAAACCAGGCTCGGATGCCACTGTTGGGGAACGTAGTAATTTCAAAAATTTATCCTACGCACACGCAAGATCATGGTGATGGCATAGCAACGAGAGGGGAGAGTGTTGTCCACGTACCCTCGTAGACCGTAAGCGGAAGCATTATGACAACGCAGTTGATGTAGTTGTACGTCTTCACGATCCGACCGATCCAAGTACCGAACGTACGGCACCTCCGAGTTCAGCACACGTTCAGCTCTATGACGATCCCCAGGCTCCGATCCAGCAAAGCTTCGGGGATGAGTTCCGTCAGCACGACGGCATGGTGACGATGATGATGCTCTACCGGCGTAGGGCTTCGCCTAAACTCCGCGATGATATGGCCGAGGTGGAATATGGTGGAGGGGGGCACCGCACACGGCTAAGGAACGATCCGTAGATCAACTTGTGTTGTCGTGCCTAGAGGTGACCCCCTGCCCCCGTATATAAAGGAGCAAGGGGGGAGGGAGCGGCCGGCCTAGGAGGGGCGCGCCAAGGGGAGTCCTACTCCCACCGGGAGTAGGACTCCCTCCTTCCTTGTTGGAGTACGAGAAGGGGGAAAAGAGGGGGAGAGGAGGAAGGAAAGGGGGGCCGCACCCCTTGTCCAATTCGGACCAGAGGGGGGCTGCGCGCCTCCTTCCTTTCGGCCTCTCTCCTCTATTCCCGTATGGCCCAATAAGGCCCGTATACTCCCCGGCGAATTCCCGTAACTCTCCGGTACTCCGAAAAATACCCGAATCACTCGGAACCTTTTCGAACTCCGAATATAGTCGTCCAATATATCGATCTTTACGTCTTGACCATTTTGAGACTCCTCGTCATGTCCCCGATCTCATCCGGGACTCCGAACTCCTTCGGTACATCAAAACTCATAAACTCATAATATAACTGTCATCAAAACCTTAAGTGTGTGGACCCTACGGGTTCGAGAACTATGTAGACATGACCTAGAACTATTCTTGGTCAATAACCAATAGCGGAACCTGGATGCTCATATTGGCTCCTACATATTCTACGAAGATCTTTATCGGTCAAACCGCATAACAACATACGTTGTTCCCTTTGTCATCGGTATGTTACTTGCCCGAGATTCGATCGTCGGTATCCAATACCTAGTTCAATCTCGTTACCGGCAAGTCTCTTTTCTCGTTACATAATGCATCATCCCGCAACTAATTCATTAGTCACATTGCTTGCAAGGCTTATAGTGATGTGCATTACCGAGAGGGCCCAGAGATACCTCTCCGACAATCGGAGTGACAAAACCTAATCTCGGAATACGCCAACCCAACATGTACCTTTGGAGACACCTGTAGTACTCCTTTATAATCACCCAGTTATGTTGTGACGTTTGGTAGCACCCAAAGTGTTCCTCCGGCAAACGGGAGTTGCATAATCTCATAGTTATAGGAACATGTATAAGTCATGAAGAAAGCAATAGCAACATACTAAACGATCAAGTGCTAGGCTAACGGAATGGGTCATGTCAATCACATCATTCTCCTAATGATGTGATCCCGTTAATCAAATGACAACTCATGTCTATGGCTAGGAAACTTAACCATCTTTGATTCACGAGCTAGTCAAGTAGAGGCATACTAGTGACGTTATGTTTGTCTATGTATTCACACATGTATTATGTTTCCGGTTAATACAATTCTAGCATGAATGATAAACATTTATCATGAAATAAGGAAATAAATAATAACTTTATTATTGCCTCTAGGGCATATTTCCTTCAGTTGCACGTAACATCAAGATGCATTTGTATGACTTGTTTATCTTGTGAGAGAAAAGGATGAACGAGGGATATAAATGTGGAGAGGTGTGTGGGTACCTTTTTGCAAAATTGCCATAGTTTCTTTCCTATCCGTTAGATATAAATCGGACGGCCTATATTGCAGGATGGCAGGCACACCATCATCCCCAACTCTGTTTTTTAAGAGTGTATTTTATGTATTTTATAAGAGCGTAGATGTAGAGTAGATACAAGTCGAGAGGTGGGCACGATGGTAGTGAGATAATGTGATGCAACACTAGAGGTGCCACGTGGAGCGTTTAACTGGTCAACTAGTCATGTCATGAGCAAATACAGAGTTGTACGGTGAGCCCGTGACTGTATAATAACCACTAAACGTAAATGGTGACCGCAATGAGTGGATTTTGAAGTCCAATGTACGTATCGTGCTTTCGCTTCAAATCCAATGATCATCATTGCATATATCGTGAGAGAAAGATGAAACATGCGTGAATTTTCTGGGGGCTTACTTTTAGAGGACCTGGATATAGTTTTGTGTGCATACGTGAAAGGGGCGTACAGGGGGGTATGCGATGGAGAGAGAGATGCTCTTCGTTTCTCTTTATTATGACTAACTTTGTATATAGTATAAAATTATACAAATTCACAGTGCAGAATAAATATCATTGTGGGCACCATGCAATGCAAATTAGCGTTCGTACTCCTCCATATAAATTTGTAATGTTGTATATATGTAGAAACTCTAAAATAATTTTTTGGCCACACTTTATTCAAAAGGAATGTTGTATGCGAAATAAACGTGAAGAGAGGACTTTTTAGATCAATGGGGTACGTGATGTAACATGTGTGAATGTGTAGTTGATGCATTTGGCGGGGCCTAGAGAGGTATGTGTGTGTATTACATATTCGAGAGAGGCATGGATAGAGGGGCCGACGGGGGGGAGATAGCACGAGAAATGAGAGTGGTCTAGAGAGAGAGAGATGAATATGACGTCATGACAAGAGGTTCCATTCCCTTGAGTGTGTATACACAAGGGGGGAGGGAATAGAGGCACCGGGAGAAATTTTCTGTGTGTGTGGTGTTTGTGTTGGTATGTGTGGGTGTGAGAAGATAATGAGACGTGGGGGCAGAGGGTGTGTCACCGCGTGAGGTCCGGTGGGTCGAGGTGAGGCCCTTTGTTCGGTTCCGTCCTGCGCCACATTGGTCGGCCCGTGATGCATTTAGGAAGACCCATGGATGACTAGTCGTACAAGACAAAGATAGCAGAATTGTGAAGGACTCTGTGTCCACTGACAAAGTCGGCTAGGATTTGTAACCCTAGGTTCTCGGACTAAGGTAACCCCTTTATCTCTGATATTACTATTCATCCAACCTAACTTTAAGGGGCATCCTACAGAATGCTCTGCTAGAATCATACTCATCGATTAGGAAGAGAGGTGTGAGACAATGCGTGAGAGACAGGCGTAAAGATAATGTGCATACATGAGACGCGTAGGCAGGTCCATGTATATAGAAAGGGTCGATGAGGATTGTGCGTGTGTATGTTTGCGAGAGGAAGAGTGCTTGTGATAAAGGTTAGTGAAAACAGTTGTAAATGGTTACGAGAGGGAGGGAGGGTTATATCTAAAGCATGTGTGCGAGAAAGACACCTCGGGAGAGAGTGTGTGAGCATGTGTGAGAGACCACCGATGGAGAGTGAAACTACACGTAAAAGACTGCTCTACACATTGATTAAAGATATAAATTGTATCCAAATATTAGGATGGGATCATGATATTTGCAATTCGTGTAAGGACCGGTCATTGATCCATCAGACATCTAGATTCTATCGAATTTAAGCATGTCTATGTTATTATTCGACACAATTGGTCCACATAGTTAGTATTTTGAACTCCAGACAATGCATCGCTTTAGCAATCGAATATAAACGTGAGTATAGTTCATGTTGTGTGTGTAAAGCACATTATACATACGAAAGTTACACAGTGGACATTATAAATAGCTACCTATGAACTAGCATACATTTGAATTCAACTTAAGGTGGTTTTAAAAAGTCGAATTCAACATGAAGTCCATTCAATTATTTGAATTTGATATCATGGCATTTGTAAACCATACCTAAATTATGGGGGCACCAATCTTTGCTCTGATTTTGTACATAATAGCATATGTAGTCGTGTACAAAATAGATTCAAATTTAGCTCCTCCATTCCAAAATAATTGTAGTTACAGGATTTTTAAGTGTCAAAATTTCAAAAAGAAGTGGATAATTTAATGAGGTTTTCAAACATACGAGGTCAAATATAATGTTGTCTATTTAGGTCAATCCTCAAGTTCAAGAGTACTCTAAACGTGAATGCTTCTGTTTCAAAATTTTGAACGAAGCGCCAAAAGAGCCTCTACTTGCCCGAAACCGCGTGAGACCAATGTTTGGTAGTACAAGGAAATTACTTTTCTAATAACTCCGACCCGTGAAACCTACCGGCCCGACGTCCAAAGGTCTAAACTGAGGTAGGTTTGTAGCTTCATCTAGACGCCACGCAACTTCCTCCGAAAAACATTCATACACAATGGCCGCCTAAGCACACATGCGCGCGGCCGAAATCGCTCCCCCCCCCCCGCCCCACTATTTGGGATACTCGGGATTACCATCCTACCCCCGACCCGCAGTAGGTCCGAAATTTAAGAGGGGGGCAAAGTTTGTACTTTCCCCAAATTTCAAACAAGCGCGTCCCATCTTCTGTTCAAAAAATCCAAAAACAAGCGTGTCCCAGACTGAAACATGGTCCCCCCCACCCGTCCGATTACCCATTCATACTCCGTGGGCGCCAAAACTACCTCTCCACCAGCCGCGAAACCCCGGCGTCCTCCGTCCGCCACCCCATCCCACCCATCAACCGCTGCCCTCCTCCATCACACCGGAGCCGATACCCCGACGTCGACGTCCACCGCAACCTCAACCGCAATGCCCTCCACGGCTAGTAGTTGAAGTCGAGGCCGAGCAGTCCGTACCCAAGCCAGTTCAACCACGCCGTCCTGCGCCTCACCGCTGCCGCTCCAACTTTGCCACCGTCCACCGCATCGGAGCTGTTCCTGCTACGCCGTCCTTCGCCACCTCGGATCTGCTTCCCCTCCGCCGATATACGGCCACGGCAACACAGTCAACAATTTGGCCATGGGTTTGTCCAAGGAACAACGGCTCTCCAAAACATCGGTTCCCCCGGGAAAAACAAGAAGATCGCTGCGACATATCGACACCACACTGGCAACCGATACGGGTACTCCTCTTCCCTTATTCATGCAAATCTTACGTGTCTGCTTGCACGGTATTCATCCCACAGAAGACACTAGTTGACCGCTTCTTCTTCATACTAGATGTTCCTAGTAACTCGCGATGCACAAGGTTTCTCCTCATATACTATTTCACCTTAGCTAGAGGTCCGCCGCCCCCCTGAATTTCAATTGCTGGCTAGTTGATTCCCAATTAACGGAAGCATTCCCCAGCGTAACAAGCGCTAGTACACCTATTACGCCGGGGAAGCAGCGCCTTGGTGTTTATATTAGGGGCGTGTGCGGCCTAGATCTACTGGCGCCCGATCTAGAGACTGGAGGTCGGCCGGGATTAAAGGGATGTCCTGGGGGCGCTGCCAAGCATGGCGGTGGTGTGAGGTCGAGGGGAGGGCGGGGTGGCGGAGGCAGGGGTCTGGGCCGGTGGTCGCTGGCAGTTTGAGAAAGATCGTCAACAGTGACTGGCGGGAGGTAGACGAAGGCCATCTGCCGTTCCTTATAGATCAGACGATTCATTAAAAAAATCGACTAACCTATTTATTTTCAGTCGGCTGTTATCTTAGATATGACCACATGTGGTGGTGTGCTGGAGGAGTACCTGCATTTCCTGTGCTCATATATTACAAAATCATACAGAGTAGAATCTAATTTTGTTTGCCATGCAATGTTGTAGAGCTATCATATGTCTCCTGTCATTTATTTTTCAGCCACCTGCTATCTGCTACTTTTACAGTGCACTAGTTCTGCACACACTTCACCCATACTCTCACTATTGTGTTTTTATGCAAGGGTATTTCGGAGTCTGCCAAAAGAGAAGGAACAAAGAAAAGAGAGAAGTCGCACCAGCTTTCTTTGCGGGTATGCACGACACGTTACAGCGCTATAAGGGGTGCAGTGTCAGTAGATGGAGACGGTAAACGTAGCTCTGGAGTTGATGACCTCGCTCACAATGAACCACCATCCCAGGTGCTTGCTTTAACTTCACGGTGTCATATGTGGTTGCATGTTCCATATGGTGTCTAGCTTGTATTCGAAAGGCCGAAGACGGTCTGATAAGGAAAGATATTTTTTTACATGAACCACCATCCTGTGAGACAAATAGCTAGTCAGGGCATTGGCCGAGCCAGTGACAAGCCCATCAAAGATAGGCACCACCTGGAAGCCAACTAAAAAGCTGCGATGGTGGCGAAGCAGCCCGCTTCCCACCAGGCTCTCAGGTCCTAGATGATCATGCTCACCACTCCAGCCGGATGTCTAGCTTTTATTGCTTCCAATTTGGTTAAATTGCATCTGCTTAGCTTACACATTATACCTTTGAATATGACATGCCTTTCTATTTTTGGTACATACTAGTAGATATGTGTATTAACCATGTTCTTACATCAAACTAATGTTCTTGTGTATCCCTCATTAATCACTTACGACGAGGCAGGCAGGCAAGGGGACTACTCATTTAAAGAATGCAGTGTCAGCCTCCCGACATGATTCTCAAGAAACAGAAGTGCTAGATGAAGATAGTGAACGTAGCTTTGTAGTTGATTACAGCAGTTCCCCTACACTAGCATCGTAGGTGCTTGCTCTAACTTGGCAGCGTGATATGTGGTTGCATGTTGCACATGGTGTCTAGATTGTAATTCTTTCAATCTGGTTAAACTGCATGTGCTAGTCTGCTTAGCTTATACATTATACCTGTTAATGTGACATGCCTTCCTGTATTTAGTACATAGTACATCTGTCTATTAAGCATGTCCTTACATAAAACTATTGTTTTTTTTTGTATCTCGCATCAATCAATATGACGAGACACCTTTAGTATATGCAGTGCGATATTAGTTGCATCTTTCATATGATTTATAGCATGCGCTCCTTCTGATTTGTTGAAATTCCATTTATCATGGGACGCTTTTAACTTGGCAGAGTCATATTGGTTGCATCTTTCATGTGGTGTCTAGCTTGCATTGCTTCTTCTTTGCTGGAATGTTTTCTGCTTAGTTTACACAAATAGTTGTGAACATGCCATGTCGTCCTGTTTTTCGTACATATTCCATCCTGGTATCATGTGTTTGCCTTACATCAAAGTAGTGATTGTCACTATCATGCATGAATGAGTTCTGAAGAGAGAATTTTATTGCTTTTTCTTGTCGGTTTTACTTGACAATTCAAAATCAATAAAGCGGAAGGAAGTTAGCAAGGAAGTGGATAAAGGTGCTCCTTCCGAACGGAGGGCCTCTATAGTTTCTACTCTTCCACACCCCCAAGATGATTTCCAAGACAACACATGCATAGACACTCGACAAAGCTGTGTTTATGATGAGCACGTCTCCCCTAGTGCAGCATCATTGGTGCTCCCTCTAACTTGGCACTGTTATATGTGGTTGCATGTTATGTGTGATGTCTAGCTTGTATTTCTCTAATTTTGCTAAATTCCATCTGCTTACTTTACACATTATACTTGAATAAGACACATGCTCCTGTTTCTAGAACATACAATATATGTCTATCACACCATGTTCTTACATCAAATTACTACTGTTGTGTAACCTGCAACAATCACTTATCATAAGACATGTTTGACTTTGGAGTGTGATATAGGTTACATCTCACAGTCTTTTCTAGCTTGTACTACTAATTTGTTGAAATGGCACTTATGACGAGACAGTTTTAACTTGGTAGAGTGATATTTGTTGCATCTTTCATATGGTGTCTAGCTTTCATTGCTTCTAATTTGCTGAAATGCCTTCTCCTTAGTTTACACATCATAAGATGTGAATATGCAATGTTGTGAATATGCAATGGCACTAATGACGAGAGACTTCTAACATGGTAGTGTGATGTTGTTTCCATCTTGCATATGATTTATTTCTTGTACTGCTTCACATTTGTTTAAACGCCATTTATGATGAGACACTGTTAACTTGGCAGAGCGATATTTGTAGCATCTTTAATATGGTGTCTACCTTCCATTCCATTGCTTCTAATTTGGTGAAATGTCTTCTTCTTAGTTTACACATCATAGTTCTGGTTATCTCTTCCGTCCTGTTTTTCATACATATTACATCCTCTTATCATGTGGTTGTCTAACATCAAAGTTCAGTTCGTCTGCATCACACATCAATTTGTTCTGAAGAACTAAATTGTTATTCATTTTTCTTGTCGGCTTGACTTAACATGGCACAGAGAAAGAGGAAGAAACACAGAATGGCAGGGAATGAGAAGCGGATGAATCCTGCAAATTCTGCTGGTACTGATGGTGCAATAGAAGGTCAAAGTCCAGCGAAAAATTCTACAAACACGCCATCCCATGCTACACGAGATGCAAAAAAAGCCAAACAGAAACAAATAGCTGCCACCAAACAAGCAAAGATAGCCCTAGTTCTTGCAACTGTAGGACCTTGAGAAGAGGTGTCTAGAGGGGGGTGATTAGACACTAAGTACCAAAGTTGCAGTTTTTAACTTCTTTAAGTTTAAGTGGAGTTTAGGCACAAGTTTAACATTCACAACATATAGCAAGCAAGCATGCAAAGAGTATATGAGCAGCGGAAAGTAAAGCATGCAACTTGCAAGAATATAAAGGGAAGGGTTTTGGAGGATTCAAACGCAATTGAAGACACAGATGTTTTTGGCATGGTTCTGATAGGTGGTGCTATCGTAGAAACACGTTGATGGAGACTTCAACCCACGAAGGGTAACGGTTGCGCGAGTCCACGGAGGGCTCCACCCACGAAGGGTCCACGAAGAAGCAACCTTGTCTATCCCACCATGGCCTTCGCCCACGAAGGACTTGCCTCACTAGCGGTAGATCTTCACGAAGTAGGCGATCTCCTTGCCCTTACAAACTCCTTGGTTCAACTCCACAATCTTGTCGGAGGCTCCCAAGTGACACCTAGCCAATCTAGGAGACACCACTCTCCAAGAAGTAACAAATGGTGTGTTGATGATGAACTCCTTGCTCTTGTGCTTCAAATGATAGTCTCCCCAACACTCAACTCTCTCTCATAGGATTTGGATCTGGTGGAAAGAAGATTTGAGTGGAAAGCAACTTGGGGAAGGCTAGAGCTCAAGATTCATGTGGTAGGAATGGAATATCTTGGCCTCAACACATGAGTAGGTAGTTCTCTCTCAGAAATAGGATGTTGGAAGTGTAGGTTCGTTCTGATGGCTCTCTCCATGAATGAAGAGAAGGTGGAGGGGTATATATACACTACTAGGGAAAACGCTATACACAGAGGTATAGCAGTAGCGTTGGTCAAAACTCGGCGCTAGCGCTACTTAGTAGTATCACTTGTTGCAGAACCGCGCTACAACCATTATTTTAGCAGTAGCGCTTCTTCACAGAAAAGCGCTACTACTAAAATTCCCTCACTAGTGTCGGTAGGCTAGGAATAGTAGCAGCGGTTCTCCCAGAAGCACGCTACTGCTAAAAACATTGTAGCAGCGCGTTTCTGTTGTAGAGCACTACTGCTATGTAAAAGAAAATAAATAGAAAAATAAGTAGAAAAGTAAATGAAAATGAAAGAAATAGAAAAAGGAGAAATGAAAAAAAGAAAATGTAAAGAAAACAAAAGAAAAAAAAGAAAACAGAAAGGGTTAGCTGTAGCGCATTTATCTAGAACACGCTATAGCTATCTTAGCTATAGCGTGTTTCGGCAAAACGCGCTATTGCTAGTTTGACTGAAATCCCGGCAGCCCGGCTGGGCTCAAAATTTCGCTAAGTCCTCCCCCCCCCCTCTCTACTCCCCCCTGTCCCCTAACTGCTCCATCACCGCCGTTGCCCTGCCGCCTTCGACCACACCGCCATCGCCCGAGGCCGCCTTCGACCAC
>NC_041383.1:637209573-637249729 GCF_002162155.2 Triticum dicoccoides
CCGCCGCCGCCCGCCGCCTTCGACCACACCGCCGCCGCCCGAGGCCGCCCCCTCGACCTCACAGCCGCCGCCCGAGGCCGTCGTCGACCTCACTGTCGCCTCCCTCGAGCTCGCCACCGCCGCCCTCAACCTCACCGCCGCTGCCTGAGCCAGAGCCTGCCCTCGCCGCCGACCGTAAGGCTATGCCTCTCCTGTCCCTACCCTCCTATTTCTCTCTGCTAGGGCAATTATATATATGTTGATGCTGTGTTGATGTTCATATGAACCCTAGGTGTTCATATGAACCCTAGGTGTTCATATGAACCCTAGATTTTTTTTAGGGCAGTAGGCATTTTATAGCATTTAGGAAAAATGATTAGCAATTTTTTTAGGAAATTAGCTAGGGCAATTTTTATGAAAATTCCTAAACAGTAATTCCATTTAGCTTTAAACTAATAGAGGGTATATAAATAATAGTAGCATTTAGATTTAAATTAACAGAGGGTATAAACAAAAAACACTTAGCTATAAAAAATATTTTGACTAGGGACCTAAATTTGTTCCAAATTTCATTCAAATGAAATTTGAATTATTTGGACTATGGACCTGAATATTTTTGAAGAAATTGGGTGTAGGTACTAAGGTCTTGCTGTGGAAATTCTGGTGAGGTCAAAAGGGTTAGAGAAAATGTAGTTCCTAGACTTTTAGCTTTAGACAAAAAACAAAAGTATTTAGCTATAAATAAAAACAGTAGCTATGGCATTTAGCTATAAAAAAAACAGATTTGTTTTTCTTTTCAAAAACTTGGTTAAACAGAACAGTAGCTATGGCATTTAGATATATGTCATTGATGTTCATTTGCATATTCCATTATTGTTGATTATATCTTTTCATTGAAGTGGCCATGTTATATGCAAATTCCTCAATAGTGTTTGCTCATGTTATATCTTTTCATTGAAGTTGTTCGATTGTGCCCAAGTGGCTTTGTTGTTTCCAAGGAATGATGCTGAGTGGCCTATGTTTTGCCGGAATGTTGATTCATTTCTGTTCCGGCAAATTTCAGATTCTCGATTTGTCCACTTTTTAGCAAAGGTCATGCCAAAATTTTCCGTGAATTTCGGCATGACTTATGCTACAAACTAGGACATATCGAGTGCCCGGGATTTGCCGCACCAGGAAGGAGTCAACATTCCTGCAAAACAATAGTCCTTTTTATGTCATTATTCATTTTATTAGGTCTAGAATTAATTGACTAGATTTAATCATAGGAAACATGGCTAGCAACGATGAAGGACAGGGTTCTGGTGATTGCGACGACATCTACCGGGCGGCAGACGAATATTTTAGCCTTACCGACGATCAACCGATGTTGTTGCTGCGCCCACCAGTGGCATCGGGGACTGAGACCGACGCGCAGACCGGTGCTGAGACAGAGACCGACGCTGAGATTCAGACCGACATCGAGACTGGCGCTGAGACCGGTGCTGCCTCGGGGAGCGGAGCCGGGGTAGAACCGAAAGCAAAGAGGCAATGGGTTCCTAACAAACTCAGGACTACTAGACTAGTGGTCACGAAGGTGGACGACTACAATTTTGAGCCAAATGCGCCCGAGGAAGCGCGCGCGTGCTACGGCAATCAAATAGGCTGCATCGTACGGACAACCGCCACCATCAACGATGAGAAACTACAAAAGATAGAAAATATGAGGAGCTCCCTCCTAAAGATGTTTCACCAGATATTCTTGTTCCCGGGCCGGAATGAGAAGGATTATGAAGATCCAGACGAGGACCCGGCAATGAAGAAGATAAACAAACACGCCATGACCAAGTTTAGCGACGCCTTGGCCGCCTGGAAAAATCGAGTGAAAGCAAAGATCAACGACGGGAAACCCTACTCCGAGATTGTAAAGGATAATCCGACAATCACGGAAGAGCAGTTTCAAATATTCAAGGAGGCTTGCGAGGCCAAAGCTACCAAAAAAAGTCTAACTACATGAAGGGGCTTCAAAAGAGGAAGATTGGGAGCCACCACCTCGGAAGTCGTGGTTACGGCGGAAAGAGGTCCAAATGGGCCAAGGAGGATGCGGAAGCCGCGAGTCTGGGCATCCCAGACCCCTTGGCGGATTTCACCGTCTCGCAGGAGCATGACGTCCTGAGGGCCCGACACCGTTGGGACCCAGTGAAGAAGGTTTATGAGACAACACCTGTCATTACGGAATTCATGAGACTGCTGGTAATTTTAGTTTCTGATCAATTCGACTGCACACGTTAGTCATATTTGTAAACGATCCTTGTGCCTTTTGTAGAGAGAGCAGCACCGGATTGCGGCCGAAAGCGACTCGCCGTCTGAGGCATTGGCGAGGCCCAAGTGGGACACTCCATTCAACCGTGCGTTGAACATATTGAAACGACAACCGGTGGATACTCGACCGTCGTATGGACGCGTGCATGGTGTCGGAGACGGCGCCACATGGAAGAAGTACTACCGTGAGACCACGGAGGAGAGAAAGGAAAGACGGAGGTTAACTGAAGAAAACATCGACAAGAAGGTTGAGATTGCGGTTGAGAAGAAATCATCTCAGACAGTCGCAACAGCGGTAGCTGCCGCAAAACAGGCAATTGCAGATATATCTACTTCCTTGGTGACGGGCGTTTTCACTTGGACAAGGCAAAATCCGGAAAAAATGCAGAGGACTTTCCCCTTGCTTACTTCTTGGGAGCACTTGCTCCCGCACCTGCTCCCGTACCTGCTCCCGCACCGGCTCCCGCACCGGCTCCCACATCCGCTCCCGCATCGGACGTGCTCGGTGGTGCCTCCTCTTTGGCTGAGCTCGACGCCCTCACGGTATCTTTCACACCGGCCCCCTTCAATATAAATGTATAATCTCCCGTTTTTGTTGCCTTTTGGATGTCTCACGTCGCAGACTTTTCTTTGCAGGCCGACGAAACCCCGTGCACCATATTGTACACCATCGGCGAACAGAAGGTGGACGTGGGGAAGGCGATGATAATGGAGCCGAAGGAACCATTGTTCCACAGCCGGCCGATCCCCCCGAACGTCTTCAAGGTTTCCGTGGCCAGTGTCAAACCGGGCCACGAGAATTTGCCTCCTCTAATACCAATGGGGGATGACGACGAGACCCCGCGGCGGCTTGGTGATTGTTGCAATGGGTGGGTCCTGTTGTGGCCAAAGAGTCTGCTTCGTTTGGAGGCGGCTGGGAGCACACCCACGAGCACGCAGCCTCAGCAAGGTATGAACATCAACACACCACCTACCCAATTAGCGTCGGGTGTCGGGTTGGGTGATAGCGGACGGGGTAAGGAGGAGGCTCCATTAGTCGCTGATGACATCGCCATGGATGAGGATGAGGATGACGATGGCGATGAACAGTATGTCTATACTGGCGCCTCCTCAGGGTTTGAGCGTCATGAGTCAGTGCCTGAATTACCGTCTCAACGTATTATTGACGACCTTCCGGTAGTAAAGAAGTCTAGGAAGAGAGCGAGGAAAGGCAAAAAATCTGATTCTATGATCCAGCCGCCTCAGCAGCCTCGGCTTCAGGACCGTATAGATATCCCTGATGCGGATAAATGGCATATCCCTGGTCAACCAATCCTACCTGCAACAGCGCTACGGGCCAGATTCAGCGATCTAAGGAGACTTCATGACGATGTGCTGCGGGTAGAGAAAGGCCTCATCACCTCGAAAGATCCAGGATACCCACTCTACGTGGTTAACATTCCGCGGCAAATGTCGTACGTTGATAGCTTCCCTGCGGATAAGTTCTTCCTCCGATTCGATTACATATTCGACATGTTTCACGTGAAGAAGCTGGATTTTACATTTGTCTGCCTTTATGCCTTGCACATAAACTACATCATTGGAGTTGAGCAGATACGTCATATCTGTGTCGCTGACCCGTACTACATGCACGAGAGCTTCTCGGGAGTCTGTGCAGAGCAGCGTGAATATGCGAGGGATTACATCGTCAGTTTCATGCTCGCCAATAAGGACAAGGAGGCGATTCTCGTGCCTTATCATCCCGTGTAAGTCATCTGCGCTGCTATCCTTCCTTCGATTTCAATAATTCATTTGCACGGTGGAGGCTAATTAATTTGAGGTATACTTATTTTGCGCAGCGGCGGGCGCGCCGTCCTCATCATCCTCTACCCCCGATTCTCCCACGCTCTTTACTTGGACTCGTCGAAGAACATTCACAAAAAGGATTACACACACATCAAAGATGTCCTCGACAGTGCTATGTTTTACTACCAAGCAAGGGGTGGAGAGGTTAGGGACAAGAAGAGAAGGGGCGGCAGGGCCGCCTTCAGCCATAAGACCGACTTCTGCTGCATCCAGCAACCGAACGATTCTCTTAATGATGGATTCTATGTCCTACACCACATGCTGGAGTACAGACGGGATCACCAGAACCTTCACATGTCACCTAGATCTGGCGATGCCCATATTCTGCAATGGGCAAAGGACATAGGAGATATCGAGGATCATCGACTTCTAGCTGAGTTCTATAACATCCAGCGCGAACTTGCCCAAATCATCATGAAAGAGGTCGTCGGAAAAACAGGGATGTTCTATGGAGAAGGACAAATGTTGCGGGAAGACGTCCGAACATGGATAGCCTTTCAGCGTCTCGACATGAAGCCTTTCACTAAGCTCGGGGACTATCTCCCTGACCTCGATGGATGGCACGGCATGTTGGAGTGATTGTCGATATATGACAATGTGTCTGTTTAGTCCATACTTTGTGTATGACAAAACTTTGAGTTATGCGCAGTGAAACTTTATTTGTGATGTAATTAAACCGTCCTCCTCCTCGACTAGAGAAGATCACTCTAGTTAGGGCATTTTGGGTACGATGAACTTTGTTATTTATGCTTATGATATGTTGTTTCTATTTTTGTCAAGTCTGTCTCTTTCTGTTGCTCAACTATATATGTTGCATATCATCGACTCATGTGATGATGCAGGTGCATAGATCATCAATGGCGAAGAAGTGCTACGCCAGGAGTATATACACGATGAGTGGCCGGAGTGTCAGGCCCAGGTGTTGCCGGTTTCCGGTTTCCGAGCGACAGGCAGTAGTTAGTTTAGGTTCACGCTAATGCGAGAGAGGGATACGAACTCACGTACTCAAAGTGATAGCTCTTCTCGCGTATACCATTGTTTACATGGATGACGATGTATTTTCAAGTAATCAAGGACTTGTATCGCTATTTTCGAGATGATGACGAGAGACCACTTTGTGTTGGATGATGATTATGATGAGACTATTTGTATGTATATGCTATGATTACATTCGTGGTCTCACAGGCATTTGTATGTGTATCATGATGACATTTCTATGTGCTAAAGATTCTTCTATAAAGCCTGTTCAAATACAAAACAAATATGCCCAAAAAAACAAAAAACCTGTTAAATTAGCAGTAGCGAGTGTATAAAAGTTAGCAGCAGCGCCGCGATAGCAGTAGCGCGTCGTTGCAAAGGGCGCTAGAGCTACTAGCAGTAGCAAGCTACCAATAACCGCGCTGCTGCTACACTTGTGTAGCAGTAGCGCCGGTGACCACGCGCTACTACTATACGTTAGCTGTAGAGCCTTATTAGCAGTGCCCCTCCCCGCGCTACTAATACACCTAAAACCTGCATTGCTGCTAGCCTTTTCCCTAGTAGTGATAGCCTCCACACAAAATCTAACCGTTACACACAATTTACCAATCTCGGTGGGACCGAATCAACAAACTCGGTCGGACTGATTTAGTAAACCTAGTGACCGTTAGGGTTTTCGGTGGGACCGATATGCAACTCGGTAGGACCGATATGGTTAGGGTTAGGGCATAACGTAATCTCGGTGAGACCGATTACACAAACTCGGTGAGACCGATTTTGGTAATTAGCTAACCAGAGTGTTGGTCAAGCAAACTCGGTGGGACCGATTACTCAAACTCGGTGGGACCGATTTTGGTAATGAGTTGACCAGAGAGTTTGCATTGTAATCTCGGTAGTACCGATTGCACAAACTCGGTGAGACCGATTTTGGTAATGGACATACACAGAGAGATTATAATCCCATCTCGGTGAGACCGAGATCCCTATCGGTGGGACCGATTTGCCTAGGGTTTGTGGCAGTGGCTAAGACATCTGAACTCGGTGGCGCCGGATAGAAAGAATCGGTGGGGCCGAGTTTGACTTTAGGTTTAGGACGTATGTGTGAAAGTGGGAAAGTAGTTGAGGGTTTTGGAGCATATCACTAAGCACTATGGAGCAAGAAACTCATTAAGCAACACCTCATCCCTCCTTGATAGTATTGTCTTTTCCTATAGACTCAATGTGACCTTGGATTACTAAAATGTAAAATGAAGAGTCTTGAGCTTGAAGCTTGAGCCAATCCTTTGTCCTTAGCATCTTGAAGGAGTTCCCACATCTTCTAGTCCATGCCACTCCATTGTTGAACTTATCTGAAATATACTAGATAAAAGTGTTAGTCCAACAAGAGATATGTTGACATTAATTACCAAAACCACTTAGGGGGCACTTGTGCTTTCAATCTCCCCCTTTTTGGTAATTGATGACAACATACATCAAAGCTTTAGATAAAGATATAAAGAGTAGCAAGTAAAGCTTTGGAAAGACATGTA
Source organism: Triticum dicoccoides (assembly GCF_002162155.2). Lineage (NCBI taxonomy): Eukaryota > Viridiplantae > Streptophyta > Magnoliopsida > Poales > Poaceae > Triticum > Triticum dicoccoides. The sequence goes on from NC_041383.1 coordinate 637,216,206, forward strand.
ACAAGCATAGGCTCCCCCTACATGTATGCAATCATGTGAATATGGAATATAGAAGCATTTGAGATCATAACCATGACAGAGTAAGTAATGTGTTACATATATCTTGGCCATATGCATCAGAGCAAAGAATATTAAGGAAAATACTTTCATGCTCATGAGTCCTTGCAAACAGTATGTACATCAGCAAGAGTTCCTCATACACATGATTGTGATGCATATACTCACCTTGTAGTCTTGAGTTGACTTGGGGTGGAATGAACCTGCGTAAACAAGGTTAGATAACATAGATACATCTACTAGCCAGAGAAAACAGAAGAAACCACAAGAATACCAAGACTGGGATGACATGTAGAGAGTGAGTACTAAGTACCTCATTGGATTAGACATGTCCCCAAGAGTAAAGATATGCAATGAATTTAAATGATTTCTTTCCCTTAGATGCCTTGGTCCCCCTGAATCTAGCATGGGATATTGGGAGCAGATAGGGAACAGAAAATCAAAGCTGAAAGATATAAATGAACAGAGCTAATGCAAACTAATGCAAATAAGCACATATGAACATGTCTTTTCCCCTTAATAAGACATGTGGCATCTCTCCTCTTGAACACCAAGCATCTGGGATCCTTGAGAAATACTTTCTACTTGAGTATTCTCTCCCCCTGGAGATCTCTTTCTCCCCCAGAGGAGGTGATACTCTCCCTCTCTGATGTGATCTCTCTAAGTGATAAGCTTTGATGTGATCTCTCTCTCCCTCTTTGACATCAATTTCCAAGAAGGGTTTGATCCTTGAGTCACAGCACAAAGCATTTATATAAATGTGATGCTTGTAGAGGACAAGATTCATTGAGTGGAGCTGGATCAGAAGAAACACAGAATAAGTGGCAAACTGTTTTTCCTGTTGTGAAATCGGTGGCACCGAGTGGTATGCTTCGGTTGTACCGAAAGGATTCGGTTGGACCAAAAACAACAAGTCGGTGAAACCGAGTTCATTGCAGAGAAAACACTTGTCACCTCAGCTCACTAAACTAGTAGGATCTCACAAAGATTTGCAAGGAATTTACTAAATGATATGCAATGAATTGGATGCAGAAAATGCAGAGCAAATAGAAAGAAATCTAGATGAAGTTTTTTTTTGAAAGGGGAAACAAATATGCATGAGACAAATGCAAAAACATAGAAGAGAACACAAGAGAACTTCGTCTAGAGATGGTCGGCGACAAAGTCACCTATGTTAGAGTATATTGACTTAGGAGTCAAGTGAGATCACTTGATCATGGGTCATACTCATCGTTTAAGCTCAAAATGGGGTTGCCATTTTTCGTTTAAGCATCTTGATGTATTCACATCTTGTCGAGTTACTTTAGCTCATGACTTGGAGTAAAGCTTCTCTAAGATGGAATAACATACCTTGGTTGGTGGTGTTGACCATGTAGTTGAACTTATGTGGGTTGCTCAAGGTTGATGTAGCTCATCAAGAGTTGGGATCACCACTTGGAATTTTAGTCCATCTACCTACATGGGTTAGTTCTTGCAAGTAAGAGCACTTGTGTATCCAAAAATGACACTCATGAAGCTCAACATAGAATTTGTCAAAGGATATGTTTGAATGATTTCGTGCTTCCTTGTCTTCAACCACCTTTGTGTAGAGACTTGGTGATGTAGAGATTGCTCAAGATATGAGTAGATTACAACCTCATGGAATTAGATTCAACCAAGTACCTACATGGGTTAGATAACATGCAAGATACAAATATATCCAAGACATAAGATTTTAAAAAAATCAAGGATTAGTCATAAGCTCATGTCTTGCATGTATCCAATGGAGTTTCTACTCCAAGTTTGAAGCATCAATGATGTTCAATTCTCCTCTCAACCTGCAAAACACTTTCTCATCAAGAGGTTTAGTGAATATATCCGCTAATTGCTTTTCGGTGCGAACATGCTTAAGATCAATGTCACCCTTAGCAACATGATCTCGAATGAAATGATGAAGAACTTCAATATGCTTAGTTCGAGAATGTTGTATAGGATTATGACCAATTTTGATAGCACTTTCATTGTCACAAATCAATGGAACATGTTTCACATATATCCCATAATCTTTAAGAGTTTGGGTCATCCAGAGTAATTGAGCACAACATGAACCAGTGGCAAGGTATTCCGCTTCGGCGGTGGATAAGGATACCGAGTTTTGTCTCTTGGAGGACCAAGACACAAGAGATCTACCAAGAAATTGACAAGTACCCGAAGTGGACTTTCTATCAACCTTGTCTCCGGCATAGTCCGAGTCGGAGTAGCCAACAAGATCGAACGAGGCCCTCTTAGGATACCAAATGCCAAAATTTGGTGTATGAATTAAGTATCTCATTATCCTTTTCACGGCCTTAAGATGACACTCTTTAGGAGCAGCTTGATATCATGCACGCATGCACACACTTAGCATGATATCGGGACGTGAAGCACATAGATATAACAATGAACCAATCATAGAGCGATAAACCTTTCGATCAACCGGTTCACCATCTTTGGTCAAGTCAAGATGTCCACTAGTAGGCATGGGTGTAGACATACCTTTGCATTCTTGCATATTGAACTTCTTGAATAAGTCCTTGGTGTACTTCGTTTGAGAAACAAAAGTACCTTCCTTAGTTTGCTTGATTTGAAAACCAAGAAAGAATTTGAGTTCACTCATCATTGACATCTCAAACTTCTCCGACATTAGCTTCCCAATCTTTTCACTAAAATGAGGGTTAGTTGAACCAAATATAATATCATCAACATAGATTTGGCACACAAATAGTTCTCCATTAACCCTTTTAGTAAAAAGTGTGGAATCAATTTTCCCAATTTCAAAGCCTTTTTCAATAAGGAACTTGGTCAAGCATTTATACCACGCTCTAGGAGCTTGTTTAAGACCATAAAGAGCTTTGTGAAGTTTGTAAACATGGTTGGGTTTCTTAGAATTGACAAAGCCGGGAGGTTGCTTAACATAAACTTCCTCCTCTATTTCACCGTTTAAAAAGGCACTTTTAATGTCCATTTGGTACAAGGTGATATCATGATGATTAGCATAGGCAAGTAAGATGCGAATGGACTCAAGTCTAGCAATGGGAGCATAAGTCTCACCATAGTCCATACCTTTGACTTGTGTGTAGCCTTGGGCGACGAGACGTGCTTTGTTGCGAACTACTTGTCCATCTTCATCTTGCTTGTTGCGAAACACCCATTTGGTACCGATGATGTTGTGGTTGTTGTCGGGCTTCTCAACCAATGTCCAAACTTGGTTCCTCTCAAAGTTGTGTAGCTCTTCATGCATAGCATTTATCCAATCCGGATCTTCCAATGCTTCTTCGACCTTCATAGGTTCAATGCTAGAGATGAAAGAATAGTTTTCACAAAAGTTAGCTAAAAGAGTTTTAGAGCGAGTGATTCTCCCGGTTTGAATATCATTGTAGATTTGCTCTACGAGATGGTCTTTAGCAATTCTTGCTCGAACTCGTGAAAGCTTTTGCTTGGTTCTTGGTTGAACTTCTTCTTCATCTTGTTCTTCTTCTTGGACTTCTTCATTGTTGGCGTTGTCGTTCTCTTGTCCTGGTGGAGAAGGAGGTTGTTGATGTTCATCTTGATGCACTTCCTCGTTTTCTTCATCTTGGTGTGTCCCACTTGTGGATGCTTCTGTATCAACTCTTGGTTCACCTTGTCGTGAAGTAGAAGCTTCCACTTGGACGGACGAGGTACTCTCCTTCACCTCCTTTGGACGGACCTTGCCAATAGACAAGTCTTGGATTGCTTCCGAAGGATCTTTGTCTCCTACATTAATTGGCAATTGCTCTATTTGCGAGCTGTTAGATTCATCAAACTTCACACCTACCGTATCTTCAACCTTTCGGGTGAAATTGTTGTAGACAGGGTAAGTGTGAGAGTTTGAGCCATAACCTAGTAGGAAACCTTCATGAGACTTAGGAGCAAATTTAGAACAATGATGCTTATCAAGAATGTAGCACTTTGAGCCGAATACTCAAAAGTATCCAACTTGGGGTTTGTTACCGGTGAGGAGCTCGTATGCCATCTTGCCGAGTAGCTTGTGAAGATACAAGCGATTTTTTGCATGACAAGTTGTCTCAACCGCTTCTTCCCAAAAGTGCTTCGGTGTCTTGTACTCATCAAGCATTGTTCTCGCCATTTCGATGAGCGTCCGGTTCTTCCTCTCAACAACTCCATTTTGTTGAGGTGTGTACGTAGCCGAGAACTCGTGTGAAATCCCTTCTTCATCAAGAAAGGTGTCCACATTTGCATTCTTGAACTCCGTTCTGTTATCGCTGCGAACCTTCTTGATCTTCACTTCAAATTGATTTTGGGCCTTCCTAGCGAAGTTTTTGAAGATCTTTTGGACCTGTGATTTATCATCGAGAAAGAACACCCACGTAAATCTTGAAAAATCATCAACTATAACTAGACCAAAAGAATTTCCACCGAGACTCTTGTAAGAGTTGGGACCAAAGAGATCCATGTGAAGTAGCTCGAGTGGCCTCCTTGTGGTCATGATGTTCTTCACGGGATGCCTTCCTCCAACCTGTTTACCTGCTTAACAAGCACTGCAAAGTCTATCCTTATCAAATATGACATCGTTAACACCAAGGATATGATTCCCTTTAATAAGCTTGTCAAGGTTTTGCATACCAACATGACCTAGTCGTCTATGCCATAACCAACCTTTTGAGGATTTAGCAATGAAGCAAGTTTTAGGTTGAGCCTTTTTAGTGAAATCAACAATGTATAGATCACCTCTACGTATACCGGTAAAGACCATTTTATGATTGTCTCTTGGCAATCTACTTCAGTAAATAGGACATTGAAACCGAAATCAGCAAGTCTAGATACTGAAAGTAAGTTGTAGCCAAGAGATTCAACGAGCATAACATTCTGAATGGAGCTATCATGTGAGATGACCACCTTACCAAGGCCAACCACCTTACCCTTTGAGTTGTCACCGAAAGTGGCATACTTTCGAGGACTATCATTTTCAGCAAGCTCATGAAACATGTCTTTATCTTCGGTCATGTGATCGGTACATCCACTATCAAGAACCCATTCCTTTCCTCCTGACATATATCCCCGAAGATTTGCCATAAGACCAAAGTGTCTTATTGCATCATCAAGATCGAAGTCACTATCATCATCCTCATCATAGTATCCATGTTCAACATCGTCATGTGGTGGATCAAATCCTAGAGAGGGTGATTCATTAGAGTGAGTTTGACAATGATCTTGCTTATGAATTCTTATAGCTTCGGAAATAATATCACCAATAATTCCAACATATCCTTTGGCACGCATAAGATTTGTAAGCTCAAATAGACGATCACCAAACATAGGATCACTAGTATTCATCTTACTCAAAGCAATAGACTTATGGAGAATTTCATCTACATTTTTCAAGGAATAATTTAGAAAGCGTTCCTCAAGAAATTTCCATATGGTGTAGGCACACTCAAGAGTAGGCAAGTTTATAATTAAGTTTCTAGGCAAGCCTCTAGTGATAAGATTAACAGTTCTAAGATTCCTAATCATGTCAATTGACTCATCAAGAGTAGGATGCATAGGATCAACATGTGGTGCACAAGGGCTAGCAATGTACTTGTTCAAATGATATTGATTGAAAATTACAAGCATCTCATTTTTCCACTCATGAAAATACTCTCCATCAAGAATAGGCACTCTATGTCTAAGACTCCCCAAAGTAGACTCATCCATCTTCCTCCAATGGTGATTAAACCAAGGCAATGGAGACCAATGCTCCGATACCACTTGTAGGACCTTGAGAAGAGGTGTCTAGAGGGGGGTGATTAGACATTAAGTACCAAAGTTGAAGTTTTTAAGTTCTTTAAGTTTAAGTGGAGTTTAGGCACAAGTTTAACATTCACAACATATAGCAAGCAAGCATGCAAAGAGTATATGAGCAGCGGAAAGTAAAGCATGCAACTTGCAAGAATATAAAGGGAAGGGTTTTGGAGGATTCAAAAGCAATTGGATACACGGATGTTTTTGGCATGGTTCTGATAGGTGGTGCTATCGTACATCCACGTTGATGGAGACTTCAACCCACGAAGGGTAACGGTTGCGCGAGTCCACGGAGGGATCCACCCACGAAGGGTCCACGAAGAAGCAACCTTGTCTATACCACCAAGGTCATCGCCCACGAAGAGTTGCCTCACTAGCGGTAGATCTTCATGAAGTAGGCGATCTCCTTGCCCTTACAAACTCCTTGGTTCAACTCCACAATCTTGTCGAAGGCTCCCAAGTGACACCTAGCCAATCTAGGAGACACCACTCTCCAAGAAGTAACAAATGGTGTGTTGATGATGAACTCCTTGCTCTTGTGCTTCAAATGATAGTCTCCCCAACACTCAACTCTCTCTCATAGGATTTGGATCTGGTGGAAAGAAGATTTGAGTGGAAAGCAACTTGGGGAAGGCTAGAGAACAAGATTCATATGGTAGGAATGGAATATATTGGCCTCAACACATGAGTAGGTAGTTCTCTCTCAGAAATAGGATGCTGGAAGTGTAGGTTCATTCTGATGGCTCTCTCCATGAATGAACAGGAGGTGGAGGGGTATATATAGCCTCCACACAAAATCTAACCGTTACACACAATTTACCAATCTCGGTGGGACCGAATCAACAAACTCGGTCGGACTGATTTAGTAAACCTAGTGACCGTTAGGGTTTTCGGTGGGACCGATATGCAACTCGGTAGGACCGATATGGTTAGGGTTAGGGCATAACGTAATCTCGGTGAGACCGATTACACAAACTCGGTGAGACCAATTTTGGTAATTAGCTAACCAGAGAGTTGGTCAAGCAAACTCGGTGGGATCGATTACTTAAACTCGGTGGGACCGATTTTGGTAATAAGTTGACCAGAGAGTTTGCATTGTAATCTCGGTAGTACCGATTGCTCAAACTCGGTGAGACCGATTTTGGTAATGGACATACAGAGAGAGATTACAATCCCATCTCGGTGAGACCGAGATCCCTATCGGTGGGACCGATTTGCCTACGGTTTATGGCAGTGGCTAAGACAAGGGCCGGCCCTGAGGGGGGGCAGGGGGCGGCCGCCCCGGGCCCCCAAAATCCAGGGGGGCCCTCTGACCAGGTATGCCGTACAGCAGCAGGTCAGATCACGTCGTACGTTTTCCAATTTTCATCGTTACGATCACACAAAGAAGGTAGCCGACGAGTGTGATGTGTTTTCATGTTGCGATCCATCCATCCCTCTCGCTGAGATACTGGGCCTAGCCCAATGCATGGGCGTCATGACCAATGCTGCCGCAACGCCCTTGTCTCCTTTTGTTCCGTCATGGATGCCCATCGCCCGCCGCCAACGCCAAACTTCAGGATCCAATCAGCGCATAACGCCAAACTACCGCTACGACGGCGGCGAGAGATGAGGAGCACACAGGTACGCTGGTCTTCAGGCCCTTGTAAGGATCGTTCGCTCTTGTGGCATTGTATGGATTTTCAGATTTATCCCCTTGCTCTTGATGAATAGTCACCATGAGCCGGATTTAAGTTTGGCATCCAAAAATTAGGGTCATGATGTTACTGTTTAATTTATAGAAATTATGAGTAGGGGATGATGCCTACTGTAGCAGGATTAACCACTAAGTTACGTCAAATTTTGTACGATACTTCTCGATCAATTTATGGTTTTGTAGTGATTCTGCAAACCCACTTTTCTCAAAAACATTTAGATGGTTCCTTCCTTTTAGAAAAAAATTCAACATATACCTTCAGGATCAAAGTTGATAGAAAATAATGCATTTTGGATATGGAGATGATATCTAAGTAATATACTGCATCTTCTGCTCATCGGTTCTCTCATATAGTTTATGGCATTCAACTCATTATCTGTGTTATCCCTAGAGCTTATAAGATGGTTCAAATGCTTCAAGAAGAATTTCTTTTATCAAGGACATGTATAAGAAGGCACTGGATGTCTGAATGATGGCCGAGGTATGCTGCCTAATGTGATAGTTATTGCCATACCGTAAGAAGCATGAACATCTTTTAAATAGCTATATAGTGAGTGTGAGGTTTGTAAATTTGCAAGGGAGCTTAAATAGTTAGGTAACTTTAAAAATTATTGAATGAGATCTATACTGATAACATAGTAAACATAATTGCATCTACCAATGTGAGAGGTAAATTTTAAGGTAAAATACAAATTATTTGATTTCGAATGCATTTTACTATAATGTTAATTAATAATATTTCACATATACATATATTGAATATTATTGTGACGTTTATATTGAGGGGCCCCTGATTCTAGTCTTGCCCCAGGCCCCATAAATCTCAGGACCGGCCCTGGCTAAGACATCTGAACTCGGTGGCGCCGGATAGAAAGAATCGGTGGGGCCGAGTTTGACTTTAGGTTTAGGACATATGTGTGAAAGTGGGAAAGTAGTCGAGGGTTTTGGAGCATATCACTAAGCACTATGGAGCAAGAAACTCATTAAGCAACACCTCATCCCTCCTTGATAGTATTGGCTTTTCCTATAGACTCAATGTGACCTTGGATCACTAAAATGTAAAATGAAGAGTCTTGAGCTTGAAGCTTGAGCCAATCCTTTGTCCTTAGCATCTTGAAGGAGTTCCCACATCTTCTAGTCCATGCCACTCCATTGTTGAACTTATCTGAAATATACTAGATAAAAGTGTTAGTCCAACAAGATATATGTTGACATTAATTACCAAAACCACCTAGGGGGCACTTGTGCTTTCAGCAACACCTACCACAGTACTACCAGCTGCACGACTTACTCGTGCGTCAACTGAGCTAGCAGCACGTTCCCAAGCTCCCTTGCCACCTGACACTACTTCCCGAGCACTCTTGACACAAGACGAGTTGGCAATATCAGATGAACCTTGTGAGCTTCAACGGAAAGAAGGTAGTTGCTGGAGTCAAGTTACAGTTGCATGCTTCTTTATATGTAGTCTCACAGTTTGATGTACACTAACACTTCCTATGTTCGTTGTTGGACTAGCACCTAGGCGCAAGAGGAAACAAGCATCAGGGATAATGCTCGATAGGTTAACTAAATCTAGAGGAGGAAGAATGGAGATCCGTTTTGAGACAGGTTTAAAAAGGCCACGTGATGCTACAGAGTCAGCCAAGTTAATATCAGAGGCAGCGGTTGCCGTTAGGTGTCATGTACGTATCCTCCCAACATGGATTCAGTACAGGAATGACAAAGACGAAACCCAGTTCAACACCTTCCTCGACCATTTATCTGTAAGTATGGTTATGTATGGAAACTAGTAATATCGTCTTGCTCTGTCCCATACTTTCTAGGTTGCTGATAATGAGACTCCCATAATTTTCAATAGATGAGGTTCAAGTTGGATAGCCAAGATGATGCAACCAGACAAGCTTGCACCCATGATTTCAAGTCTGCTCTGCGACAGTATCGGTATAACTTGAGGAAAACTCACTTTGAAGGCAAGGCTAACAGTGAACTTTCCCAAACATCTCTAGTGGAAAATATATCGGATGAAGACTGGAGGGGCCTTGTTAAACACTGGTCTGATCCGAAGTATTAGGTACATTATATATATGTGTGTGATCAGATCACATGTTGAAGTCCTATTTACGCATGTGCCACACAAATCTATCTTCTTGTAGGTGAACTATTCAAAGAACAAGGCCAACCGTACGAAAGTGAAATTCCAACAGACGACAAGATCTCGTAGCTTATTGCACACTGCGAGGCTCTTGTAATTAGTTGTTGTTTCACTCTTTTCGTTGTACCATATTATCATATCTATATTGACTTGTTCGAAATGTAGAGGAAAGCCCACAAGGACCAAAAAGTACCTGAACCAAATGATGTGGAAATCTTCAAGGACTGTCACACCAGCAAGAAGAAGGGCATGACTACACCAGTCAAAGCCGCTGTTGTAAGTCCTTAATCCTCATGCCTTTTAACTACTACTTACTCTGACTTGTGCCTTGAACTGCATGGTTTGCAGCCAATGTCTATTACTCTTTTCAATTTTATACACAATTGTCTTAGCATATCATTGCACCTTACAAGGTTTAAAATAGAGGAGTGATGTTCCTTTGATCTTGACCCATAATCTAGTTCCGTGCTGGACTTGCCCACACAACGTTACAATTGCCTGTTTGCCTGTTCTCAGTTGTTTTGTGATATGAATGATGGCATACTATGCTTACCGTATTATAAACTTCGTCTCTTTATCCTTAGCCTTCAATACAATGTGAAGAAATAGACAATACATTAGTGATGGTACATGGTCATATGTTTGGAACCTGGTTTTATTATGTACTTTGCAATAAAATACAACTAATATTTTACATGGGTTCACCAGAATAAGTTTTGTATATAGACCAAAGCTATTTTGTTTGGTTTTTCTACCTCCTTAATATCTTCTGTTCTGGTACTACTAATGTAAAACCTCAACTTTTCAGCGAGCTATGGAAAAAATGGTGGAACCGCCACCTTCTGAAGGTGGCGAGGCAACTATAACCGCAATTTCAGCTCTTGCTGCAGTGGGTCAGTACCTGTCCACTAACAGTGCCAAAAGCACGTTCCTGCGTAATACTGGGTTGGTTGTTAAGGCAATATCATCCAAACTCCCTCATGATCAAGATATGCAAGCTCAAAGCAATGTTGTATCTGCGCTCCAGGCACAAGTCCATTCCCTAACAGAGACCCTTTGTGAAACAAGGAGAGACATTGTTCGATGTAATCAAGATATGCATGGTTTTGAAACCAGACTATCAGACATTTCCTATGTTGTTCAGGAGCCTAGGGGAAATGAAGGCGAGGGTTATGGTGCTCCATCGGACAATACAGCATGAAAACGTAACAGTCAGGTCAAATGAACTGAGCTTCTGAACTTCTGGTGGTGCATTTATCTGCTAGACTGTTAAGTTTTATGCCAACCTTCCTTTTGTTATATAGTTGTAATTTGTTTTGGTGCGATACAAAATTTATTCTTAACGTGCAGCCACCGGCTAAAGAAAACAGCAAGCCATTTTTGTGTAGTGTAGGGTGTTCCCTATATTTGCATCGGTGGCGATCTTTGATGCCGAGTGGATGTAATCTGTGCAATCGCCTTAATATCCTAGCGTTAGTTTCGACCTTATTTTTTTCCTAGTCTTCTTTTTCCCTGGTTTGCTAGTGGCCGCAACTACCATGGGCCATATACGAGTCGTAGGATCCATGGGTCTCCTATGGGCCGTCGATAAATGGGCCTCCAACAGGGCCGTAGAGTCGGTCGGCCTCGGGCCGTCGGATAAATGGGTCTACATGGGCCGTAAACGGGCATAATTGGTATCGGCCCAACACGGTAACAGGTCGTTAACAGGCCGTAGGACAGCAAAGGCTTAATTCTGTCACAGGCATAACGGGTCGTTAATGGGCCACAATATAGGACGGGCTGGAAACGGCGCAACGGGTTAACAGGCTAGAAACGGGCCGACTCTTGCCATGAGCCGAATTTGGCCCATTAGGGTAACAGGCCAGTAACGGGCCGACTCTTGCCATGGGCCGAATTTGGCCCATTAGGGGAACAGGCCAGAAACGGGCCAACTCTTGCCATGGGTCGAATTTGGCCCATTAGGTTAACAGGCCAGTAACGGGCCGACTCTTGCCATGGGCCGAATTTGGCCCATTAGGGGAATAGGCATGTAACGGGCCGGAAGTAATCGAGGGCCAAAAAGGAGCCCAAGAACGTATGGGCCGTCAATAGGCCGAAAGCTAACATGGGCTGGAAACGGCCCAGGTAAATCACGGGCCGTTAATAGGTACAAAGAAAATTACTGTTCATTATGGGCTAGAGTCACCGTGGGCCTATAAAGGGCCGAAAGATACAAAGGCCACATATGGGCCGAAAGACGTCGTGGGCCATACATGGGCCGAAAGTGAAATGGGCTGGTGTTATATTCGATGGCCCACATGACGTTGTTGGGCCGATTTCCTTCAGGGCCTAATGAGCCATGAGTTAACGGGCCGTAAAATGGGCTATTTGCGAAGAGACCGTTAACAGGCTTTTCATGGGCCAGCCTGTTAACTTTTGACGAAGTCAAATGGGCCGGCTTTGTAAGCTAAATGGGGCAGTGGTGGGCCATGGCACGTGTCGACATATCATAGGCACCTATCTGACCCACTGACGAGCTGACACGTGTTTCGTCCGGCCAATAAGAATTTTACACGTGGGAATTTCCCATTGGTCAGGGCTGCTAATGGGTTATCGGATCCAAAACCCAACCTGATAGCTTAACGGTGTTCCATTACGGTGGATGCCACATGTCGGTCACCCTTGACAAAAGCACTTCTGTGACGCGTGATTTATCGTCATGGAAGTGCAGTGGCGGAGCCAGCCCATAAATGCACCCCGGGCATGACTGAACTGTGACAGCGTGAGCTGCTACCTGCCCAAAGAAATAATTCTTCTAACCATAGATTATCAGTAGTATTTAGTAGTAATTTTTTGGACTAGCCCGGGCAGCTGCCCGGGGTCGCCGGGAGGTGGCTCCGCCATTGTGGAAGTGGACACTTCCGTGATGATAATTTTGGTAATGTCATGGAACACTTCTACGACAGCATAGGTATGACTATCTTGATTCTGTCATAAATTTGTCATGGATGTACATGCATGACAAAAAACACGACCTACTGTGACAAACACGTATCATCACGGAAGTGTATTTTTTTGTAGTGCTAAGGCTTTCCGTCATGGATTCTATTGGCTGACGGCTCATGCTGATGCAGAGGACTTGGTTAGTAAATGTGATGGTTGTCAGAAGTTCTCAAGACGGGCTCATGTGTCGGCTCAAGAATTGAGGATGATTCCAATTACATGGCCATTTGCTGTCTGGGGGCTTGAGATGGTTGGGCCTTTTAAAAGGTCCAAAGATAAAAAGACCCACCTCTTGGTGGCGGTTGATAAATTTACAAAGTGGGTTGAGGTAGAGCCAGTCAGTAAGTGTGATGCAGCTATGGCGGTTCAGTTCATGAAGAAGGTGATATTTCGCTTCGGCTTTCCACACAGCATTATAACTGACAATGGCACTATCTGTCTAAAGGCGCCATGGAAGAATTTTGTCAACGTGAGCATATTCGGCTTGATGTTTCATCAGTGGCTCACCCCCAATCCAACAGCCAAGCCAAGAGAGCCAATCAGGAGATCTTGAAAGGCATCAAGCCCTGGCTTTTGGTCCCCCTGCAGCGGACGCCGGGTTGCTGGGTTGAGGAGTTACCCTCTGTGTTATGGAACATCAACACTACTCCCAACAGATCTACGCGTTATACGCCTTTCTTCATGGTCTACGGAGCTGAGGCGGTTCTCCCTAGCGACATCGGTCATGACTCGCCTCGCGTGGCGGCTTATGTTGAAGCGGATAATGAACAGGCGCGTCAGGATGCTCTTGATCGGTTAGATGAACAACGAGACTTGGCAGCAGCTCGTTCGGCGATTTACCAACAGGACTTGCGCCGATATCACAGCCGCCGGGTTAAGTCCAGAGCCTTTCAGGAAGGTGATTTGGTGCTCCGGCTCATCCAGGATCAAACTGATGCACACAAGCTATCCCCACCTTGGGAAGGGCCCTTTGTGGTCAGCAAGAATTTGAACAACGGGTCATATTACCTTATTGATGTTCGAGAGCACAAAGACTCACGTAAGTCGGAGGAGGAGACCCACCAGCCATGGAACATTGCTCATCTTCGACCCTACTATACCTGACCCATCAGCTCTTCTGATGTATATATTTTGACAATGTATATATTATAATAAAGCAGGATCTCTGTCCTTTTTTTCCCCTTCCTCAAAGGTAAATGTGTCATTATTATTATTATCATTGTCATTTTACATGATCACTTGGGGGCTGACCGTCTTCGATCAAGTTCCACCCTCTTGATCCGGCTTACGATCGTATTCAAATCTAGCCGTTAAAAATTATGATCACTAGGGGGCTTCCTGTTCAAACATAGGTTGTATTCGAACCAAAGAGAACATAGCTATCGGTACCCTTTTGATTGGCACACTGCCGAGCTCACTAGGGGGCTTCTTGATCGTATTCGAATCATAGCTTAACCCCTTTTGGGAACCGACTTTGATCATATTCGAATCAGAGTCGTTAAAAAACTCTCAAGGTCATTAGGGGGCTTCCTGTTCAAACATAGGTCGTATTCGAACCAAAGAGAACACAGTTGTCGGTACCCTCTTGATCGGTGCAACGCCAAAGCCACTGGGAGCTACATGATCGTATTCGCATCCTAGCTTAACCCCTTTGGAACGGTTTACTGATCGTATTCGAATCAGCAGCCTTGAAATTTTTTATATATTCTATTTTGTTTAAGTTTTCTTTGGAAGTACCCTTTATTTGACTTGAGACTTTTCTGAGGTTTACAAGTTTAAGTATGGTTATTTTTAACCCAGCTTAATATTGACTGATGAGTCGCCGATATATGAGCATCATTGTACCTTTGACAGTTTGGGTGTCCGAAGACTGGGTTATCACCCTTACCGACCGGGTCATATGAGCCGGCGGTGCAAATTTAAGAAGTCACAAGTGTAAGGTCAAAGTTGTGTTTTTTACAACAAACTAATCTATGATTCTTTTTAAGTTCTTTTTACCTGCCTGGCGGTAAGCTCCCAAGGGATCTTGTAGTCTGTTTTCATATGCAGGACAGTTAAAAAAGGTCTGATCAAGCATACGGTAAGCAGATGAAAAGTAACACAGGTGGATATAACACGGCAGCTTAATGACCTTAAGCATTAAAACATGCACGATGACATGGCCAAAATAAAGATATTGCTATTCTATTACATGACTCCCTGAGTCCAAATGATTCACATTGTTTTTTCAGTACATCCCAGGTATGAGCCGCCACGGTAGGTTAGCCTTCATGATTGGCTTGAAGCGTCCGGATTATCCCTCTCCGCGTCTTCGCCCTGCTCCCTTTCCTGGAAGGTTGACGATGACCAGTCAATGTTGTTCAAAGCTTCAAATTTAGCTTCAGCATCAACTAGGCCGGCCGGGTCAACTTTAGGGGCGAAGGTGTGCTTACAGAGTGGGGGGATCAGACTGGTCACTTCATAATGAGGCATTGGAATTCTCCAGTTTTCTTCATCATAACCTGCCTGGTATTTGGTAAGATCCACTTCATTCGCTATAAGGGTAGCCACGGGGTGTATCTCCTTTACACAAGCAGTGAAGTTGTTTTCTTCAAACGGGGTGCCATCCTCCTTCAAACTTGGGTAGCCAGTGGCAATGTCGGCCAGGTCTAACTCCGGTAGCCAAGCCTTGGCCCGGCTTAAAGCATTTACCGCTTTGGCTCTTGCAGCTGACCGCCTCAGTTCATTGAACCATTAAGGGAGCATGGAAAGCTTCTTCAAGACCTCTACCAGGAGGGTTGGCACTTCATTTGACAAAGCCACCGTGGCTAATGCACGTTGAGACCCGGTGTACAATTGCTCCACCAAAGTGTACACTGCCTTCAGTTTGATCAGCATGTCTTGGTTCAAAATTGAGCTTCTGGGGCCTGCATAAACGTGATCAGGTGAGTTAATTCCAGTTTTATGATCAACCAAAAGGCTTACATATTTAAACACTTGCAGGGTGACTTACCAAAGATCGCTGAGACCATCTGCGAGACATGGCGCTTTAAATCGGTTAACCCACCGGTGGCTTCTTCTAGAGCCGCCTCGGCCTTTTCAGCTCGGTTAATCAATGCAGTCTTTTCATTAGCCCAGGCTTTCTTTTCATCTTCAAATTCTTTCTTCAGTTTTTCTTGTTCAGAAACACTGAATTTGAACTTGGTGTCGGCCATTTGGATTTCCGTCTCTTGGTCTTCAAGGCGGCTCTTCAGATCAGTCACCTCAAATTCGAGTTGGCTCGTGGTGGCCTATACAAATACAGAGTCAAAATCAAGCTGATTTTTATGTAATATTAAAGTCCCAAGTCTTTTGCCAGCAACAACACTTGGCACTTGGGGGCTAATGTTACCGAAGAATTTTATTTTCAGTGGCGGTTCATAATACGGCGATTCATAATAGTAAGTCCCAAGCATTCTGCAAGCAATAATACTTGGCACTTGGGGGCTAATGCATATTGCTGTTCAAAGATCTGTAGGTATTCTTTATATATTAAGGACCGGCTCAACCATGTTGGTTAAACCGCCCCTTGGGGACTACAGAGTAAGCCAGACTTCTTATATGTGTTATTCATCTATGTTACTAATATCATTAAGTTTGTTTCTAAGTCTACAGCATAAACATCATAAGCAGTAGACTTGGGGGCTGGCATAATAAAGATTAATGAATAGGAGAGAACAGGTTATACCTCGAATTTTTGGTGCATCTGCTTCACCATATCAATCTCGAGGTTCCAGCTGCTGTGCACTTGGCTCATGTAGCCAGAAAAGATGTCTCCAATACTCATATGAGCATAGTTTGCAACATCCAGCTTGACCCAGCGGTGGTCCAGAAGTTCTTCCTTGGCGGGGCACTTGGCCAGTACAGTCGGTCTTCACGGCTCAACAAAGCCGGTTCTGGTGATTTCAACATCAGTATTTTGAGGGTCATCAGTCCTGACCGGGCTAGGAGCTTCTGGATTTTCTGATTCATCGGCGCCTCGTTTAGTGGGCAGGTCAGTAGAGGGAATTGGTAAGTCTTGAGCTATCTCAGATGGCGGCTCATGAGTGGTCGAGTCCGGCACAACTGTTTCAAGAACCGGCTCAGTCACGACTGTGTCTTCAGCTGGTTTGCTTTTCCTAACCCGTTTGCTGGGCTTGGCTTGTCCAATGTGTAAAAATAAAGGTTAGTACAGATGCAAGGGATTAAAGTAAATACAAGATAAGCAGATTATCATACCCTGGTGCAGTCTTGAAAGCCGACAGGTTGGACTGCAGTGAGTCACCGGAGGAAGGGGAAGTTTCCTGGTAATCCGAGTCAGAAAATTGAGCGGTAGACGACAAAGACCCACCAAGGGATAAAAGATGTTTAAAACAGAAGTGACCTCATTCCGACGTTTCCTTGGGGTGTTTGGTAAGCCGAAGGAGAGCTCCGCATCCTTGTTGGTCCGGGTCTGCCTCCGGGTCTCGTGAATTTGCCGCTTAAAAATAAATTGAGGATCGTGATGAGCTAAAGGATGAGAAAACCTTACTTTCCGGGTCACTCTGTGGATTTCCCGTCTTGGCAAAGGATGGGAGTCATAGGAAAGGATAGTTACCTCATCAGCCTTGTTACGGCTTGCTCCTGTGTCCTCGTGCTGATAATCAGTGTCAATAAGATGGTTAAAAAATGAGCCAAGGGAATCAAGGGCTACCTCCGACTCAGAAGAGTCTGCTAGCCGAAGCAGGTCAGAGGCGGTGGCCTTCTTGCCCTTCCTTTTCGCAGTTCCTTTCCTGGCGGCTTTCTTCTCTTTCCTAGCTTTCTTGGCAGCTTCATGGTCATATTTGACCTTCCAGAATTTATCACCCGCCTGCAAAGATTAGCATATGCATGAGTATGGGTGAAACATTGAAAAAATAAAGTAGTCATTTCACATGGGCGGTTTACCGTTGGAGCCGGGTTAACTTTGCAGAAGGGGGCTAAGCCCACCTTGCCACAGTCCGCCAGGCTTTCGTTCAGAAGAGATTTGGTCATATCGTCAATAACATCTTCAGGCAAGTCATCAGGGCTGCGACGTAGAGGATCATTCTTTGCGCCAGTGTAATCACACATCAAGCTAGAGCGGCGGCTCAAAGGAATAACGCGCCAGGTGAGCCAAACCGGGACCAGGTCAATGACTGTCAACCCGTTCCCCAGAAGAGCCTTGATCTTGGCCAAAGTGGGGGCAAGTGATTTACGTTCGGCGGCTGTAATCTTGTCAGGCAGATGATGGTTGGGTCCAAGACGAAGAGCACGAAAGCCGAGCAAAGGGTTTTCACCAGCCGAAGAGGTATCTTTGCAGTAAAACCATGTCATATTCCAATCTTTGGGGTGGCTCGGTGGGTTAGCATAAGGAAAGATCACATCCCTACGGTGCTGGATTGAGACACCGCCAAGCTCTAAGCTCTAGCCGCTAGCACATTCATTATGGCGGTTGAAATAAAATAGTTCTCTAAAAAGCAATAGATTGGGTTCTTATCCAAGGTATACTTCACTGAATACTTGGAAGTTGCAGATATTAGACACGGAATTGGGTCCGATGTCTTGTGGGTGAAGATCGAAGAAATTCAGCACGTCTCTGAAGAATTCTGAGCCAGGAGGAGTGAAACCCCGGTTCATATGATTTGTGAAAACAACAACCTCTCCATCTTTAGGTTGAGGAAATTCCTCCTCCGGGTCAGGAGCATGATAAGGCATGACTTCTTTTTTCGGCAGATAGCCGGTCTTCACAAAGTCATCTAAGGTGCTGTCAGTGACAATGCATTTGACCCAGTTGCAGGAAGTAGGTGCCTTTGGTGCCATTCTGATTGAAAGCCTAAGACAAAGTAAAAGTGCCGGTTCAAATTTAAGCCGGGCAGGAAAAAATATTACTGTGCATATTCAAGATGGCGGCTTACGAACGGGCCTAATGGTATAAGGATAATTATGCCATGGTTGTTTAAGCCGCCATAGGCTCTATAAGCCGTCAAGACTATTTAAAATGCCAAGGGTGGTTTAAGTTATTAATTAAGCATTGCCTCCTTAAAGCCGGCGATCAGAGTCGCCATGACTAGATAAATCTAACAAATGCAGATTTTGCCTAAGTGTTGTCAAAACAGGTTTCACAATTTGCAGCTGTTATTTTGGATCAAACAGATGTTCAGAAAAGAAAATTTTCTAGACCTAAAACAGGGCGCAGAGGAGTTCATGCGCTATAATGGGGATTTTTTTACATGCAAAGGAGATCTACTGGTACCCAAAATGGATGCGGAACACGTACCGCATAAGATCTATGGTATTTTTGGATCAAAAGAAGCCATAACAGATGGAACACAAGAACTCAGATGAACTTCACGTAGTACAGAAGAACACGCTAGCCCTAGCACGGATCTATGGTGCATAAAGGGGAAAACTTACTGGAAGAGATTCGTTGCGGAAGGGCGCCGCTATTTTCTGGTCAAGATCAGGTTGATGCAGCGGCCAAAGTCGACGGAGACGAGATACACTGTGGCAGTGGCGGCGGAGCTCCAGTAGCAGATGGGGGCGAGAGGAAGAAGACGCGAACGGAAGAATGAGGAAGACCTAGTCGGGTCTATTATAAAGAAGGACCACTAAAAGAGCGCGAAAAACAAGGAGGCTGAAAATATAAGTTATCGAACTATGGGGGCGCCTCAATTTTCGGGATAGTCATCAAGACAAAGATCCATTGGGATGCATTGAAGAAAATGTGCTTTTATGGCAGGTGACGTCATGGCGGGTTACCACAAATCCAGAGGATGATGTCATGGCGGGTTACAAAAATTTCATAAGGGCAGAAGTTTTTTCCTTAAGTGTTGAAGATTGACATGAACCAGTTCAAATCAATCTGGGGCCTAACGTTGGGGATATAACTATTGGTATGACCCACCCAGGAGGGGTCGGGTTATACTTGCAAATATTCTTGAAGCCCAAGGCTCAGGATATAGATGGCGGTTTAGTTAAGGGCTCAAGGCCCCGAGGCGACTTAAGGCCCGTAGTGATAATCCGCCATGTATGCGTGACTTGTATTGTAAGGCAAGAATAGTTAAGTGACCGAGCCGAACACTATTTATGAGCCGGCCGGGACTCTGTGAGCCGCAAGGCATCGACCTCTGTATATAAAGGGACGACCCGGCGGCGGTTCAGGACAAGTAACATCAACTCAAGAGCTAGGTCAAGCGATTCGCTCCCTGGTTATCGAGACATAAGCAATCCCACTCAAAACTGGATCATAGGCTTTTACCTTCATCGTAAGGGGACGAACCAGTATAAACCTCGTGTCCTTTGTCCCGATTAACCCCTTTAAGCTTCCTAGTTGCAATGGCTCCACGACTAAGTCCTTTCCTAGGACATCTGCTGTGACAATTCCACAACAAGAAGGGAAGTTGGATCATGAAGATTGTGTAGTTTTGTGTCCCCTCTGTCTTCTTACCTCACGTCTTGAATCTCGAGAAGAGATTCTTATTTAGTGGGGGTGAGTTGTCACGTCCCTAGTTTCTGGTAATGACCTAGGCTAGCTTCCATGTGAGCATCATGTTTAAATTTTCAAATAAATTTGAATTGGGGATATGTGAAAGCCTCAGAAATCATTTTGAAAATGATCAAGATAAAAATTGCTTCAAATAGGTCCAAGAAAATGTTCATGTTTCTCTCTGAAAATATTGGCCAGAGGTAAAATTCAAGTCAATATTTTTAGGAGCTCAGAAATAATTATTTTGGGCATTTGAGCCAACCCAATAATTATTTGAATTGAATCTATATTTATTATATATGAAATATAAGTTCAATAATTCTGAAAATTGTTTTGTGGCTTTGAATGAGACCACTTAGTTCACACAATTATTTTCTTGAAGTTTTAAAATGATTTGATGTTAAATTAAATCAAAACACAGGCAAACAAATAGAAAAACAGAAATAAAAGACACAGAGAGAGACTAGCCTCGCAAACCACGGTGCGGCCTAGCACTGTAGCTGGCAGCCCAGCCCACCTGGGACTCCCCTGTCGTCTTCTTCCCCTACCAGGAGGATGGGCGCATGGCCGCAGCGTGCCGGCACGCGCGTGGCCACCTCCTACTTGCTAGCTCGCCGCCGGAGACGCCTAAGCGCGCCATGCACGTTCCCAAGCCCGACCCTCTCACTCTCGCCCTTGTTCCCCTCCTCTGTCTCGCTCTCTCAAGCACACCCGAACACGGCCGTCGCCGCTGTCACCGTTCGCCGCAGCCACCAACCTCTCCACGCCCAACAAGCTAGTCCACGAGCTCTGCCTCGCTGCCGTGCACCTCTACAACGAATCCCACAAGCCCAGATGCCCTGCAGAGACGCCTCTGAGCTCGCCACCGCCGCATATGCTGCCTGACATCATTGTCGGATTTGCCGGCTACAGCGCTTCCCCGACCTCACTGTTGCCTCTGCTAGCCCTGCCGTGAGCTTCTCTCTCTATCCCCCCTGTTACCTCACTCCAGCGCGTCCTCTAGCCGCTGTTTCCGTCAAGGACGAAACCCACTGCCGCACGAGCTCGACGCGGGCGACACTCCTGTGACCATTTGGTCACGCGCCAGCGTCCAACAAGCTCATGGCCGCATGTAGAGCTTGGCTAGCACGTTAGTTGGTTCATTTGCGAGCTGCAACACCGAACCCGCAACCCACCCGAGCTCCGGGCGCCGCATACGTGCTCGACGCCGTCGACTTCGGCGATCCCAGGCTCGGCCACCGCCACCTCCCGACGTATGCCCTTGCACGAGCTTTCTAGAGAGCCCATCGGCGCATCGATCCATGCCCCGTCGGCAATTCCCGAGCCACCCCACCGCCGCGGCACCTCGCCGACAAGTTAACCCGGTTAAACGTGGGCCTAACTGCAGATTAGGCGCTAACCTAATGGCCTTAGGTCACTGAAACATGGGCCCCATCGCCCACTAACTTGATAATTAGGCTAAGTAACCACTGTTAGTTAACTGTGCCACTGACGTGTGGGCCCCACCGATCAGGTTTGACCTGGGTCAGCCCAGTTGACCTGCTAACGTCATGCTTACACAATGTTGACGCTATAATATATTTTCTGGATTAAAAATAAACCAGGAAATTTCAGAAAATATCCAAAACTTAAAAAATTCATAGAAAATAATCTATAACTCCAAATGAAATAATTTATATATGAAAAATGATCAAAAGAATCCAATCTTTCCATCTGTACCATTTTCATGCATGTTAGAACAACTTTTGGCTACTGTTTAGGAAAAACCAAATGAATGGCATTTAAATAACCACATGCGGAGTTTGAATTTGAACCTTGGGTTCAAACCAACTTCACTTAATTGTGTTGCTAGTTTCATTAGCTCAATCAACAACATATTGCCATGTCATGATCATGCATCATATTGTTGCATTGCATTGCATTGATTGTGTTCCTCTCTGTTGCTGGTGTTTGTCCCCTCTCAGTAGACGTTGTTCCGAAGATGTGATCGATGACACCGATGAAGAGTTATGCTATCTTCAGAAGTGCCAGGCAAGCAAAATTCCCTTGTTCATTCCGATACAATCCCACGTTCTCGCTCATGCTCTCTGTTACTGCATTAGGACAACAACGATTCAACTGTTCATGTTGCGGTAGTTGAACCCCTTTCCTCTGCATGACCTATCTTTGCCACAGTAAATAGTTGAAACCCACTAGCATGAGTAGGAGTTGTTTGAGCCATGATGTGCCTACTCATTCATGTTTGCTTGTTATGCCTGCTATGCTTAGAGTTGCGTCAAGTCTGATTCATCTGGGATGGATTGGAATGGTGTGAACATGTCCTACCGTTGAGAACTAAGTGTGTGAACACGATTTCATAAAGGTAGCGATGAGAGGCCATGTAGGAGCACATGGTGGGTTATCTCACTGAAACCATCCTCGGGAACTAAGTTCTATGTTTGTGATCCAAGAACAGCTACTACCACGCATTGGGCCCAAAACCAATGGACCCTCTTGACTTATTAACAGCCCTTGTCCTCTGTCCAGGAGTTGGAATTAGTTTCTGGTGTTTGTAGTATACTGGAGGCCGTGCGTAGCACTGACCCTAGGGGTGGGCTGTGATGCGGCAAGTACATGGCCCGGTGTACCGAAATGCTCGTTTGGTGCCACGGGAACCCTGCACACATCGTTCGGGGCCGTAGTGGAAACCTCGGCCAGACTCCCTGCGGATGGAACCTGAATAGGCGATAAACCTGGACTAGGGACTTGTGTGGTTAGTCAGGTCATGGCCAACACCCTCGCCAGGCTTCCGCTTGAAGTTTGTCAAGATACATGACGTGTACATGGCGGGAAGTGGCGAGAGCGTGTGTGAAGAAGTACACCCCTGCAGGGTTAACATGATCTATTCAAATAGCCGCGTCCATGGTAAAGGACTACTAGGTTGCTTGTGCAGTTCATAGACAAGTGAAAGTGGATACTCTAAAATGCGCAAGATAAGCGTGAGTGCTATGGATGGCCTTCTCATAGGGAGACGGGAGCGGATCCATAGTGGTGTATTGATATGGTGAATATGTGGACTCGTGTGCACCACCTCAAAAGAGTTACTTGCAGACATAGTTCAGGATAGCCACTGAGTCAAAGTTGGCTTGCTGCAGTTAAACCCCACCATCCCTTTGTTGATATTGATGCATATGTAGCTAGTTTTGATGTAAGTCTTGCTGGGTACATTTGTACTCACGCTTGCTTAATCTATGTTTTTGCAGAGAGACTTCAGTCTCACTAGTAGTTCCGCGTGGACTTCGACGTTTAGCTTGTTACCTCAGCTACGATCTTGTACCCTTGGGAGGGTCTTGTAGATAGTCAGGCTTCTCAACCTTTTTCATTTGTAGTTGACTGTACTCTGACATGTTATGCTTCTGTTGCTTGTATGCTCTGTATGTTGGGTCATGAGACCCATGTTTGTAATATCTGGCTCCTCGGAGCCTATCGAATAAATACTTTGAGTTGTAGAGTTTTGTTGCGATGCCATGTTGTATTCGGACATATCGAGCATATTGTGTGTATGATTTGAAATGCTTGGTATGTGTGGGATCCTACAACCTAGTTGTTTTATTCTTGGTAGCCTCACTTATGGGGAAATGTCTCCAAGTGCTTCCACTGAGCCATGGTAGCTTGCTACTGCTCCGAAACACAAGGATTGATCGACATGTGTCCTTCATTCCTGTGTCTGTCCCTTAGGGGAAATGTCACGTGTTGCTCCTTTAAGTCCTTGTAGCTTCTACAACTTGGGATCATACATTGATGACCGACACGTTCGTTGTTGGGTCATGTATGCATGTCCCTGTAAGTTAGTGCCATCTATGGTATATGACTAGTCATGTCAGCCCGAGTTCTCTCTCATATGGATGCTAGCTACACAATCATATACGTGAGCCAAAAGGCGCAAATGGTCCCAGTCCAGGTAAGGTGGCACCCGTGTGAATACCGTGCGTGAGGCCGCAAAGTGATATGATGTGTTACATGCTAGATCGGTGTGACTTAGGATCTGGGTCCTGAAAACTCTAAGGATTGAGATTCAGTGACACTTCATTGGTCATTGCAAAACCTTACTTGCGTATATTATTTCTATTAAGAGTGGGCTTATGATGTTTATTAACCTTGCGATCAAGGGGGAATTTTGGAATTTATCTCAAGTTGTTGTTAACCGAGAGAAAACAGGGAGACAAAGTATATTCCCCTAATGATTGTGCTATCATCGAGGGCACCCATAAATAACTTTGGTTTTGGTCACTGGTCCACCAAGCGCCACATGTATAAAAAGGAGGTCGTGCCCCTCTAGGGTAAGCAGAGATACGTATGGGTAAAACCCACAAGTCCTAACAACTAGTCCTAGAAGGGGGATAGGTCGACTGAGAATGTTGTTTCCAATGCCAGCCGCCGCAAGGCCAGTGGTGACGGCGCTCCTCTTGCTGGCTACGAGTTCCTTCTCTTGCCCTCCTTCCTCGACCATCTCAATGTTGCTGGAGCAAGGTGTAGCCATGGCCCATGGGCTACACAAGGGGTGCACCGAGCAGGCACAAGGCTATGCACCCATAAGAAATACCAACCCTTTTGTCATATGCACATTAGGTGTTCTAATGCTAGGCTTAATATTGTGATGTTTATCCCAAAAGGTAGTTTCTAACACTCCTCATTCCCATAAGCAAGAAAGCCACCCCTACTGTCGCAAAATAGCTTCTACAATAGGCTACCCCGAATATTTCACTAAACAACTCCTACATCGCCATGTAGATACTCATAATCGAATGATGCATCAATGTTCTGACAAGCGCATGGGATTTTTCCACATAGTTGTTAGTGGATTTTCCATATAGGATTTTTGCTAATGTGATACAATAAATGAGGAGAGATACTAACGTTGTTTGTACATGAAACAACACCCCTTGCACAAGTTTTAATGTAAAATGAGATAACATCTTATTTATTGTCTCACCCCTTATTGTATAAACTAGAGTACAACCTATTGGAGTGGTTGTATAATAGGTTGTTGGTTGATTACATGACAAACTTTACCAAGAAGCTAACAAATTGTTGGAGATGCCTTAGCACTTTTGCATTCAAACAACAAATGCTTCACATTGTTTGCACCAAGGTTACACATCGGATAGTGAGGATGTACTTTGATGTGCTCGTCCGCTAGGATTGCCCTGCATCGCAAGGCCCCATGCAATGTCCTCCAAAAAAACCTTTTGTCGGCCAACGTAAAACTCCACAACTTTTGCCATATACAATTAACATAAGTAACTCCTGAAGGAAATATGCCCTAGAGGCAATAATAAAGTTGTTATTTTATATTTTCTTATTTCATGATAAATGTTTATTATTCATGCTAGAATTGTATTAACCGGAAACTTGATACATGTGTGGATACATAGACAGAATACTGTGTCCCTACTAAGCCTCAACTAGACTAGCTCGTTGATCAAAGATGGTTAAGTTTCCTAACCATAGACATGTGTTGTCATTTGATAAACGGGATCACATCATTAGTAGAATGATGTGATGGACAAGACCCATTTGTTAGATTACCATTATGATCGTTCGACTTTATTGCTATTGTTTTTTTCATGTCATATACTTATTCCTTTGACTATGAGATCATTCAACTCCTGGATACCGGAGGAATACCTTGTGTGCTATCAAACGTCACAACGTAACTAGGTGATTATAAAGATGCTCTACAGGTATCTTCGAAGGTGTTTGTTGGGTTGGCATAGATCAAGATTAGGATTTGTCACTTCGAGTATCAGAGAGGTATCTCTGGAACCTCTCGGTAATACACATCATAAGAAACCTTGCAAGCAAAGTGACTAATGAGTTAGTTGCGGGATGATGTATTACGGAACGAGTAAAGAGACTTGCCGGTAACGAGATTGAACTAGGTATGAAGATACCAACGATCGAATCTCGGGCAAGTAACATATCGATGACAAAGAGAATAATGTATGTTGTCATAATGGTTCGACCGATAAATATCTTCGTAGAATATGTGGGAGCCAATATGAGCATCCAGGTTCCGCTATTGGCTATTGACCGGAGAGGTGTCTCGGTCATGTCTACATAGTTCTCGAACCCGTAGGGTCCGCACACTTAACATTCGATGACGATATTGTATTATATGAGTTATGTGATTTGGTGACCGAATGTTGTTCAGAGTCTCGAATGAGATCACGGACATAACAAGGAGTCTCGAAATGGTCGAGAGGTAAAGATTGATATATAGGACGATGGTATTCGGACACCGAAAGTGTTCCGGAGGGTACCAGGTACATATCGGGTCTCCGGAAAGGAGTTTCGGGCAACCCCGGCAAAGATATGGGCTTAATGGGCGGAGGGAGGGACAGACCAGCCCACAAGGGGCTGGTGCGCCCCTTTCCCTAGCTGAAGGCCCTAGAGGAAGGAAAGGAGGGGCGCCACCTCTTCCTACCTTTCCCCCTTGGTGGGAGAAAGGAAAGGGGGGGCGCCACCTCCTCCTTCCTTCCCCTCATCGCCAAAAGAAGGAAAGGGGGGCGCCGGCCTAGGGCAGGAGCCCAAGTAGGATCCCTCCTACTTGGGGTGCCCCTAGGGATGCTCCTCCCTTCCTCCCACCTATATATATGAAGGGGGAGATGCCTAGAAGGCTACAACACAATAACAACATCTGTTAGCCGTGTGCGGCGCCTCCCTCCACAGATTACACCCTCGATAATATTCTCGTAGTTCTTAGGTGAAGCCCTGTGCGTATAACTTCACCATCACTGTCACCATGCCGTCGTGTTGACGGAACTCATCTACTTCCTCGACACTTTGCTGGATCAAGAGTTCGAGGGACGTTATCGAGCCGACCATGTGCAGAACTCAGAGGTGTCTTACGTTCGGTGCTTGATCGGTCGGAACGAGAAGAAGTTTGACTACATCGATTATATTATCAAACGCTTCCGCTTTTGGTCTACGAGGGTATGTAGACACACTCTCCCCCTCTTGTTGCTATGCATCTCCTAGATAGATCTTGCGTGAGCATAGGAATTTTTTTTAAATTACATACTACGTTTCCCAACAACTCCCACTCCATCTTGACCTAGCATTGGACCATGTTGGTGGTTCCACTTAGCGTGGTAGGTACATCATACTGAGAAGATTTTGGTCTTTGTAAAGCTCGATGCAAATCTGACCTTTCATTTCACGGTAAAGCAATCACCAAAATTTGATGTACATCCACGGTCTTGAAAGTTTGCGAGGTTAACTATTCATCCCACTTCCATGTGGATAGATCAATGAGATTCCGGACTTTAGAAAGCAATTGGTTACCATGCCTGGTCGCAACCTTTTTGTTTGCATATTTTGGGATCCATCGTTGTAAATATTGATCTTTTGATGACCATCTCCTACGCTCCATACATGTCCATGTTTGATTATGCTCGTGAATGCCATAATACCTTGCCAAGTGTATGGTGCATTTTTCTTAAGTGCTGCATTTAGCGGGTGCTGATTGAAAAATATTTGGCTCTTAGAATTTTAGCAAAAAGGGGCCAAGATAGTCTAGAAACCACCAAGCATGTTGTTCTAGTTAAACTTAGTTTCAGTTTGGTTGGCATGGCAACGCTTCTCATTTTGGTGCCATGGTAAGCATTTTTTGCTGTCATGGCGATGCTTTTAGCTCAATAAGTTGTGTCGTGGCAGAGGTTTGCATGCTCACTGTAGTGGCCCATAGCTAGTTGGTTAGGTGCCTTAGCCGATCGATTCGAACTGGCCTGGTCGTGCGATGGTGCAACTAAGTAGGGAAACGGTTTAGAGGGTGACGGCATAGTCCATGCCCGCACAATCTGGCTTGCGCGATGGAAGGAGCCCCAAGGATCACTATGGGCGTTCGCATTGGCCGTTAGGGCCTTCTCTCTGTACTGGAGAACAAAAGGAAGAAACTAGAAACTTGTGCATGATTACGCAGCGTAAAAAATTCTCTCGTTCTCTCTCCGTGTGTGTGCTTCCTCTCCGGCGAGTCAACGATGAGGTCCGTCTGACACATGTTTCTCTGTATCCCTTATGCATGTTTCTCCCCCATACTTCTTTATTTTCCTCCATCTCGTCTGCACGTGCTTTGTGGGCTATTTGCACTTTGATATCCTCTTATCTCATTTTATTTGATAGAAGGGTTCATATTTTCTTAGACAAAAATAGATAGAACATTCCAAAATTAAACCAATTCAGTTTGTCTCCTAGGGTTAAAATTTGCTCGAAAATAACTAAATTTTGAGAATGTTACATTCATTAGATTTAGTTTAATAGTTGTGCAAATAAAGTGAAATTTGGTTTGCATGTTGCAAAAAAGAAGCTCATGTTTATACTTTCGACAATATTTTAAATAATTATATGCCAAAAAACTGAATGTCCCATTAGTTTTTTCAATGTTCGTCGTGAATCGGAAAAATGTTAACGTGGTGCATTTTTGTTAGTGTAATTTTGAAAATTGTTGATATGATTCAAACAAAATGATTGTGACACTTCAAAAATGTTTGGGTGTTTCAAGAAAATGTACTTGAGAATAAAAAACTTAATACGATGCAATAAAATATGTGTGTACTTGAACAAGATGTTTTGTACAATTTAGAAAAGTACTCCCTCTGTCCCATAATATAAGATGTTACTACATCTAATATGTGAGTAAATTGGATGTAATAAGATCTTATATTATGGGAAGGAAGGAGTACGTTACATTGTAAAAACAATATTCATGCGTCCCAATAATATTTCTATGATTCTTTTTCAAAATGTTCATACAATGTAAAAATGGTTCGCATAGTTTAATTAAATGCACTTTATCATTCAAAAAAATCAATGTAATGAAATTGTTTAACATGTATTTAAAAAATCTTTAAAACATGTATTTGAAAAAAAATCATGTATTGTTAAAAATATTATCATGTATAAAATTGTTTTACATGTACATGAGAAATGTACAACATATATGAAAAAAGTAGACATCAAAAGAAATATTTTCGAAAATTTAATCATGTAATCAAAAAAATGTTAAACATGTATAAACATTGTTTCTAATGTATATGAAAAATGAGAATGTGTCTGAAAAACGGGGACATTTGTTAAAAAAATAAAAGTATAAAAGAAAAAAGAAAAAGTTAAATAAAAAGACAATTTAAAGAAAACAAAAGAAAAAAATACAAACAGTAAAAACGAATTTAAAAAAAACACGCTGAGACAACTACAATACTGGGCCGGGCCACTAGCCTCGTTCAAGAGGCGAGGTACGAGTTACATCTTGCAGCAAGCGATACATAGCTCCCGCGCGCAAATATTATTATTGCGTTGAATACAAGCTGTGTAATAGAGGGCATGACCCACTGGGAGAGGCCCAATTACGCTATGCGCGGCTATGTGCCGGGCCAGTAAGTAGGACAAAAGGACACGTTATAGGAATGCGGCTATGTGCCGGCCTAGTAACCACGACAAAACGACACATCAGGCGTCACGTAGGCAAGGGTGCGGCTATGTGCCGCCTGCAACGACTCCTAGCATCAGGTCGCCTCCAGGGCAGCATTGCTGGGTCGGCCAAGTAACCACGTGGCCGTGCCAAGCTCTCGTGACAAATGTTTATTTCCTTTTTTCTTCCATTGTTTCACATTTTTATTTGTCTTTCTTTATTTTTCTTATTGTTTGTATTTATAAATATTTTTAATATATATCTTACAGAAAACTTTACATCAAAGTTTTAACAATAGTATTCACGCATTTCATGTATAGAAAAATATTTCTCATTGAAATGAAAATTATACAAATGTTAAAAAATAGTTGTAAATGTAAATGATGTGTAAATATAATATTTTTGACATGTCTCATGCTTAACAAAAATGTAATTGTTAAAAATATGTTTATAAACGTAAAAAATGTGTTAGCATAATTCAAGATTTTTTTTTGTTAATACAATAAAATGTGTGATATATTTACAAAAATGTTCCGTAGTTCCATAAATGTGTTGGTGACATTTTCAAAAAAAAAGTGTATACAACGTTATTGGTTTTGGGTAATAGTACTTGAAGTATTTATGTGCCATCTCAAATTATTCCCTAATTTCAAGGAAAATGTTTATGACATTTAAAAAATGTGTATAAAATGCTCCCTTTGGATAAAAAATGTATAGTTCATTTTTAAAAACTTATCTGGAATTTAATTAAATATTCACATGTTTTAAAAAATGGTGTGAAATTCTAAAATGTTTATACAGTTTTAAAAAGGTTTTTGTAATCCGAGAAGATGTTTACTGCCATTAGAATATCCTACATCATTTATATAGAAAATTTTAGGGTGTATTAAAAAGTGCTAAAACACATGTTTTATGAAAATACATCATGAATTTTGAAAATCTCCAACGTGTATCAAAAATAATGGTTTACATGTGCTCTAGAATTATACATTGTGTAATGAGAAAAATTAAACATGTGTTAAAAAAACATTAAAACAGGCAAAAATAAAGGAAAAACAAGTAAGAAAGAAAGAGAAGGTAACCGGGTCGGAGCGATTCTACAACGACACAAGCGGCAATTAGTTACCTGCGCTTGTCGGTTTGCCCGATAGTCGCTCGCCCGTAGGTGATTCCTAATAGCTATTGGGACATATGAGAGAGAGAGAGAGAGGGAGAGAGAGAGAGAGAGAGAGAGAGAGAGAGAGAGAGAGAGCTCCCATTGGGACGCTTGTGTGCTTCCAATAGTTGGCCCATTCCAGTTTGAATTTAAAAAAAATCCCAAAAGATGGGCGCTCGAGGCAGGATCGAATAGGCAACCTCCCGGTTACAACTGTGCATGAATAACCACTCACGCCGATGGTGTTTGGTGACTAAATGACAGCGCGGGATGGTAAGAACAAGCAACAAAAATACCAAACTATTTTGTAAAATAAAAACAAATTTTGAAAATAACTGAATTTAAAAACACATACTGAATTATTTTTCAGTATACAATGAACAATTTTTAATATATTGTGAATTTTGAAAATGCATATTGAACATTTTTTATATACAGAGAACATGAGCAAATCTTGGAATGTCGGAATTTTTAAAAATAAGAAAGAGTTTTTAAAAAATAGATAATCTTGAAATTCAGAATATTTTTGAAAAAAAATGAATTTATAAAAAATAAAAATGACAAGAAACCGAAAAATAAGCAGAAAAAGATAAGGAAGACGAAAAGATACAAAACAGCAGAAAAGGGCAGGCCAGTATAACCGTTTCCTTCAGCGAAGCCCTGATGTTTGTACGCTTACCAGCCTCAAATGAGATCTGCCGGGGAGACATCGCTCTCGTGCATAGGAAACACCATCCTTTCTATTTGAGAAAACTTCTGATCTATTCATCTTCAATCATGGCAGTACAACGAATATCAGAAATAATAAAAATTACATCCGGATCTGGAGACTCCCTAGTGACGACTACAAGCACTGAAGTCTTTGACAGATAAGGACATTCGTTGGATCAAGCCCGCTTTGCTTGGAACATCTGTGTCATGGTCGCCGCGAGGCAAGGTATACCTCGCTTCAAGCAGCCTCCATAAAATGGGACAACACTGTAGAGGTCTTCTTGTTTGCTTTTTCTTGTTTCATTCTATTCGGTTTTATTTAGTTTTTTATTTATATTTTGGAATAATCTAAATACTTATACGTCAATAGTTATTTTACGTAACTAAATTAAAAGTGTTTATCACGTATTGAAGAAATGTTTATGCAGTCCAAATTTTGTTCATGCAATATTTTAAAATATTGTATTATTTAAATAAATCGTCATGACATTTGAAAATGATTTTATGATATTTCTAAAAAAAGGTAAAGAAAGTCATTTTGTTTATATGAAGTGTTAGTGTCAATCAAATAATTGCTCATCATATTTTAGAAATGTTCGGACATCTCGGAAATATCTTCGTGGCATCTAATTTTGTTAATTATAAAAATATTATGGTAATTTATAAAAACATGTTTCCTATCATTCGAAAATTTGTTCTTGGCATTTTCAAAAAAAATCTCTAAATACTTAATAAGTTACTGCAAAAATTAGTAAAAAGGTTCATATCATTTATTAAAATGTTTATTTTGTGTTAACAAAAGCCACTATGTATTACGAAAATGTTCAATGTGCATTTGAGAAATGTTTAACGTATATTTGAATAAAACTGTTTAACATGTATTGGAAAAAATCTTCACCATGTATCCAAAACATATTAAACTTATATACAAAAAATGTTCAACCTTTATTCAAAAATAAAGAAATACAACAGGAAAAAACCCGAAATGGCTAAAACAACAAAAAATGGTAGAGAAAATATATAGTGAAAATAAAAGGCACAGACAAAAGCCTCTAAAACCGATATAAAGCGGTCTATAGAAGCTTTCCACAAGCCCCACAGAAAGCCCTCCAGAAAGTTGTTGGCCTGCCTGCTGGCTGAATTGCCAGAAGCGAGACTGTGTTCGGTCTCCAATTAAGTGAGGTATAGTTTTGGCGCGCTCTGCTACCCAGCTGAATCTCGTTTAGTCATTTCTACGTGCCTTATTTGGCCAATCAACTAAAAAACCACGTGATTTAATAAAATACTAAGAAAACGTGTCTTTTTTTGTGATGAAAGAAAACATGCCTTGGTTGCTAGAGTAAAAAAAAGTAGCGGAGTAAAGTGCAGTACTCTTTGCTGTTCCTTCAATTACTCATGTGAGCCGTCTACAAAACAAAGTTAGTGATAGCTTAGCAAATTTTGCTCGCTCTGAGTGTAGAACCATGACTTGGTTAGGATCAGGTCCCTCTATTGCGGTTGAGATGGCTCTTGCTGATTGTAACTCTGATGTTTGAGTAATACAAATTTTCATTCGCAAAAAAAATAAAATAATATTTATGTTGTATTATCCGCAACCCAAGTGAGATGAAAAGTTGTGAAACTTCACGGATAAGCATGTTTGTATATTCACCCTATATGAAAAAAATAGTAATTACTCCATAGAAAGTCAAAAAACTTGAATATATTTTTGAAATAAACTTGGCCTTACATTGTATTAGTAAGAAAAGCATGAAGGAAAAACCCGTTGACTTCAAGGCAATTTTTTTTTAGAAAATTAAGGCCAAAAATAGTGTGAATAGTACCTTGTATATAGCAATAGATTTTGTTTTTTCCCAGAAGTCAACACAGGTTTTTCCATCGCCGAAAATTCATATACTAGTGCAAAAGGAAGTCAGATTTATTCCAAACAAAATTTTAATGATTTTTGACTTTTTTGCAATTATTATAAAACATCTCATATCAGGTATATACATCCGAGAATCAAAGGGCATTTCTGGATTCTTCACATCTTTCTCATCAACTAATCTT
>NC_041383.1:637250062-637263516 GCF_002162155.2 Triticum dicoccoides
TGTTACGTGCATGCATGTATATGAATTCTGTTGCGTGTGACTTTTGGCAACGTCGCAACGTATTCCATGTGTTGCGTAGAAGCTCTGACGCTGGTACATGGCACAAAGGTCAGACGCTTAGCGACACTAACAGTGGGTGGTAAGCTTTATCTGTGGCGACAGGTTGGTAGAAGAATCTTCCTTTTCCTCTCTGGTTTCCCCATCTTATCTCCAATTCTTCCTCTCCTCGGTGATGCTCGCCTCGCTCCTCGTGGATTCTCACGTGGGACGCCCCTGGATGGTTCGTCTCACTAGATGACCTGGTTGCGCCAATGGCGCAAGAAGCGAATTAGAAGCGATGATGGTAGTGAGTAGTTCTGGCCATGGGCAGCCCGGCCCTGACGGCCCGACCCGGCCCGGCCTTGTCCACGGGCCGGGCTCGGGCCTAGGTTTTGAGCCCGAAGCACTGGCCCGGCCGGTCCCGGGCCCGTTGTTTTCCACGTTTAAGGAAGAGGCCCAGCCCGTGGCCCGACGCCCGATGGGCTTTTAGCGTGATGGGCCGGGCTCAGGCCCGATTTTTAGGCCCGACAGGCGGGCTGGGTCGGGCTTGGGTTTTTTGCGTCGGGCTTTGGTTGGCCCGGCCCGAGAGCCGGGCCTGGGTTTTTTGCGTCGGGCTTTGGTTGGCCAGGGCCTGGGTTTTTTGCGTCTGTTGAACGATCACCGCCAGAGATCACCATCATACTGCACTGCCATAAGAGGAGCTTACCAAAGTAAGCTGACTAAAAATTAAGAAACAAGAACAAGCGAAACATCGCAAGACAAAACACTCAAAGCACCAACCTTCTCATTGTCACTTGAGCCCCAGTGTACTGTCACATAGTCGGTTCTTGGGTTCCCTTGGAAGTGCATTTGAAGATGAAAGCATATGCTTGACCTTCCTCCATGTGCGCCTGATGGAAGAAGTCGCTCTAGCCTCTAGTGATGGTGGCCCTTTTGTCAACACCCTTGATAGCGCAAAGGACGAGAGCAAACCAAGCTTCCAAACCATGAGAGTAAGAATATTTAGAGATTGATCAATAACTCCTTGTAGCATAGGGAAATAGATACAGGTATGATGTTCCTACATAGTGTTATATATTACGTTGAAGGTTGGTTCATAGGGTATTGGATACTCTTAGCAATATTGAGAGACATCCAATAAGAATTCAAAGTACATATTTGCATCAATCAAATATCTGAAGAGATGCATAGAAGGAAATGCACATACAACTTCACGGTTTTTTATGGACAAAACGACCCACATCTAGACCTAAACATCACCCAAGGATGATACATGACACATGACTATTATTTCAGAATATAGAGCAGAGAGCCTATTAACAGTGGTATTCTAGATCTCTTGACAGCACAACTCGTGCAAGAAAAATGAACAAAATAAGACACTGCAATTCTCTCCTGAAGGTGAAATAGTGCGCCATGCCCCCTTCCCACGTTCTGTAAACATAAACAGAAACATAAAATGCTTGACATTCAGACTATCGGGGTGATTTTCTTTTGTATTGGGTAAGACATTGCATCAATCCATCATCTATTTGTGAAACATTTTACAACATTCATCCCAAACATCAGGGGAGGGGGCTGTAAGATTAGTCACATGCTACTCAAATACTTGCGCATGTCGAAAGGCAATAAAAGTAGCCATTCGGGTAAGTCAGCCTGTGAGAGGAGCTCAAATACATATAGAGATCGATGGTTCAAGCAGAGCGACAACATGTGTACAGGTCAATTACACAGAGAAAATAATATAGTGGTTACTTATCTGAAGTGATAACTCATAACATTTTACTCATGCTGCAGGGCAGAAATCGTTGCATACTTATCAAATTCGGTTACTGTTTCAACTGAAAAAATGCAAGCAGAATTCACAGAAGAGATAATGTCAACCAAAATTATATGTGAACGTACATTAGAAACTTACATGGAGATGTAATGCGGAAGCAGAGGCGGCTATACCCTTCTTAGAGGCTTATAGCTGATTCAACTTGTTGGTGACTTTACAATAATAAGCTCAATAGAACAATATATATGATCAAATTCGGTATCGACTAATGGACAAATAATCTTTTTTCTGTAGTTTACAACTGTACGTGCTAATCCATCTTAGCACTGTCCAAGTTTCTACTGTATAAACTGATTTGATAGTTTGATACCAACGACGACTATAATAAAAATTCATAGCACTGTATCAGCTACTAATCAACTCTATTATTGCTAACTTGGTGCTTACGGAAAGCCAAATACGATGGTTTTGTTGCTTCAATTGAAAATATCATATCAAACTGGATTAAAAACATATTTGTCCACACCTGATTAATTACTAATGAGATTGTAGGACGTTTGGTCAAAGTACGCTTCAATAGGATATATTAGATCAAACTGGACTAAAAACATATTTGTCCACACCTGATTACTAATGAGATTGTAGGACTTTTGGTCGAAGTTATTAATAAGATTACACTGGTGAAAAAACTACAGTTTTGACCATATTTGATTGATCAAGAATATGGATCTTCCTATCTTGTCTTCACAAAGACCAGCAAAACAATGCTTCTCATCCAAGGTAACTTTTGAGAAGTACATGGACATAGAGATATATAACAGAAACTTCATAGAACAAATATGGTTATTTAAACGGCAAAGATAATGTGTGAGCGTGCTGCTGCTCATCTTAACACACATCGGTTATCCAGCATGCAAACCATGGTATGTTAGGAATGGTCGTGTTACACACAACATATTGGTGTGGTGATGTAGGTGCGTCCTGTTTAGATTCACAACTTCGTATGTACCTGGCCAATTAACTAATCTATGTGAAGCTATCTTGATCCTTTTGATTGTGTGGACACATACATTGCGATGAAAACAAACCAATCATAGAATCAAAGAAAACCCAGTCTAGTGACTATGCAACACAAGGAAGTACTGAAGCGCTTGCCTTAAATCTGAAGGCAGGTCCAGGAGTTGTGTGTGTAGTTGATAGACTGAACTGGGAGCGGAGTCCTTGTCATCGCCGTTGTAGAAGAGGATCCCGCTGCAAACACTTGAGCAGCGCCAACCTTAGTTGTGCTCCGACTACGACCCGATCTGCATGACGTATCGCGTATGTGAGAAGATTTTGTTAACTTAGAAAATCAGAATACTATTGTTAGAGTGCAACATTATTTCAGTTTACTAAAAACCCGAACATGCTTGATCATTCAGAACTTCTTTGGAAGTCAAGTTAAAAGTCCAGGTGGATTAATCTTCTTAGGATGAGCACTCAAATATTCAGTTTGGAAGGCTCATCTGTACATATTAATTCCACTCCATATAGAAAGCGAATGGACAAATATCAGAGAGTTAACTGTCTTTTAGCAATACCTTCTCAACAATAATGATATGAAGTTCTAGCACTGAACAATCCATGTCCAAATCAAAAAAATAACAGCAACACAAATAACAATTTCTCTATCCTAGTATCAATTCTCCACTATCCAATCCATGTCCAGATCAAAACAATCAACAACACAAATAACAGTTTATTTATCCCCAATATCAATCAACAAAAAGTTGTAGGAATTATTAAAAGAAAGGGAGTGATACAGAGAGAGAGAGGGAGAGGGCACAGAGGAGAGAGGGGGAGTACCTGTGTGTGAAGGGGAGATTGGCGCTGCCAGGGCCGGGTGCCGCGCACGGGAGGTCAGCGGCGAGGCTCCTGCAACGAATGCCCCCATGGCCCGAGGCCCTGCGTCACGAGCGGAGGAGGCGGCGGGGATATTCCTCCCCGGACGCCCCCACGCTCTCCTCCTCCTCCTCCCCCGTCTCATCCACCCCTCCTCGTCCTGGATCCCGCCGAATCCGAGGCTTGTGGGCGCGGAGGCGAGCTTCTCCGGCGGCGGCGACGGCAGGAGAGGAGACCATCAGACAAGATGACCCGTATTTTGGAAGGCTCGTCTGTACATATTTTGTGTTTACAACATGAGACAAGACCATCAACGCTGTATCTTATCTAGCTAAGTAGGAATCTCACATCTGGTTGCGCCTCTAAATATAACATGGAGGCATAATAACATGATGGTTTTTGTCAACTAATATTGATGGTTCTCGCCAAATCAACACAAACTCGGCAACAACATGTCCAGCTGAGTACATATCTATGTCATGCATTGCCTAGAGAAAGAAAACATCCAACAAGAGAAACTTGTGACCCATCCTAAAATTCCTACAATCTGAATGACATCAGATTCAGCACAAGATAAAGTGTATATCTTAATCTTATTGAACCAAAAAAGTAAAACAATAAAATTGGGAACATTGTATATTAAAAATATAAGTGTGGAAGACGGTGCCATTCTCATCAGCATCGACCAATTTTGCGTAAGTAAAAAAATATCAAACATGGGAACCTTATCACCCATCCTAAAACTTGGAATCCGATACACGAAGAACATGAGACACATGACTACCATACATCATATACAACATGAAGTTATTTTTATTTTTTGAGAAACCATGCATCTATTGCCAACAAAATGGGGGCTTCTCATGTACATCAGACCAACAAATGCAACTGCCATTTTTGAAGTATTCTGGTCTGACTGAAGTATTTTGGAATATTGAATTATTTCCAGGTCTTCTGTGATATTTAGGCATAGTGATAAACTTTTGTGTCCCTAACACAATGAAAAACAACAAAATACCAAGGCAATGAAAAGCACTTCTAATAATAAGTAAATCACAAGAGAAAGCTAGACAAATCCATATTTAAGGGATAAAACAACAGAAAATACACAATCATCAGACCAAGTTCACTTAACTTCTATATACCATGATCTTCTAACCGTAGAGAAGGTGTCTCATAAATAACATAAAGATCATCCTTGGATATTAAAGCAGCAGGCAGTGGCATCATAATCGCTCTCCCTTGACACATAAAAAGTGTTTAGATTATTGGCAATGACAACTAAAAAGTAGTTATGATTGGTACAAAAGCAGATAGGTAATTTGTAACCACGCAACAATGCCCGACAATTTCAGTGAACCATGGGTTAGAAGCAAGAACAACGAGAAAATATTGGTAATGGATCTTTGCGGTAAAAATCAATGGTACAAGCTTGCATGAAAATCCAGAAGCCCAACTCGACATAATAATGTTAGGAAGTGTAAATTCAAAATTAGCTAGCTAACAAGGCCTGCATCCATCAGGGAATAAAGTTAACTCTGCTCACCTGTAGAGGGTTAATAAACGTTGGAGGTTGCTGGCCATAAGAGAGTTGCTGACCAACTCCATGAATACAAGCAGGGACATTGCCATGCGAGGACCAACAATTTGAGCCATTGGGATAGGACGCATGTGTGACAACCATGTCTGCAACAAACAACAATATTAGTGTCGGAAAATCTAATTGCTGCACAAAAGCAAAACAAATAAATAAATAATATGGAAACTCTATTTAGGTAATATGCAAATTTTTCCTGCTCTCCTGAAGAGTATTCAAGTGCATCCTTGCATTAGGGACGCCCTTTGTGAACATCTCAATAGTATAATTATCTGAGAATCAGAAATCTTTCCTACATTCAGACAAAGGGTAGCATAACAGGAGATCAGGCCGCTGACAATAATCCCATGAGGCAAGTGATACAAGTACACTTATGTACACCACCATGCTTAAAGAATACATCTCAAATGTCAAATTCAGTTATTTACATGAGGAATGGCCGGCATGCTGGCATGCCTCACGCAGTATTATCTAAGAGACATGAGTTAGTTGTTCCTATCAAGCATGCACATACTATGCAAAAAATAAGTTGCACTAATTAGATTTTCTGATCCAAAAGTCCAATGATAAATAGATTGCTCAGTGAAACAAATAAATAGAGCTTATCAATTTTCCATAAACCAAACGAAGTTTATTATGTTTATATGTATGATGATGAATTAAAATAACCTTTTCTAAGTTGATTATTTGCCAACTAAGAACATGAAAGTAGGTCTAGCAACACAAATGGTTGTAAAACAGAGGGAAAATCATTTAAGACTGTTGACATACAAAGATCCTAGAATAGCATTTGAACAACACCGCTAACTTAGTCCATTCCAACAACCCCGTACAATATTTTTCTTTTGTAACTGAACATTGGATTTCAAAAATAGCATTCTTGAGAAGCAATAACTTTATAGCTTGCATACAAATTTACCTTACTGGTTTAGAAAGTAGTTGCGCATTTCTCAGAAGTTAAAACTACAGAACGGGTGAAGAGAAATCTGTGTATTAGTATTTGAGAGATTCCTTATGCATGCTTCAGGAAAGTATAGTGTAGGATGACATAATATTTTTTTCACCAACCAATAATAAAGAAAGGCCATTTCTAAAAATAAGAATGAAAGAGAATGGCGCTTACTTTGACAACGTTTGTCTACTGGTCTTACATGAACATTCTCCAGTCTGAGGTCAGTATGTGCCATTCGAAGGCTATGCAGACAAATTATCTGCATAAAGCAAGACACACAAGCTAAAATTACAGAAGGGGTAAAGAGAAATTTGTGTATTAGTATTTAAGAGATTCCTCCCTTATGCATGATTCAGAAAAGTATAGTGTGGAATGCCATTATATTTTCTCATCAGCCAATAATAAAAAAGGGAAACTATACCCGGAATTGGAATGAGTACGATCTCTCTTATCTCAGCAAACAAAGATAAAACTAAACGAAAAGATGCTCAAGGCTTGGCCTCAGTGGGTCCATCACCAAAACATTGTAATCACCCTCTCTACACCAAACCACCTGACATTTGGAATCCCATCTGTAGAACGAAAGGGAATGTCAGTTGATTCCTTTATCAATAAACAAGAGACTGGAGTAAGCAAGAGCAAGGAAGTGAAAAGAAACCCCATATATTACTTCCTCCATGAAGTATTCTGTATAAGTTTGACTCGTACAAAAAACTGTAGATGCTTTCCCTTACATGGGATTGCCTAGCTAGATAGTACTGGTCCTCCTTGCTCGTCTCAATCAAGAACGCAAAGCAAATAACCATAACAAAGAAATATTTATGGCACATATAAAAGGCTGGGCAAGAACATTCAAAGAAAGGCTGGTGTTATTTTCTTGAGATAGAATCCATCTGCATCCCTTCTTCGGCTAGTTAATAGAAACACTGAACTACAAATAGTCAAAAGAGTAACCTGAAGCACTTCATTTTCACAAGCAGCCTCCAAGGTCTAAATTGCTAGGGTTCTTGTTTGATATTTTGTTGAAGTGGAACCTAAGATAACATTACAAGAACATATGTAGAAGATAAAACTAAATCACATCTGGAAAGGTCTGGAGAAATCTCAGGAGAAATTCAATGATATTAGCAAGAAAGAATACCTAGAGGAAGCACTTGTTTGTCACATGCAATTCTTATTCCAACCATCCCTTCATCCAGCGCAGCTGGATGAATCCATATCCATAATCGGTGTTGTAACGACCTGCAACATCCTTCATTAAATCTAGTATGAGAATTAGACAAATCTGCTTCTTTGGCCTCCAATTTGGTACTCTGGTGTGTTGCTACCATGGCTCTCTTCATGTACGAAAGAGAGAGGGAACAGAGGGGAGCAGGGGAGGACCTGTGCTTGGAGGGGAGGTGCTCCGTGCGCCGGCAAGAGTGGCATGGCCGACGGCGGCGAGCTGGTCTCAGCCGTGACGGGGGGCTCACCCAGACGACAGCACCGCTGGAGATTTCGACCCACACGGCAAGGAGTAGTACGGAAGCAGGCTGCAGGACCTCCTTCTGCCGCCGCACGGGATGAATCAGTAGCTTGAGCAGAGTGACGGCACCGCGGACCTACTTCTATGGTGGCGGCCTCTCGCAACGAGATCCGAATCCCCGTGCGCCCCTGCTCGCTTGAGGAAGCGGATCCGCCACTCCTCTTCGCCGGACTGGGAGGAGGAAGATGTGGCAGGTCGAGGCCCAACCATGGAAGGAGAACCGCCTGGTTCCTTTTGCCTGCCTCCCAATCTGTCACCTCCTCTAGCTGTGCTGGTTGGGGAGGAGGCAGGTGTCGTGGTTCTAAGCCTGACAGTAGAGTGGGGGGTAGGTATGGAGAGGCAAGGTCCTAGCTATGGAGAGGTTGTAAACACAAAGGATGTA
The DNA here is from genome assembly GCF_002162155.2 of Triticum dicoccoides. Lineage (NCBI taxonomy): Eukaryota > Viridiplantae > Streptophyta > Magnoliopsida > Poales > Poaceae > Triticum > Triticum dicoccoides. Next base: position 637,258,219 of record NC_041383.1, read on the forward strand.
CGAGTTCAGGCCCTTCTCGGAAGAAGTAATAGCCCTACGTCTCGGAGCCCGGAGGCGGTCGAGTGGATTATGAGTATATGAGTTACAAGGTGCCGAACCCTTTTGCCTGTTGAGGGGGGTGGCTTATATAGAGTGCGCCAGGACCCCAGCCAGCCCACGTAGGAGAGGGTTTAAGGTGAGTTAAGTCTGGGGCGTTACTGATAACGCCCCACATAAAGTGTCTTTACTATCATAAAGCCTACTTAATTACAGGCCGTTGCAGTGCAGAGTGCCTCTTGACCTCCTGGTGGTCGAGTGAGTCTTCGTGGTCGAGTCCTTCAAGTCAGTCGAGTGAGTCCCTCGTTGGTCGACTGGAAGGCGACCTCTTCTAAGGATGCCTCTGGGTAAGGTACTTAGATCAGGTTCGTGACCCTACCCTAGGTACATGACCCCATCATTAGCCCCCGAATGGATCGAGGCTTTGAGTGAGGAAGGAGTTGATGTCATTTCCGATTAACTTTTGCGCTCTGGTCGTGCATTGTTCTGGACTAAAGAATCTCTTCGTTGATGCTGAGCAACTTGTCTTCAGTCGACTCGATTCATTCTCTTCTTTCGTCGAGTGATATTTCGGGCTTCGACGATTCCCGAGCGACGGATCGCGGGAAACTCCGCGTCTGACAGACTGATCTGCCGTTCGCGGATTCCGCAGGATGCGAAATTTGGGGACGCGCGCGAAGTGGAGCGGGCCGCGGCGTTCGGATGGGACGGGACATAGACGCCTCGATCTCCGCGCCGCTTTCTTCGCCACGTATCCTGTCTGCATAACTGCTCCCGGATATGATTAGATCGACCGGGCCCACCTGTCATCCACTCGGAAGGGACCTTATAAATGCGCCCGGTGAGGATTTCTGTGCTGCGCCTCAGCATTCTCTCTCTCTCTCTCTCTGCTCCCTTCGTCCCCGCCCAGCGCGCTTGCTCTCGCCCCCGCACAACTTCCCTTCACGCATCTCGCCGGCAACCATGGCCAAGGAGAAGGCGGCGGCACTGGAACGTGCGAAGAAGGCGTCGGCGTCGGAGAAGGCAAAGGGGAGATCCACCAGCCGCGGCGGGTCCTCGTCCAGATCCCGCCTGCCGAAGGGCTGGGTCCAAGGAGACTGGATCCAGTCGACCATCACAGAAAATGACCTCCTCGACATGGCCAACGAGGGCTTGATCCCTCATGGAGCTGCAAGGCTTCCGAGGAAGGAGTGGCAGCCCCAGCCAGAAGAGGGTGAGTGTGTGCTCTTGGCCACCCATGTTGATCGTGGATTTTCCTTGCCGCCGAGTGTTTTCTTCCGTGGCTTCTTGAATTTCTTTGGAGTGCAGCTCCACCACTTTACCCCAAACTCTATTGCCTATCTTGCCGCGTTCGTGTCCATGTGTGAGGGTTTCCTGGGCTGTCGACCGCACTGGGGTTTGTTCAAGCATATATTCACGTGTCGCTCTCAGACCGTGAAGAAGGCGAGCCCAGGTGATGAGAAAACCCGAGTTGTCCAAATGTGTGGGGGTCTGGGGATCTAGGTGAGGAATAAGAGCACCTTCCCGCCCATGACTTTTCCCGAGTCCGTCAGAGGCTGGCAGTCGACTTGGTTCTACTGCCAGGTCCAGTCGACGCCAGGGCAGTCGAGTGGACTCCCTCCGTTTACCATGGACCGAGTGAAAAAGCCCTCCCCTCTGAAGTTGATTCCGGAGGAGAAAGCAGACGTGAAGATGTTGATGGAGCGTGTGGTGCAGTTGGTTCGGGAGGGAGTGACGGGCATGGATCTCCTGGAGGTCTTCCTTAGGCGTCGCATCCAGCCCCTTCAGTTCCGGAGCCACTGCATGTGGTTGTACTGTGGGACCGAAGACGAGACTCGAGTCCATCCAGAAGTAGTCGACGATGTCACTCTGGAAAGATGGATGGTAGCCGTTACCGGAAACAAGGACAACCCACGCGGAGCTAGAAGGATTCCTCCACTCGACCACAACAGCGATCCAAACAAGGTACGTTTGCTCTGCTCTCCACTGTGTTCTTGTCGCATTCATTTCTGTTTATCCTGCCGACTAGTCGACTGATCCTTGTCTTGATATCTGCTAGGCTCTCACCGAGCTGTACTCGATGCCCAATGGGGCCCAAGCTCCGACTGAGGAGGGTGAGGCGAGTGGGGGCGAGAGCCAGGGAGAGGAGGAATGGGACTCGGACATTGCAGAGGATGATGACGACGATGATGATGATGACGGTGATGAAGATGACGTTGAGGACGAGGAAGAAGAGGAGGAGGAGGTCATACCACCGCGTTCAGAAAGGCGGTCGAAGCTTGTCCACGACCCTTCGACTGAACGTGGCAAGGGGGTTGTGACCGTTGCCCAGTCGACCAAACGCCCTCGGACCACCTCTCCGGTGCCGACTGAAAAGGCCCCGAAGCAGCCCAGGGCGGCCTCATCGAAGCCGACCAAGCTCCTGCCGAAGATGAAGGTGTCCATCCCCACCATATCAGGGTAATCGTTCTGCTTAAGTCTTCTTATTTTGTGTGAACTTTGTCTCTGGTCGACGCTGAAGTTAGTCGACTGATCCTTTGGAGTTGCAGTGCTGCTACTTCTGAAACCTCAGCCCGGGCTGATGACCATGAGATGGAGGACGCAGCAACTTCGAACCCAGGTACTGTATTCTTAACGCCGTTCTTAGTCGACTGACTCGCGATCTCTGATCCTGATTCTTCTCCGTAGCTCCACCCAATACTGTTATCGATCTCCCTGATGATGATGAGGATGAAGAACCACTGAAGCGCAGGAGGAGTAGGAAAGCGTCCGCCAGTAAGGTGCCCCAGGACGTGACGGCGCCTGAGATTCTGATTGCGGAGGAAGAGAACACCACTCGACACACGGTGTCCTTCGCAGATCCATTGACGAGTGCTCAGCAGCCCTCCCTCTTCACGACGCACCACGTCCCAGAGGACCAAGCTGGCGCGGCGAAGGAAGCGATACGCCAGGCGGGAATCATGATGGAGCAATTAAAGACCATCCGGGATGCCAGCCAGGCAGCTTATGACGCCAGTTCTGCCCTTCAAAGCAATGTTCAGGTCAGTCGACCACTGTTTGTTCTGTTGGATATGCTACCAAAAACTTTTCTTTCCCGGACTTTATAGTAGTCACCCACTGGGTGTGTCGATTAAACTCCGTGTGAGCGGGGGCACGCTGAGTGCACCCGCTGGGTGTAGTCCCCAAGGCTAAGGTCGACTGCTGGCAGTCGGCCTTAGGCTTTATGATGTCAATCTTTCTGTCAGTCGACTATGTCGACTGGATTTCACAAACCGGTGGGGGCACGCTGAGTGCACCCACTGGGTGTAGTCCCCGAGACTGTGGTCGACTGCTTGCAGTTGATTACAGTCTTAAAGAATACATCTCTCTCTTTTTTTTTGAGGTCGACTGGTCGACTTTGTCTTCAACAGAATTAGTGGGGGCACGCTGAGTGCACCCACTGGGTGTAGTCCCCGAGACTACGGTCGAATGCTTGTATTCAGCTGTAGTCTTAGAAGCGTGTGTTTTTCCTTTTTCACTCGGAAGTGAATTATATTTGACATTTAGTCGATTGGTTCTTCGCAGAACTCCTGTGATCTTGTGGCTCGCTACTCTGAGCTGGAAAACAAGCACACTCAACTCGAGCTGAGCTTGAAGCTGGTTCAAGAGAAGCTGACGAAGGCAAAGGAGGAGACCGAAGGTATGTTTGGTGAGACCTTGACGACTGCTTTTCCCCTTGCTTGTTTCAAAATCTGACCTTGCTGTAACTTGTAGGTAAGGTAAGGGAGGCCCAACAGAAGAAAGACCTCGAACTCGTTGAGAAGATCAAGCTTGCTGACGAGAAGTTAGCTTCAGTCACCAAGCTTGAACAAGACAATACCAATCTGAAAGCTGCTCTTGGGATCGCCAACAAGGAGATCAGTCGACTAAAAACTGATAAAGCTGCCCTGACCGACCAAGTCAGCAAATTGACTGGGAAGAAAACTGATCTGGAGGCCTTCCTGAGTAGTCTTGCCAAGAAGCTGTTTCTCATGCTTGAAGGTAAACCTCTATGCTTGGCAAACATTTCCAATTGTGGTTTTTTCATTCGACCATCCCCTTGACCTAGTGATCATCCTTGCAGAATTTTGTCAAAACTTTGAAGAAGAAACTAGCCGGCTGGAGCCAAACCTCGACCCCGTCAATTCTCCGGTGAACGACGAAGTTGCCATGGAAGTTTTCCGACTGGAGTCCCGTGTTGCAGCTGTCGTGGACTATCTCGCAAGGTTGAAGGCCGCCACATCTCGCATCGACTCGACGCTCTGGCCTGAGGAGACACTTCAGAATGGCTTTGAGTCGCTGATGGCCCGCTTGAACACGATCCCTGGTCGAGTGCAGGAATGGAAGAAGTCCTCGGCTCGGTGTGGTGCAGATGTTGCTCTGTGTCTGGCCCGAGTCCACTGTAAAGATGCGCGAGAAGAGAAGCTGGCGGCCCTTCGGGCGGCCAATACCAAGAAGCACGACTTCAAGTCCTTTATGGAAACTTTCCTTGCAGCTGCCACTCGGATCGCCGACGGAATTGACCTTGATGAATTTGTTGCACCTTCCAGCCCTCCATGGGAGGGGTAAAAAACTTCTTCTGGCTCGACGTTTTGAATTCGCCTCGGTATGCCGAGTGGAATTGTAACGATAAACCTTAACAGGCTTAACGCCTGACCACTTTCGGTTCCTTTAGATATCGATTCAAACTTGAATTTGGTGCTTGAATATGATTGCCTTTGGCTCGAAATGTCTTTTGCAGGTACAAAGCAAGGCGCCCTTACAGCAATCGACTTATTCTTTAGTCCACTTAGGCGAGTACTGGACTGCGGCTAAGCCTCCGAGTGGAAGCCCGGCTTACCACTCGGTAGGATTTCTATAACTTAGGCGAGCGCTGGGCTGCAGCTAAGCCCCCGAGTGAGAGGTTTACTCTTCACTCGGTAGGATTTTGATAACTTAGGCTAGCACTGGGCTGCAGCTAAGCCTCCGAGTGAGAGGTTTGCTCTTCACTCGGTAGGATTTTTATAACTTAGGCGAGCACAGGGCTGCAGCTAAGCCTCCGAGTGAGAGGTTTGCTCTTCACTCGGTAGGATTTTTGTAACTTAGGCGAGTGCTTGGACTGCAGCTAAGCCCCCGAGTAAGAGGTTTGCTCTTCACTCGGTAGGATTTTTATAACTTAGGCGAGCACAGGGCTGCAGCTAAGCCTCCGAGTAAGAGGTTTGCTCTTCACTCGGTAGGATTTTTATAACTTAGGCGAGCACAGGG
>NC_041383.1:637264000-637409433 GCF_002162155.2 Triticum dicoccoides
TGGACTGCAGCTAAGCCCCCGAGTGAGAGGGTTGCTCTCCACTCGGTAGGATTTTTGTAACTTAGGCGAGTGCTTGGACTGCAGCTAAGCCCCCGAGTGAGAGGGTTGCTCTCCACTCGGTAGGATTTTTGACAACTTAGGCGAGCACAGGGCTGCAGCTAAGCCCCCGAGTGAGAGGGTTGCTCTCCACTCGGTAGGATTTTTGTAACTTAGGCGAAACGGATTCGCAGCTAAGCCTCCGAGTGAGAGTCTAGCTCACCACTCGGCAGGATTTTTACAAACTTAGGCGAAACGGATTCGCAGCTAAGCCTCCGAGTGAGAGTCTGGCTCACCACTCGGTAGGATTTTTACAAACTTAGGCGAAACGGATTCGCGGCTAAGTCACCCACTGAGGGGGAATTTTATTTGGACAAAAATAAAAAGTGATAGAAATTATGGAGGAACTATGACACTATTATTTTGACGTCCATGAACTACAGAAGTATTTTATTGCAACTCATCCGAGTGATAAAACTTAAGTGTAAAATGGGCGGAGTAGCTCCGCGTTCCAAGCTCGGGGCTCGTCGATATTATGCTCGACGTTGTAAAGACGGTACGCCCCGTTGTGGAGAACCTTGGTGACGATGAAGGGGCCTTCCCAAGAAGGAGCAAGCTTGTGTGGTTTGTGCTGATCCACTCGGAGAACTAAATCTCCTTCCTGGAAGGCTCGACCTCTCACATTTCTGGCGTGGAAACGACGCAAATCTTGTTGGTAGATGGTCGACCGGATCAAAGCCATCTCCCTTTCTTCCTCTAAAAGGTCGACTGCGTCCTGCCGCGCTTGTTCAGCTTCTGCTTCGTTGTAGATCTCAACTCGAGGAGCATTGTGGAGAAGATCACTCGGCAAGACTGCTTCAGCTCCGTAGACCAAGAAGAATGGAGTTCTTCCGGTCGACCGATTAGGTGTGGTCCGCAGTCCCCAAAGTACTGAGGGAAGTTCGTCGACCCAAGCTCCAGCTGCGTGTTTGAGATCACGCATCAGTCGAGGCTTCAATCCCTTAAGAATCAGTCCATTAGCTCGCTCTGCTTGTCCATTCGACTGCGGATGGGCGACTGAAGCGTAGTCGACCCGTGTGCCTTGGGAGTTGCAGAAATCTCTGAATTCCTCCGAGTCAACGTTCGACCCATTATCCGTAATGATGCTGTGCGGGACTCCATATCTGAATATTAGTTCCCTGATGAAGCTAATAGCAGTACCGGTGTCAAGGTTCTTGATTGGTTTAGCCTCGATCCACTTGGTGAACTTGTCGACTGCCACCAGTACATGCGTGAAGCCACTTCGTCCTGTTCTCAAAGGACCGACCATGTCCAATCCCCATACTGCGAAAGGCCAGACGAGTGGGATGGTCTTCAGAGCCGACGCAGGCTTGTGCGACATATTCGAGTAGAACTGACATCCCTCGCACTTATCCACTATCTCTTTTGCCATCTCATTCGCCTTTGGCCAGTAAAATCCGGCTCGGTATGCTTTGGCCACGATGGTCCGAGAGGACGCATGATGACCACAGGTCCCCGAGTGAATATCATTGAGGATGAGTCGACCTTCTTCTGGTGTTATGCACTTCTGACCAACTCCAGTCGCGCTTTCTCTGTACAATTGTCCTTTGATTACGGTAAAGGCCTTAGACCGACGGACGATCTGTCGAGCCTCTTCCTCATCCTCCGGAAGCTCTTTTCTCAGGATATATGCGACATACAGAACTGTCCAGTCGGGAATGACCACCAAAACCTCCATGATCAAGTCGACCACCGCTGGGACTTCAACTTCAGTCGGATCTGTGGCACTCTTGGGCTGTGGAGTTTCTTCGGTGAAAGGATCTTCTTTGACTGACGGAGTGTGTATATGCTCCAAGAACACACCACTCGGAATGGCTTCTCTCTTGGAACCTATCTTTGCTAGATCATCAGCTGCTTCATTTTTCAGTCGGGGTATATGATGGAGCTCCAACCCCTCGAACTTCTTTTCCAGCTTCCTCACTGCACTGCAGTATCCAGTCATGGCTGGGCTTCTCACGTCCCACTCTTTCATCACCTGGTTGACCACTAAATCCGAGTCGCCATAGACCATCAGGCGACGGACGCCGAGTGAAATGGCCATGCGCAACCCATATAAGAGGGCCTCATATTCTGCCTCATTGTTGGAGGAATCAAAGTGAATCTGGAGCACATATCTGAGCTTATCTCCTCTGGGGGAAACCAGGACAACCCCAGCACCGAAACCATTCAACATCTTAGAGCCATCAAAGAACATGGTCCAATGCTCCGAGTGAACTTCAGTCGGCTGCTGTTGTTTAATCCACTCGGCGAGGAAATCTGCTATTGCTGGGACTTAATGGCTTTCTTTGCCTCAAACATGATATCAAGGGGAAGAAGTTCAATCGCCCATTTGGCCACTCGACCAGTTGCATCTCTGTTGTGCAAAATCTCTGATAGTGGAGCGTCGCTGACGACTGTGATGGAATGATCAGAAAAATAATGAGCAACCTTCTTTGTGGTCATGTATATTCCATACACAAGCTTCTGATAATGAGGATATCTCTGCTTGGATGGAGTCAAGACTTCAGACAAATAATACACTGGGCGCTGAACTTTGAGAGCTTTTCCTTCTTCTTCCCGCTCGACCGTTAGCACAGTACTGACGACTTGTCCTGTGGCTGCGATATAGAGCAACAGAGGCTCTTTGCTGATTGGAGCAGCAAGCACCGGCTGGGTGGAGAGCAGAGTTTTTAGCTCGGCAAACGCTGCATCAGCTTCTGGAGTCCACTCGAACTTGTCTGTCTTCTTCATCAGTCGGTAAAGAGGCAATGCCTTTTCACCGAGTTGTGAGATGAATCGACTTAATGCGGCCAAGCATCCAGTAAGCTTCTGGACATTGTGCACTCACACAGGGCGTTTCATTCGGAGAATAGTGCCAATCTTCTCTGGGTTAGCGTCAATTCCCCGTTCGGAAACGAGAAAACCGAGTAACTTGCCACCAGGAACTCCAAATGTGCACTTTGATGGATTGAGCTTGATATCATATCTTCTGAGGTTGGCAAATGTTTCGGCGAGATCAACGAGCAGGTCGGAACCTTTTCGTGACTTGACAACAATATCATACATATATGCTTCCACATTCCGACTGATTTGAGTGAGTAGACACTTCTGAATCATTCGCATAAATGTGGCTCCGGCATTCTTGAGGCCGAATGGCATGGTGATATAGCAGAAGCACCCGAATGGAGTGATGAAAGCTGTTTTTACCTCGACGGGTCCGTACAGACGGATCTGGTGGTACCCGGAGTAGGCATCTAAAAAAGATAGCCTCTCGCATCCCGCGGTCGAGTCAACAATTTGATCTATGCGAGGGAGAGGAAAATGATCTTTCGGGCAGGCCCGGTTGATGTGCTTGAAATCAATGCACATTCAGAGCGACTTGTCCTTCTTGGGAACCATGACGACATTAGCGAGCCACTCGGAGTGGTATATCTCTCGGATAAATCCTGCCGCCAACAGTCGAGCCACTTCTTCACCAATGGCCTTTCTCTTCTGGACGGCGGACCGCCGAAGATGCTCTTTGACTGGTTTTGCAGACGAGTCGACTCTTAGGCGATGCTCAGCCAGTCCCCTGGGAACACCTGGCATGTCAGCGGGCTTCCATGCAAAAATGTCCCAGTTCTCACGGAGGAACTGGATGAGCGCTTCTTCTTGGCTATTACTTTTTCCTATTTTGGGTCGAGTGTTGTGGAGATGCAGGTCGGAGCCGCATCGGGGTCGGTCGGGTGAATGTGAACAGGCTTCGTCTCACCGGACGACTGGAATGCAGACTCGGTGGCGGGTTTCTTTGATCGCAGCAAGTCACTCGGATCTGCATTTTGCTTGTATTCTTCGAACTCGACCGCTGTCACCTGGGAATCGGCAATCTTGGAGCCCTTCTGAAAGCACTCTTCTGCCTTTTTTCGATCACCGGTGACAGTGATCACTCCTTTGGGGCCGGGCATCTTCAATTTGAGGTACACGTAGCATGGTCGAGCCATGAACCGTGCGTAAGCTGGTCTCCCCAAAATGGCATGATATGCACTCTAAAAATCCACGACCTCAAACGTCAACTTTTCTTTGCGAAAATGTTTCGAATCGCCAAACACCACATCCAAAGCTATTTGGCCGAGTGACTCGGCCTTCTTCCCTGGTATAACTCCATGAAAGCTCATGTTACTAGTGCTCAGTCGGGACATCGGAATGCCCATTCCTTTCAGTGTGTCTGCATACAACAAATTCAGCCCGCTTCCACCATCCATCAGCACCTTTGTCAGTCGAGTGCCTTCGACAACTGGATCGACCACCAAAGCTTGCCTCCCAGGGGTGGCAATATGAGTCGGGTGATCAGATTGGTCGAATGTGATGGGTGTTTGAGACCATTTCAGATAATTTGCTTTTGCAAAGTGATCCACCTCTGAATATACTCTCTGAGAGTCTCATTAGCCTTCTGCACGCAGACTTGCAACTCTGTCAATCCAGCTGGTCGCTTGCAAGTCCCTTCAAACGTCCTGATGAACACTCGGGACAGATCTTCCCAAGCGTAAATGCTGCTAGGAGGTAATTGAGTCAACCATGCCCTGACAGAACCTTCCAGCATGAGGGGCAAATGCTTCATGGCCACCTCGTCGTTCCCGCCACCAATCTGAACTGCCACTCGGTAGTCTTCAAGCCAAGTTTCAGGCTTAGACTCACCAGTGAACTTGCTGACTCCTGTTGCCAACCTGAAATTGGGAGGGATAACTGCGGCTCTGATAGCTCTGCTGAAACATTCAGGACCAGAAATATGCATTCGACTGCTTGTGGGCGCATCTCTGTCGAGTCCGCCCCGATGGGCTCTGTTCCGGTCGACCAAACCTTGCACGATAATGGATCGCGCGTCGAAGCCTGGTTCTCTGGGGTCGACTGGAACCCTTCGCCCTGTACTGTACTGACGCCTGTCATCTGGCTGCCGAGGAGCGTAAGACCCACCCCTCGGAGGGGAATTGGGCACTCGACGCCTATCATCTCGGTCGAGTCTGTCGCCATATTGATCTCGCCGATTCTCGCGCCCTTCACGCCGCAGAGGCGATCTGGGGCTGTGAGCCGACTGAACCGTATTCACAGTGACGGATCGACTGTGAATTCTGTTGCGCGACTGAGACACGGCTGAATTCTGATCTCCTGCTGCCCGGAGCAGATCCCTGATCTGCAGCAAACCTCTGCCAGCTTCCGACTGCGAAGGCTGGATGGACTCTGCTATATGGGTTGCAGCTGCTAAATTCTGAATTGGGGTTCGATATACCTGAGTCGGCGGGAAGAGTTGACGTCGACTAGAGTCGGGAACTCGTTGCCGCGCGCGCTCGTCGAGTGCTCGCTGAAGGTTCTCCAGTCGAGTGCGCTCAGCCAAATTGGCCAGACGCGCCTCCTCCAAGGCACGAGCCTCGGGGGTTTCTCCTGCGATGGGAGTACGCAGGGCATCCACGTTCCTGCGGCGAAGTTCCTCTCTTTGCAGAGAGTCGAGTGGCTCGGGCTGGTACTCTTCGTGGCGTCGTGCGGGGTCGCCTCCGTCACCTGCTCCATCATCACGGGCAAAGCCAGGGGGACTGCGGGGCCCGTCGACCATCAAGATTTCCGCCGCTGGATCACTGCTACCGCACTCGGATGCAGTCTCTACGGAGCCAGTCGACAGATCGAACAAGCCGTAGAGAGATTCGTCGGGCTTGATTGCCGCAACTTGGGTGGTGGCCGATTGGCGAGCCACCGCGTGCCTCACCCATCGCTGAAGCCTCGGCCGGCCCGAGCGCTTGCGCTGGCGGGAGACCTGGAGGGTGGACGATGGAGGAGCCGACCGATACTGGGTCGACGGTTGCCGCAGCAGAACGCCGCGGACGCATGCACGAAAATGCGTCGCACCGCGGATGGGGAGCGCATCTACGTCGAGTGGAGCCTCCTGGAGCCACGCGGAGTCGTCGGCGATGAAGGCGAGAGTGCCGAGACGGATCTCTTGACCCCCGACCAAAACTCCAGCAGACACCATGATGAAAGTACTCGGAAGAATCGCAACTTCTCCACAAAATCGCTAAAACACCTGCCCCATGGTGGGCGCCAACTGTCGTGGTTCTAAGCCTGACAGTAGAGTGGGGGGTAGGTATGGAGAGGCAAGGTCCTAGCTATGGAGAGGTTGTAAACACAAAGGATGTACGAGTTCAGGCCCTTCTCGGAAGAAGTAATAGCCCTACGTCTCGGAGCCCGGAGGCGGTCGAGTGGATTATGAGTATATGAGTTACAAGGTGCCGAACCCTTCTGCCTGTGGAGGGGGGTGGCTTATATAGAGTGCGCCAGGACCCCAGCCAGCCCACGTAGGAGAGGGTTTAAGGTGAGTTAAGTCTGGGGCGTTACTGATAACGCCCCACATAAAGTGTCTTTACTATCATAAAGCCTACTTAATTACAGGTCGTTGCAGTGCGGAGTGCCTCTTGACCTCCTGGTGGTCGAGTGAGTCTTCGTGGTCGAGTCCTTCAAGTCAGTCGAGTGAGTCCCTCGTTGGTCGACTGGAAGGCGACCTCTTCTAAGCATGCCCTTGGGTAAGGTACTTAGATCAGGTTCGTGACCCTACCCTAGGTACATGACCCCATCAGCAGGAGAGGAGGAGGTGGTGGAGGCGGGGAGAGGGAGAGGGGAAGCAGCGGCGGCGGCATAGACAAGGGGAGCGGGATGGGAAGAGACGAGGGAGAGAAAGGGGGTGACGAGGGAGATATTTTTGCCGACCCATGTTCGATCCGCCTAATTCGACGCTCGCTGTAGCGCGCACCTCTTTTCTCACCGAGAACGCACGGAAGATAGACCACATAGCTGGGACCGCCGGGGAAATAGGCCCACCAGTCATTCACTTGAGCACAAAAGCATAACGTGGAAAGAAATCAACCGATGGATTTTTGACAGCAGCGTGAAAAGTACTCACCGTGGTAGATCGTGCGAACGAAATCACTCGCGGGACGTAATAGCGCTAGAATGGCGGGTAACACAGCAGCGTTTATATGTTAGATGTGCGTGCAGCCTTTGCTCACTCACTCATGTTAGTAGTTGTTACGTGTGATGGCATAATTGCAGTGGTTACGGCGGGCGCTCCTAGTGTCCTAGTGAAGGGTAACGCGTCGATCGGAAAGCCGCCGCACTTTGGAGGGCATCATTCGTGTTTGACACTTCGAGGGATTCTAGAAATGCAGGTTACAGCAACATATGAGTGATGTCCACTGCTCTCGGTCCCTTTGTCTTCCCTTGCGAAATTTTAGTCGACGGATGGGCATTGTTTCGGTTCTAGAGTTGATAGACAGAAAAGTATAACTCAAGTTATAACAAAAGCGCATCTTGCAATAACAAAAAAATTAATTTGTATTACCCCTAAAAATGATTTGTATTAAGGGATAAGTTGCACATTTTACTCAACTAAAGTTGCACTTTTTGTAACGAGTGCGACTCAAAAACCCCTCTGTTAACCCCGGAAAAAAACTCTCTCTTAATTTAGAATTAGCAAAACCGATAACATGGCTTTATGGGCTACATCTTGAGGAGCTTGTTTCTTCTTCTGAAAATGAAGTCAACTTTTACCCTCTTCGATCACATGTATGTGAACTACGAGGTGCGATGATCGGCCAATGCGAGAGGGAAGCAAAGGAAGACCACACTAAAGCGACGCATCGGGAATCAGTTGCAATATACGTTCATGGTATTTGCTTATTTGGAACAAAATAAAAATACATATGAGTTACTGTAATTAATAATTGAGGTGGGTCTTTTTCATGCATGTTTACATGATGAAGTCAGTCGGGTGCATGTTGAGATAAATGGGTTAGTGGGTGCTACTTATTTTGATTTAGATGAGTAGGGTACCGAAGAAGAGTTGTAGACAACACGGCGACCCTCTGCCAGGTCAGAGTTAGTTGTGCGGTCCAGGTGGTGGATGTTGGAAACGATTGTTTTAGCAATGTTTCACGATGTATTGATCGGTGCAAAGCGCACGCATATATGGAGTACAAAGTGGGTCACAACCTCAACTATACAAAGACTAGGAGGTGGGCCAGGCTATACAATATACATGCACAAATCATATATTCAACCCCCTCCCCACCCCCCGCAGTCGAAGCGTCGCCGGAGACGCAAAGACTGGACCTGAACTCCTCGAAAACGGAAGTAGGCAGTGCTTTCGTCATGACGTCGGCGAACTGCTGCGCCGTCGGGACGTGGAGGACCCGGATGTGCCCAAGAGCCACCTGCTCACGAACGAAGTGTATGTCGAGCTCAATATGCTTCGTTCGGCGATGATGGACCGGGTTGGCGGAGAGGTAAACGGCGGAGACGTTGTCGCAGTAGACGAGCGTAGCCTTGTGAACATCACAAAGCAACTCCTGGAGCAGCTGACAGAGCCAAGAGCATTCAGCAACGGCGTTAGCCACTGCTCGATACTCAGCCTCGGCACTCGAGCGGGAGACGGTGGGCTGTCGCTTGGAAGACCAAGAGATCAGGGACGGCCCAAGGTAGACACAGTACCCCGAGGTGGAGCGCCGTGTGTCCGGACAGCCAGCCCAGTCTGCGTCGGAGTAGGCGACGAGGTCGGTGGAGGCGGAGGCCGTCAATGTAAGTCCCAAGGACTGGGTGCCGCATATGTATCGGAGGACACGCTTCACCAGAGTCCAGTGAGAGTCGCACGGAGCATGCATGTGAAGACAGACCTGCTGAACGGCATACTGCAAGTCGGGGCACGTCAGAGTCAGGTACTGCAGGGCGCCCACAATGGAGCGGTAGAAGGCCGCATCAGAGGCAGGCGAACCCTCCAAAGCGGAGACCTTGGCCTTGGTGTCGACTGGCGTGGGAGCGGGCTTGCAGTTAAGCATGCCAGCTCGGTCGAGAAGCTCATGGGCATAGCGCTGCTGATGCAGGAAGAACCCATCTGGCCGTTGAACCACCTCAATGCCAAGGAAATAATGCAAGGACACAAATCCTTCAGGGCAAACTCATCACAAAGACGAGCAGTAAGCCGCTGGATGAGCACGACAGTGGATGCCGTCAGAATGATGTCGTCGACGTACAGCAGCAAGTAGGCCGTGTCAACTCCATGATGAAACACAAAGAGGGACGCATCGGAGCGAGTCGATGTAAATCCGAGCGTCTGCAGGAAGGCGGCGATGCGTTGGTACCAGGCTCGAGGTGCCTGCTTCAACCCGTAGAGGGAACGGGAGAGCAAGCACACATGATCTGGATGTGTGGCGTCGACGAAGCCGGTGGGCTGCTCACAGAACAGATGCTCAGCCAGGTGGTCGTGCAAGAAGGCATTGGACACGTCCAACTGATGCACAGGCCATGCTCGGGACACGGCTAGCTAGAGCACGGCGCGTATCGTGCCTGGTTTAACAACCGAGGCAAATGTATCGGTGAAGTCCACGCCCGCGTGTTGCCGAAAACCCCGAACCACCCAGCGAGCTTTATAGCGCTCGAGAGTGCCATCCGGACGAGTCTTGTGCCGAAAGACCCACTTGCCCGTGATGATGTTGGCACGGGACGGCCGAGGGACGAGCTGCCAGGTACGGTTCCGCTGGAGCGCGTCGAATTCTTCCTGGATCGCAGCGAGCCAATGAGGATCCCGAAGGGCGGCTCGAGCTGACGATGGGAGAGGAGACGGCTCGGAGGCGGAAGCAACGAGAAGATACTCATCGCTGGGGTACCGCGTGCTCGGGCGAAAGGTGCCAGCCCGAGAGCGAGTCATCGGGCGTGGCAGCGGGTCCGGAGGGGAGGCGGGCGAGGATGAAGACAAGCCCGCCTCCGATGTGACCGCTTCGGGCGAGGCCGCCATGGATGAGGCCGCCGGCGAGACCGCCGTGAGCAAGGCTGCCGCGGGCGAGGCCGCCGGCGAGGCGGCGGGCGAGGCCACCGGTGGGACGGCGGGCGAGGCCGCCGGCAGGGTCGAGGCCGGGGACACCGGGGGCGTCGCGGGCGTCGAGGGAGGTGCGGCTCCTAGGGCAGCCAAGCGGGGAGAGACTCGACCCGTGGCGCGGGGGGCACCCTCAAAGCCGGGAGGCGGCCCAAGAGAGGCACGTGGGCGGCCATCACCGGCCGCAACATCCGAAGGTACCTGCTGGAATGGAAAGACCATCTCGTCAAAGTAAACGTGTCGTGAAGTGATCACCCGATGAGAGATAGGATCATAGCAGCGGTAGCCTTTGGTGTTAGGAGGATAGCCGAGAAAGATGCAGGCCACATACCGAGGTGCAGGCTTATGAGGAGCAGTGGAAGCGATGCTGGGGTAGCATAGGCAACCGAAGATGCGGAGCTCAGCATAGGTGGGTGGCGTGCCAAACAAGAGGTGATGAGGTGCAAAATTCCCGCGAGTGCGACAAGGACGAATGTTAATGAGTAGTGATGCGGTGGCAAGCGCGTCAGGCCAAAAACGTGGGGGCACGTTGGCGTGAAAGAGTAGGGTGCGAACGCAGTCATTGAGAGTGCGAAGCACGCGCTCAGCGCGGCCGTTTTGTTGCGAAGTGTACGGGCAAGTGAGACGAAAGATCGTGCCGTGTGTGGCGAGAAGGTTGCGGATCGCAAGGTTATCGAACTCCTTCCCGTTGTCTGTTTGCAACGCATGAATGGGATGTCCAAACTGCGTGGAGACATAGGAGTAGAAGGCGGTGAGAGTGGCAATAGAGTCTGACTTTCGCCGCAACGGGAAGGTCCGCACATAGTGTGAAAAATCATCAAGTATAACAAGGTAATAAAGATAGCCTGTGTTACTTGCAACAGGAGAGGTCCAGACATCACTATGAATTAACTCAAACGGGTATGATGCGACATGCGAGGAATTGCTAAATGGAAGACGAACATGTTTGCCGAGGCGACAAGCATGACAAGTGTGATCGTCGATCTTATTACACATGAATGAAAAACTCCGAAGAATATGACAAAGGGTGGCGGTGTTGGGATGACCGAGACGAGCGTGCCAAAGGTCCACTCCGGCGGAAAGCACCATGGGTGCAACAACAGATGAGGTAGGTGAGTGGAGCGGGTAGAGCTCGTCGGGGTTGTCACATCGGTGGAGCACCATCCGGGTACGGGCATCCTTGACAGAAAAGCCAAACATGTCAAATTCACGGTAACAGGATTTTCACGTGTAAGAGAACGAACGGGAACAAGATTTTTAATGATGTCAGGAGAAACAAGCACATTAGAAAGATATAATGGCATGGAGTTAGAAGGAAAAGCAGCATGGCCGACATGAGTAATGGGCATGGAAGAACCGTCACCCACGGTAATGCGAGCAAGGTGTAGATGGGGTAAGCGGCAAGAAGGTTACCGGGGTTGGCGGCCATGTGAGCCGTGGCTCCGGAGTCCATATACCAGTCGCCACCGCCAGTGTACTGCTGTGGCGTGGGGGCGATGTGGAGAGCCGCTAGGAGCGCGGGATCCCAAGGCGCCGACGGTAGGGCCGGGGCAGACGGCGCCGGCTGAGGCGGTGGCGCCACATACCCATAGCCCGAGGGGCCGTAGAGCGGCGCGGGCTGGTACACCTGAGGGGCCGTGTACAGGGCCTAATGAGGGCCCGGGCGGGCGCCAAAGGAGCCGGGGACGGGGGCACGCGGTATAGGCATGGAATACGCGTGTACAACCCCCGTCCAAGGGTTCTGGCCGGCCTGCTAGGGCGCCGGCGGTAGCTGGTGCTGCGGCTGGCAGGGCGCCCCATCGTGGGCAGCCGGCTGCTGCTGCTTGCGGCCACCTCGGCCGCGACGCCCACCTCGGCGCTGCTGCTGCTCGGCGGGGGGCGGAGGGGCCTGCGGCGGCGCCGGGGAGGGAAACCCGGGCGGCGGCGGCGCCTGGAAGGGGCCCGGGACGGGCCGCAGAGGTGGGGTCGGGGCGGTAGGCGGCGCACCGCCACGGGTACCGGCGGTGAGGGCCGTGTGGGTGGCCCGGGTGCGCGACATCCGCATCCGCCGCTCCTCCAGCTTCAGGTACGCGACGATCTTGGGGAAGGTCGGGTTGGTGATGAGGGGGGTGTTGGAGGCGGCGTTCCCGAAGTCATTGAGGGAGTCCTGGATTAGGGGGTGTCCGGATGGCCGGACTATGACCTTTGGCCGGACTCCCGGACTATGAAGATACAAGATTGAAGACTTTGTCCCATGTTCGGATAGGACTTTCCTTGGCGTGGAAGGCAAGCTTGGCGATACGCTATGTAGATCTCCTCCCATTGTAACCGACTCTGTGTAACCCTAGCCCTCTCCGGTGTCTATATAAACCGGAGAGTTTTAGTCCATAGGACGAACAACAATCATACCATAGGCTAGCTTCTAGGGTTTAGCCTCTCTGATCTCGTGGTAGATCAACTCTTGTACTACCCATATCATCAATATTAATCAAGCAGGAGTAGGGTTTTACCTCCATCGAGAGGGCCCGAACCTGGGTAAAAACATCGTGCCCCTTGTTTCCTGTTACCATCTGCCTAGACGCACAGTTCAGGACCCCCTACCCGAGATCCGCCGGTTTTGACACCGACATTGGTGCTTTCGTTGAGAGTTCCTCTGCATCGTCACCTTCAGGAAGGATGCCGCACCCCGTCTTTAAAGACGGTGCTGTTGCTAAAGGAGCTTCGGCTGTCGGCCAAACTCTCCGGCTAGGCGGTTTTCTAATGACCGCCTATTCGGTCACCGCACCGACGATGACTTCTCGGGTCATCAAAAGCAATCTCAACGTCAACTCGGAACTTGCCGAGCAGTTAGATCTGATGGAGCTCTCTTCCTTAAACGAGCTCTTGGATCGCATCACTGCCCTGGGAGTCGCTATAGACTACGATCAGATTGGGCTTAAACCCGATCCGAGAGAGATTGACTCTCCCCAGGTCACCCACCACGTCGAAGTGGTGGAGGAACAATGCGGCGAATCTTCACCCATCCTAAGGACCAGATGTGTCCGGATTCCTGATCCCTCCAAGCCGGACATCCACGGAGGGGAGGACGTCACTCAAGCCCTGAACCTAAAGTCGGGCAGCGGGCCTGATTCATTGGATAACATCCAAGAACCCAAGCTTCCAAGTTCGGGAATTTCTTGGCCCCTGAGTCTTAGATCGGGCGAGGTTCCGGATTTGAATCCACCCGCCCACCCAAATATAAGGGATCTATCCCAAATTCGGCAAGAGCCCAGGGAAACAGTACACCATTACTGGGCCAGATTCCTCCTAGTTATGAACAGGATAAAGGATTGTCGCGAGGGGGGTGCAATTTCATTCTTCTGCAACAACTGCACGGACATCGGAATCCTCAACGCCATAAGTCGCCATGAAATTACACGCTTCGCCGACTTGGCATCCATAGTATGAAAGTACTGTGCGACAGAAAGCGTTCAGAAAACCAAAACAAAATTCTGGGACAATCCGACCCTGAATACAATCCCAATCCGAAACAAAAGGGCGCATTATCGCCACGCACCTGGGCCAAACAACAAAATACAAAAACCCTCTATAGGGTATGGAACCGTACTGGAGGGATGGCTCAATGGACCCTGTAAATTCATAGTACAGAGGGCGCCACACCAACTCGTAGCCTTAGAGCATGTTGGATACTCCGGCAGGTGGCCAGAAGTGGCGAGGAGCTTCTAACTCCAGAATCCGCAGAGCACCACCCCAGGAACGCCAGTACGGTATCAACAGTCTTCGAGACTTTCACATCAAACAATGCGAGGAAACAAACGCTCCGCAGCCTTACCGAAGTCTACCAGGTAGCGACAATAAACCCATGGAGTGACACGGCTATTACCTTTAATGCCAGTGACGAACCTAAATTCCGGACAGCCCGAGCACCATCCGCACTGGTCCTCAGTCCGATAGTGGACGGCTTTCGGCTTACCAAGGTACTCATGGACGGTGGCAGCGGATTGAACCTCATTTATGAGGAAACCCTACGAAAAATAGAAATAGACTGGAGCCGCATTGAGCGAAGCAACACAACCTTTAGAGGAATAATCCCCAGTCGGGAAGCGTGCTGTATAGGAAAAATCACACTGGATGTGGTGTTCAGCACGCCGGATAATTACAGATCCGAGGAGGTCACATTTCAAATGGCCCCGTTCAACAACGGATACCATGCTCTCTTAGGGCGAGAGGCATTCACAATTTTTCAAGCTATACCCCATTACGGGTACATGAAGCTCAAGATGCCCGGACCCAACGAAATCATCACTCTTGCTAGCAATTCGGACATAGCGCTCCGCACCGAAAACAAGACAGCCGCACTGGCCCTCGATGCATTATCCGAAGCCCTAGCGGCCAAGGAACTAACTGCGTTGCGCTCCATGGTGGACAGGGACGACGTGATACTCGACAAAAGATCCAAGTCCACCTCCTTCAAGCCGGCAGACGAAATAGTCAAGTTCCAAGTCCATCCAACGGACACTACAAAAACGGCCTCCATCGGGGCACAACTAAACCCTGATGTAGATGCCGCAGTAAGAGAATTCCTACGCGAAAATTGGGACATTTTTGCCTGGCACCCTTCAGACATGCCAGGAATCCCACGCAAGATGGCCGAGCACAGCCTGAACATCCTAAAAGGATTCAAGCCTGTTAAGCAGGCTCTTCGGCGTTTCTCCGAACCTAAGAGACAAGCCATGGGAGAGGAGCTAGCCAAACTACTGGAAGCCGGATTCATCAGAGATATAAAACATCCAGACTGGCTAGCAAACTTGGTGATGGTACCAAAGAAGGACAAATCCTGGCGCCTATGCGTCGATTTCAAAGACCTCAATAAGGCCTGCCCAAAGGATCCCTTCCCCCTCCCCCGCATTGATCAAATCATCGACGCCACCGCGGGACATGATTCATTGTGTTTCCTCGACGCATACTCTGGCTACCACCAAATCAAGATGGCAGAGTCAGACCAAGCCGCAACAGCATTCATCACCCCATACGGCCCATTCTGCTTCAACACAATGCCCTTCGGGCTCAAAAACGCAGCGCAACATATCAGCGCATGATTCAGACATGTCTGGCCAACCAGATCGGCAAAACAGTTGAAGCATACGTGGATGACGTGGTCTTCAAAACAAAGCATGTCGAAACTCTAATAGACGACTTGAGGCTCAGGTTCGATAACCTCCGAACATATGACATTAAGCTTAACCCGGAAAAATGCGTTTTCGACGTACCAGCCGGAAAGCTCTTGGGCTTCATCGTATCCGGTAGAGGAATTGAAGCAAACCCAGCCAAGATCCTAGCTCAGTCACAACTGGATATTCCAAAAGATCTCAAGCGAATACAAAAACTGACTAGATGCGTGGCGGCTCTAAGCCGCTTCATCTCCCGCTTAGGGGAAAAGGCATTACCCCTCTACCGCCTCCTTCGGCGCACCGAACACTTTGAGTGGACGGATGCCGCCACGGTTGGACTCGAAGAAATAAAAGCCATACTAGCAACAAACCTGGTCCTGGCCGCGCCTAACATCGGCGAACCAATGTTGTTATACATCGCGGCAACTCACCAAGTTGTAAGCGCAGTCCTCGTCGTCGAACGAGAAACGTACGGACACAAATTCCCGGTCCAGAAACCAGTCTACTACGTGTCCACTGTCCTCACTCCATGCAAGTCCCGGTACCCGCATTACTAAAAGATAGCATACACAGTGTTCATGGCATCCCGGAAGCTACGACACTACTTTCAAGAGTGTTCAATAACAGTAGCCTCCAAAGTACCTCTTAATGATATCATAAACAACCGCGACGCAACGGGCCAGATTGCAAAATGGGTCATTGAGCTCCTCTCGTTCGACATAACCTATAAGCCACGGCGAGCCATCAAGTCACAAGCCTTGGCCGACTTTGTCGCTGAATGGACTGAAGCCGAACTCCCTAAAAAGTATGGCACATATTCCAACTGGATCATGCACTTCGACGGCTCCAAAATGCTGGCGGGTCTGGGGGCTGGCGTCGTTCTGACGTCCCCAACAGGAGATACAGTCCAATATGTACTCTAGATAATGTATACGGACTCCAACAATGCAGCCGAATACGAGGCCCTTCTACATGGACTCCGGATGGCAGTCTCCATGGGCATTCAACACCTATAGGTGCGTGGGGATTCGAACCTCACGATATCTCAAATAAATGGAGACTTTGATGCCAAAGATCCGAAAAATGGCAGCTTATCGCAACACCGTCCTAAATATGTCAACTCGGTTCGAAGGGCTCGAATTTCACCACATTGCCCGGGAAAACAATCAGACAGCAAACGTCTTGGCACGCATTGGCACAAAGTGCGATGTAGTCCCCCCCTAACATTTTCCTGGAAAGTCTATTCAAGCCATCCGTACAGTGGGAAGGGAAATCCGGAAATTACAATCCGGACCTAGCCGCACCACCCGAAATCGAACATTTTGACGCAACGGAAGACTCCGCCAACGAGGTAACACCCTCAGCCCATGTAATAATGGTAGTAATTGCCCCGTGGACAGAACCATTCTTAGCCTACTTAACTAGGCAGGAACTTCCCGAGGACCAAAATGAGGCACGCTGCATAGTACGGTGATCTAAAGCCTATAAAGTCCACGAAGGAGAGCTTTACAAGAAAAGCACCACCGGAATCCTTCAAAGGTGTATCTCTGAAGAGGAAGGGCGGAACCTTCTGGCTGAAATTCATGCCGGAATCGGCGGGCACCACGCCGCAGCCCGGGCCCTTGTAAGCAAGGCCTTCCGTACTGGGTTTTATTGGCCGACGGCCCGGGCAGATGCTCAGGACTTAGTCCAGCGATGCATTGGTTGCCAATTATTTGCTAATCAAAGCCACATTGCCACCTAGCGCCCTCCAAACTATACCCATTACCTGGCCTTTTGCGGTCTGGGGGCTTGACATGGTTGGACCCCTTAAAGGGGGAACCCACAAGCAAAAAAATCTACTGGTCATGATGGACAAATTCACCAAATGGATAGAGGCCAAGCCTGTCAAGACGGCCGAATCCGCACCGGTGATAGACTTCATATCAGGGGTTGTACACCGTTATAGCGTCCCCCACAGCATCATCACGAACAATGGCACAAACTTTACGGCCGACGAGGTTAAACTCTGGTGCAAAAACATGGGCATCAAGCTCGACTACGCTTCAGTCTATCACCCACAAACTAACGGTCAAGTCGAATGAGCCAATGGTCTAATCATGAGTGGCATCAAACCTAGATTAGTGCGCCCCCTCAAGGAATCTAACACGTACTGGGTAGAGGAGCTCGACTCCGTACTCTGGGGCTGCGGACCACGCCGAATCGCACTACCGGATTCACACTATTCTTTATGGTATACAGCGCAGAGGCAATCCTGCCCTGCGACATAATTCATGACTCACCTCGCGTGCGCATGTACGAAGAAAGAGAAGCCGAGCTCGATTGGCAGGACAGCTTGGACGCATTGGAGGAGGAGCGCGACATGGCAAAAGCCCGTTCCGCATTCTATCAGCAACAGGCTCGAAGATATCAAAGCAGAGAAGTACGGGCCAAAACTTACAATGTTGGCGAACTGGTTCTACGCCTGCCGGACAAGAAAAAGGACAAACTCAAGCCCAAATGGGAGGGTCCCTTCATAATCGACCAAGTCCTGACCAGTGGAGCATACCGTCTGCGAGATGCATCGGATAACCAACTCAAGCCGAACCCATGGAACGCAGCACGCCTACGAAGATTCTACGCTTAGCGCCGGACTCTATGTTCGTCTCCTTCCTCTGTCCCTTTTTTTATTTAAAAATTAGCTGCCTTATATTTCTCTCTTCTCCCTCCCTTTTTCTTCCAAGCCTTTAAGAGCTTGCTTGCGCATTATTCGCACATAATTGACGCGCCACCCGTGCTCACTATACCTGGGGGCTTCTTTATCAGAAGCTTATATACACGGGCCTCATGCCCAACACATGTGTGACACTTCCGCATGAACCTTTTATGCACAATTATATGCATTGATATGACTTAAGTTTTGGCCAAGCTGGGTTGCCTGGCTCCTGTGCTTACCCCTACGTTCCCGTTTGTTCGGCTAGGTGGTAAAGGGAGCACCTCTGCGATTGTTACTGCCGGGTCAGCCGGATGTGTACCTCAGACTGGGTGAAGCCGAAAGCTAGCGTTCTTAAGGGAATATTCGGTCGGTGAACTAAAAGATGAATTTTCCCTTGTTTATTTATCTACCCCCAGATGCTTTTCTGCTTTTTTCGCAGTCCGGACATGCACTTTAGGGCATGCCTCCCAGGGAAAGGAACCCCTAACGGAACTATTCTCCCTGGAAGATGTTTCTTACTAACCATGTAATATAACATAACTAGTTGGGCACTTGTCTGCTAAAGCACTTATGACCCCTACGCCTGGTCTCCACGCATGCCCCGGTTCTTACATAGCCGAGAGGGTATTCGGACACACTCCGGACTATCGGGTCCAGAGGTTGAAGCGAAAAGGTCCGCAATGACAAATGATCTACAATCCGGCTAGAAGGCATTTTACATGTCATTTTAAATTACATAGTCAATTTGACTGGGTATATTCTTCTTCAATACCATCCAACAGGCTGTCTAATTTACAGTCCTATTGGGAATACTTGGCGGCCAGCTCTACCTGGCCGTACACTAAACTGACAGGGATCTCCTTCCCGTCGGGCCCCATAGGTCTGACCTCGGCCATGTGGTTTGGGTCAGCCTTCATGTACCGCGTCTTCACCATGGCCCAGGCCTCCCTAGCGCCTTGACGACAGGCCGATATCTTCCATAATCGGAAGCACTGCCGCACTCCCTTCAGCTTCTCTGCAAGCTCTCCAAGGCCTTCGGGCATGGAGAGGGATGGCCACAAAGCCTGGACGACGCCTTGCATCGCCTGCCGAACTCGTTCGTGCAGTTGTGATAGCTCAGGAAGAAGGTCACCCATATTACCGGGCATTTCCTCCGCAGGCCGACCTGTCAGCATATCTACAGACATAACTCTGTCAATCGACTTCCTCACCGAACTCTTTTTCGAAGATTCATTCAAGCACTTACTAAAAATGCTGCGTCGAAGTCGCCGATTCTCCTTTATGGATTCCGACAGCTGAGCACAAACATCCTTTAGTTCCTCGCCCAGCTGGGTATTGGCATCTTGAAGCTTGTTCTTCTCTTGCCTCACCCTCGTAAGCACGCTCTCGCCGGCCTTTAACTGGCGCAAGAGTTGTTGCTTGTCGGGATCCACTCCGGTCCCATCTGCACTGTTATTGTCAGAATTGCACACATGCCGCACTTCACAACATACTTATCTTTCGAAGCATATATTACCTGAGGGGGTCCCCTTGGCATTCTCTGTAGCGGCTAGTGCGGCCTCAAGTTGGGCCTTGCACTCTTCCAGCTCCTGGGACAGTTGCGTATTCTTTTTTGTAAGATCCTGCATAACAAATGATCCTTAAATCAGTTATTTTAACTGTTTCAAGTCTCGGGGGCTACCGACATATATAACCATCAGATTTACTCACCCGTATGTATTTTACATACTGCTCTGTGGCTCTGGCTAGACCATTTTGGGCGGCACGGAGGTACGCATCTCCCGCATTAAAGGTGTCCAACGCCTCTTGGGAGAAACATGCGTCACGAAGAACAGTCCGGCGACGCGTGTGGTTCATGGCACTCTCCACATCTGAATTGGTGGCAGATAGCCCATCCGTATCCTCTGTCGGAGGAATGTCCGGTGCATGCCCCGTGTTCGCCTCCGCTTCCGGACCCGGCCTTGAAGCCGGGCCGGTGGACATAGTCCAGCGGACGCTCTTCTTCCTGAAGAGAGTAGGAGCGTTAGTATGCCTTGAGGGCATAAACCCTGGGCATTAAAGTTGCACGCCGTACCGTTGCACCGGCGTTTCGATCCGGTCCGCACTTCTTTTTAGCCCGCTCGGCCTCGATGGCCCTTGTTGGCCCGCCACCGCGGGCTCGGCCCTCCGCCTCAAGGACTTCCCCTGCAAAAAACGCCATTGGTATACGGCGATCACAAATAAGCACGGATGGATCCTTTCGGAAGTACTGGGACTTCGGTCTCGGTTACCTTTGAGGCTGGGAGTAGTCCGGGATAATCGGCCGTAATGGCCACTAAGATGTTGTTCTTACTCAATTGATGAAACACCCCATCAATTAGCTCCACACATAAGTCCGGGTCCTCTTGGGAGTCCGGGTCGAGGGACCGTTCCGGGTCCTCAGGTTGTGGAGGAGGGTTGTTTATCTCCTTTACAGTCTGGCGTAACTCCTGCATTAAAATTGCTAGACTAAGTACTCAACTATGGGAATTTGAAAACGGACAGGCAAGTGAAAGTGTTCGCTCACCCAGCTTGGAGGATTATACATAGAGAATCCGCCCTGTGGGTTGACACGGAGGAATTGCTCCTCCTCTCCCTTGTACAAAGCGGATAAGATCTTCGTTAGAGTGGCAGCCGAATCCGGCCCCTTGCGACCGCATCGGGTGGCATCGTCCTCCCCGTTGAAATCCCACATGGGGTGGCCTCTGTACTGAAGCGGCTGCACCCCCCGCATAATGCATGTGGCCATGACCTCGATCATGGTCAGTCCGGAATGAGCTAACAACCTTATCCGGCTCATCAGGTAAAGGACGACCCTGTCAGTTTCCCTCTGAGGGCTCCGTGGACGCCAGCTCAGGCATTTCTTCAAGGGAGCATTATTGAACTCAGGGAGGCCGATCCGTACAGGGTCCGGCAGGGGAACGTCATCTATATAAAACCATTCTGAAGGCCAGTCCTCGGACGCCTTCTTTGGGGTTCCGGATAGATATCCGGTCCCGGCGATGCGCCATAGTTCGGCTCCGCCCACTTGATAAATCGACCCCTCCTGAGAGCGGGGCACGAGGCAGACCAACTTCTTCCATAGTGCGAAATGGGCCTCGACGCCCAAAAACAGCTCGCAAAGGGCCACGAAGCCCGCAATATGCAGTATGGAGGCAGGCGTGAGGTTGTGTAGCTGGAGGCCATAAAACTCCAGTAGCCCCCGGAGAAACGGATGAATTAGAAATTCGAGCCCTCTTATTAAATAAGGGACAAGGTATACCCGCTCTCCTTTGGAGGGATTGGGGACGCTCTCCGCCTGCTCTCCGCCACTATAGGTAGCAAGCCCGGCTCGAACTGGGACCATATATGCTGGGGGAGGAGCCCCTTGGATTGGAGCGCTACTAACTCGCTGTGTGGGACGGAACACCACTCCCAATCTCCGGGCCGAGGGCTGGAGGGGCGAGAGGAGGAGCTGCGTCGACCAACCATGATGGAATGGATCTCTGTCGAATGCGCTCCGATGAATGCTAGCGGAGGGAAGATGGTGTGAATTGGATCTAAATCCCCGTCTCTTTTATGGGTGGCTCATTTACGCAGCTAGGGGGGTAAATGAAAAGACTCCCTGGATTTTCGCATTCGTTTGACACGTGGAAGATGGTCATTATTGGGCACCGAAGCCAAGGAGCACATCATGCATTAGAAGTCGGACACTATTCGACAGGTACATGGAATTTGGAGAAGAACCCGCCTTTCAATGCCGAAGACAAATTTGCGCGCCGGACTCATCGTCATTGAAGCCTGGTTCGGGGGCTACTGAGGGAGTCCTAGATTAGGGGGTGTCCGGATGGCCGGACTATGACCTTTGGCCGGACTCCCGGACTATGAAGATACAAGATTGAAGACTTCGTCCCGTCTTCGGATAGGACTTTCCTTGGCGTGGAAGGCAAGCTTGGCGATACGCTATGTAGATCTCCTCCCATTGTAAGCGACTCTGTGTAACCCTAGCCCTCTCCGGTGTCTATATAAACCGGAGAGTTTTAGTCCATAGGACGAACAACAATCATACCATAGGCTAGCTTCTAGGGTTTAGCCTCTCTGATCTCGTGGTAGATCAACTCTTGTACTACCCATATCATCAATATTAATCAAGCAGGAGTAGGGTTTTACCTCCATCGAGAGGGCCCGAACCTGGGTAAAAACATCGTACCCCTTGTCTCATGTTACCATCCGCCTAGACGCACAGTTCGGGACCCCCTACCAGAGATCCGCCGGTTTTGACACCGACAGTCATCATTCAAGCCGGCGATGAGGGTGCTGAGGAGAAGCTCATCAGAGACCTTCTCGCCGAGGTCACGGAGCTCGTCAACAAGCTTCTTGAGGCGCATGCAATAATCATCAACAGACGACTCAAGCTGCTGGCACCCAAAAAACTCGCCGTGCAAGAAGACCTTGCGTTGGAGCGCGTTGTCGGTGAAGAGGCCGTTGAGCTTGGTCCAAACGACGTGAGCGTCATCGTCGGTGGAGACCACCGTGTGGAAGAGGTCCTTCGAGATGGTGGTGTAGAACCAACGGATGAGAGTGGCGTCGATGGTCGTCCACTCCTCATCG
Source organism: Triticum dicoccoides (assembly GCF_002162155.2). Taxonomy (NCBI): domain Eukaryota; kingdom Viridiplantae; phylum Streptophyta; class Magnoliopsida; order Poales; family Poaceae; genus Triticum; species Triticum dicoccoides. Next base: position 637,286,415 of record NC_041383.1, read on the forward strand.
TCCTCCATGAAGCGGGAGTCCACGGAGCCATCGATGTGATCCCGGAGATTGTACTCACGGAACACGAGGGAGAAGTACGTCTTCCAGGCATAGTACGTGGAGGTGAGGTGGTCGAGGACGACGGGAACCCGGGCGAGGATGTTGAGGTCGCGGATGACGACGGGATCGGGACCTTCGAACGGGTTGGTGCGGCGGCTGCGGGTGGTACCGGTGGAACCGGGGGAGGCCATGGCCTAGAGGGGTGGTGCGGCAGCGCGTGGACGGCGGCGCGGCAGGGAAGAGAGCGGCGTGGCGGGGGCGGGCGGAAGCGCGGGCGGCGGCGGCAGACCAGAGCGGCGGCGCGGCGGCGGAGGTTCACGGCGGCGGCGGCGGCACGAGGTGGCGGCGGCGGCGGCATGGGTTAGGGTTAGGATCGTAGGTATGATACCATGTTGGAAACGATTGTTTTAGCAATGCTTCACGATGTATTGATCGGTGCAAAGCGCACATATATATGGAGTACAAAGTGGGCCACAACCTTAACTATACAAAGACTAAAAGGTGGGCCAGGCTATACAATATACATGCACAAACCATATATTCAACAGTGGGTATTCACCGAAGCCGAAGTGTTTGGTGGGACACTTAATCCGATGATTGCGGCCAGATCACATGACACAACGAGGGTGACACCAACACAAATGCAACAACATAAAGGTGAGGATGCCATGGGAAGGATTGAGGAGGCTACATTTGTGGCTTGAGGGAGAAGACATATGATGGATTTTAGATATAGATTCTATTGGGTAAGAAAATTGGATGTGGTTCTTTGAAGCATTTAGGAAAAGGAAAGAGGATGCACTCTATTGCATTAACGTTTTCTCTTGCGGGGAAAAAATTCGACCTATTCATTGTTTGTCAAGGCAGTACAAAGAACACTAGAAGTGAAAATTACATCCGGGTTCATAGATCATGTAAGACGACTACAAGAACTGGAGCGAGCCGAAGACATGCATGCCGTCATCATCGCCCCTTCCTCGTCGGTGCCAGGTGAACCTTGTTGTAGTAAACTGTCGGGAAGTCTCGTGCTAGGGTCCCATAGGATCATTGCAACAGAAAACAACCCGCGTCGATGAAGAAAAGCATAGAATGAAAGGATCCAACCTGTAGACATCCATACGGAGACGAACGAAGACCAGATCCAAGAGGATCCGCCAAAGACAAACGCTAACCGAATCGTGTGAGTTCCAACGGAGACATACCTCTACATGCCCTCCGACAACGATGACGCTAGACGCACTGCTGAGACGGAGGCTAAGCAGTGAGAACCTTATTCCATCTTCAGGAAGCCGTCACCATCTCACTTTTCTGAAGGGGACACTAACCCTAACGAAACTCAATAAAAACACTTAAAAATGGAGCCCGCCCACCGGCAAGGGTCGGGATCCATCATGCCTCATGGCCTTAAGGCCACAGAAGGTGAGGCAGACCGACGGCGCCGCCGATGGGAGGTGGAGAAAACCCTAATCCGTGTACTTCTTAGGTCCCAAGCGAAGGGGTTTTGCATTAACGTTGTTCACGTTTTTTTGTAGATTTCAGGGAAGGAACTTGTCTAAAAGCGTTACAAGGAAGAGACGTATATGTTCCCATCCAAAAAAAGAAGAAGAGACGTATATGTGTTTGTGCATCATCATAAACAGGTGACACGCACACACCCACGTAGTCACACTAGTGAGCCCCTCATCAAAATTATTACTAGAACTCATCCTGACTAGTCTCGAGCATCAAATTCTACAGTAGCAACAATAATAGTACCACGTAGTACTATGCCAAGTTGTCCATCCATTATCTAAAGGAACACCCCCAAGAGAAAAAGGAAAACTCGAACTTTTGATTTTTGTATCTAGTTGACTAAACATGTAAAGGCGGACGGCTAGATACTCTAGGGCTAGGCCCCTCTCCAAAGTTCAAAAGAGCAGCATCCTCTGTTCCCGGAGGACGCTGGAGCAGTGCGACGCAATGCTTTTCCAAAATTCAGTGCACCACGTGGTCCTGGCAGGAAGACATACACTCTCGTGCACGTAATTAAGCGTGGACTGTGGTGCGGGCCGCACCCTCCCCCCTTCCTTCTGACCCGTCGCAGGTGCCCCCAACCACCTCGACCGACCGTCCCAGAACAAAGGGTGTGAACTGTTCTTGCCCAAAGTCCAAAGTCACTCCGGCGTGTCCCTACCCTAGCTTCCACCAACGTTTTCACGAGGTGACCTCGCGACAGTGTCGCATACTTCATGCATGGCATTGGTAACCACCGGCGACAGCGGAAGCGAAACACGCTCGATTCCGGGGAAGCGAATACGATTACTGCACCGCGCGATGGCCCCGGGGGACCGGGAGGGCGGACCGGCTCTTGATCGCCGCGGCGCGACATGTCCGATCCCATCCTAATAAACACTCCTCCGTGTAGGTGTATGCCAATTATTTGCGGGGTGGCTGAGCTAGGCCATGGTTAAAACGTGTGAACGGCAAATACTGGCCGCGTGTGCATGCACGTTCGCATCGAAGTCTTGCGCGAGCGATCATGCTGGCGGTGGCGTGGGGCGTCCCTCGGCCGGTCCGGCCGGCAAGTTACTTATGGGCGGCCAGGGCTGCCGGCCCTGCGGCGCGCGCGTTGCCGGCAACGCCACATGCCCGCCGGACGCGTGCTTGCGCGCATGCATTGCACGCCCCGCTTCGTGCCAAGCTTACAAGTGTACTTCGGTAGGGAACCGTGGCCGGGCTCCTCTGCCGCGCAACTGTGTGGCGGTGCGTCCGCTTGGTTATTATGCACGGTTTGTTTGAGTTGGCTCGCTGCAGTCACGTGCATGTGGATGCATCATGCATGGCAGATCCTGTATATGCATGTGTGTGTAACGGCATACCAGGAGGGTCCACCACGGGTGAAACGCTAAGCGGCGACTGAAGGGCGATTGCGAGGCAATCCCCGTGACGGCGCTAGGGTTAGGGTTTTGTCGCCGGGGGTGGTGAGTCTACGGTGGTTTCTGGGGCGGCGACTGCGTCTCCCTCGGCACGGACCGGTGTAGTCTTCCTCCTCCAAGGTGCGGAGCCATGGCGGAGAAGGTGACGGTGCAACATGCGGAGATCCCGGCGTCAAAGGCAAACCCGGCGGCGACAGCGACCCCGGGAAAACCTGCGAGTAGGGGTTCTTCCAGATCCCCGATCACATGCAAGACGCCGGATCCGACCGCAAGTCTCTCCGCTAGGATGGGAGGGATGGTTTTGATGGACAAGGAAGCGGAGGGCTTTGTATTCGAGGAACCAGAACAGATCTTGCCTAAGAACATGAAGTGGTCAGCGGTGGGTAAGTCTTTCTCCCCGCGACCGCTGAACAAGACAGTGCTGGAGAAAACGATGCAGAGGGCTTGGGGACTCCATCACGTGGCAAGGTTCCGGGACATGGGCGACAATGTCTTCGTGGTGCACTTTGGGAGCGAAGGAGATTGGAGACATGCAATGAATAATGGACCTTGGCAATATGATTTCAGTGTCCTGGCCTTGAAGGAATATGAGAATAATGTCCGACCATCAGAGATGGTTTTTGATAGGATAGATGTGTGGGTTAAGATATCTGATCTCCCACCTGGCAAGAGGACGGAGGCTTTCGGGAAGGCGTTAGGCAACTGGCTTGGTGAAGTGGTCAAGGTGGATGTGGACAAGGATGGGATAGCTAGAGGGAGCCAACTACGGGTCAGAGCAAGGATCATGCTATTTGAGTCGTTGGTGCGAGGGTTTCTGCTCAAAAACTCTCAGGAGGACAAAGTGGGTACTTGGTACGATTTTCACTATGAGAAGATCCCTCACTTTTGCTTTGAGTGTGGGCGATTGGTACATGAACACGGTCGATGTGATCCTCCTGTTGATAAGGCTGCACAATGGGGGGGCTGGCTTAGAGCATCACCGGGAAGGAGCACTGGCTCCAAGACCGATGTGAAAGGAGGGGAAAATAACAATACCTCTGCAAGTAGCTTTATGAGTTCACAATCTGATGGAAACAATAGGGAGCAGGACAGCCATGCTCGCCATCGAGAAGTTCCAGTGAAACGTAATCTAAATGCTGAGTTCGATCGGCCGGGGGACGCCCGCACTGGTGGGCAGAACCGGCGTGAGAGAGGGACAGTCATTTTCCCAAACAAGGAGAAATATAGGGGGGGCTGGCCAGAAGAGCGAGATCTAAGACATGAGATAGAGAGAAAGGAGAGGGACCTTAGGGAACAGCTCAAGGCTCAACAATGGCAACGGGAGTATGAGAGGAAGCAATATGCAGAAAGGAGCCATTGGGAGAGAGGGTCGTCGAGCAGAGGGGGTGAGTGCAGGCAGGGATATCAGTCAACTTACCCGCAGGAGAGGAAGAGGGGGTACTACATACGCAAGCCCCGGCAAGAGGTGGATGATAGAAGAAGGAGAGGAGACAGCCCCCGTGACACTCCTGGATCAAGGAAACGAAGGCCGCGGCAGATGTGGGTACCAAAATTAGATGATGACAAGAATGAGGGTGAGGAGTCTTTCATACGTGACACCAGGCAGAAGACAACCTCGGTGTTTGAACGTATAGAGGAGATCGATAATAAAACGGCGGACCCTGCCACGGGGCAGGGCCGCCGAGAGCAATGATTATCCTTGCCTGGAACTGCCGAGGATTGGGGTTGGACTCGGCAGTCGGCGAGCTTCGAGACCTGATTAGGTCGTACAACCCAGAGGTGGTGTTTTTGTCAGAAACTAAAAAGAGAGCGGGAGCGATGGACAGGCTCAAATGGAGTTTGGGGTTCTCAAAGGGGGTGGCGGTGGACTGTAAAGGAAAGAGTGGTGGGTTGGCGCTATGGTGGATAGACCATGTTGATGTTTCAGTCAAGCCGTGGTGCCAATACTACATAGATGCTACAATGGTATGTGACGGAGTCTCCTTTAGATTCACTGGAATCTACGGAGAACCATGTGTGGAGAAAAGAATGAGGATGCGGGATGCACTTCGCTATCTTCGTGCTCAAGATAATTTGTCGTGGCTGTGCGCAGGCAACTACAATGAGGCACGAAGCCATGAGGAGCAGCTAGGAGGTAACCCAGAACAGAAGGCAGATGGAACAGTTTGAGGAATGCTTGACCGACTGCGGTTTGGCAGACCTCGGATTTTCGGGGTACCCGTTTACTTGGGATAACAAGTGGGAAGGCCTGGAAAACATATAGGTACGTTTGGACCGGGCAACGTGCAACGGAGACTTTGCTCAACTCTTTCCGGCCACAGAAGTGATACATGTCATGACGGAAGAGTCGGACCACCAGGCGTTAGTAATAAAGGTCAGACGACAGAGGCGAGAGGGGGCAGCGTCCATTTATGTACGAGGCGGCGTGGGTGTGGCATGAACAGTATGAGACGATGGTTGGCGTTGCATGGGAGGAGGCACATGCAGGCAATCAGGGGGGCGGACAGCTAGCAAAGACATGTAGTAGGCTGAGGGCTACCACGCGATCCATGCAGGACTGGAGCCGAAAGGTTTTTGGCTCGATCAGGAAGCAGATTGGGCATCTCAAAGTACAACTTGTTGATGCAAAAGAGAGAGCTGCGAGGACGGGCTACAGAACGGAGATCAAGGAGATTGAGGATCAGCTACATGAGCTGTATGAGAGAGAGGAGGTGTTCTACAAACAACGATCACGCTGGACTGGCTGCAGGAGGGCGATCAAAACACGAAGTATTTCCAAAATCGTGCCTCACACCGGAAACGGAAAAATACGGTCAAAGCATTACGGCGTGAGGACGGAACGAAGTGTTCGGATGACGAAGGAATGAGGAGGATGGCAGCTCAGTTTTATGCACACTTGTTTGCTTCCGAGGGATCTAGGGATGGCGAGAACGTACTGCAACATATTCAGCAATCCGTAACAGAGGCCATGAACGCCAAACTTGATGCTCCGTTTACGGATGAAGATATTGAACTCGCTCTCTTCCAGATGGGACCGACGAAGGCGCCGGGGCCGGACGGTCTCCCAGCCATGTTCTACCAACGCCACTGGGCACTGGTAAAGGACGATGTGTGTGCTGCGGTCCGTGAGTTTTTGGCCGGATATATGGCCCCCGATGGTTTCAACGACACTATTATCGTTATGATCCCGAAAGTTAAATCACCTGAGTTGATGGCGCAGTTTCGCCCAATCAGCTTGTGTAACGTGTTGTACAAGATAGCGGCGAAGGCACTGGCGAATTGCTTGAAAGTTGTTCTTCCTTTCATGATCTCTGAGGAGCAGAGTGCTTTCGTGCCAGGGAGGTTGATCACAGATAATGTGCTGGTTGCTTACGAATGTGTCCATGCTATTAGGAAGAGGAAAAGGAGAAAACCTATTTGTGCGGTCAAGCTGGACATGATGAAGGCATATGACAGAGTTGAATGGGATTTTCTTGAACGGATGTTGATGAAATTTGGCTTCTCGAATCACTGGATCGAGATGGTCATGAGATGCGTGAAGTCTGCAAGTTTCTCGGTAAAACTTAACGGTGGGCTCTTTGAGAGGTTTGATCCTACCAGAGGGCTTCGACAAGGCGATCCGCTCTCCCCATATCTCTTCTTGTTTTGTGTGGAGGGATTCTCTGCATTACTTAAGGAGGCCCAGAGGGAAGGAAACATAAAGGGGGTGTCATTTGGAGGGGGGGGGGCAACTGTCACTCATTTGCTGTTTGCAGACGACAGTATTGTTTTTGTGGAGGGATCAAGAGCAAATTTTGAGTCGCTACGTTCTATTTTGCATGCATATGAAGCTGCTTCAGGCCAGAAAGTTAACCTCAATAAGTCAGCGATCTTCTTTGGCAAGGATACCCCGGATGATGAGAAGAATGAGCTCAAGCAGGTGTTGGACATAGCGGAGGAAGCTTTGAGTGAAAGATACTTGGGCCTCCCTACGGTGGTGGGGAGAGCTAAGGACGGTACTTTCAAGTATGTCAAAGATAGTGCAAAGGGCAAAGTATCGGGATGGAAGGGCCAAGGTTTATCAAAAATGGCAAGGGAGGTCTTAGTCAAATCCGGGCTGCAATCTACACCTACGTTTACCATGAGCTGTTTTCAACTCACGAAGAAAATGTGCGGGAATCTGTCATCAATTGCTTCGAACTTCTGGTGGAGTGAAAAAGATGGTATTAAGAAGGTGCACTGGATTGGATGGGAGAAAATGTGTACGCGGAAACATGAAGGGGGCTTGGGCTTTAGGAACCCAGAAGCTTTCAACCAAGCCATGCTCGCAAAAGCAGCCTGACGCTTGCTGCAAGTGCCAAGTTCGCTGTGTGCCCGTGTTCTTAAAGCACGGTATTACCCCGAGGGATCGATTATGAATGCAACGTGCCCTACAGGTGGATCATATACGTTCAGGAGTATACTGCATGGTCGTGATCTACTGGCTGACGGCCTCATATGGCGCATTGGAGACGGGACACGTATTCTGATACACCATGATAACTGGCTCCCAAGGAGCGGTAGCCTTAAGCCACTGGGCCAATGCTACATTGCAGGTGTCACTCGAGTAGGGGATCTTCTCGAAGCTGACGGGTCAACTTGGGACAAACGGAAAGTTCATGAAATGTTCGCTCCAAATGAGGCTCAAGAAATTCTTCAAATACCAGTTGGGGGACCGGGGGTGCAAGACTACCAAGCTTAGAACTATACCAAGAATGGTATATTCACAGTCCGCTCAGCCTACCACCTACGAATGAGCCAGAAGAAGAGAAGATCCGGACAGCCGGAGTCTTCGTCTGTAACGCCCTTGATGCGGATATATCTCCCACGTGTCGAAGCACGACTTAGAGGCATAACCACATTGAAAGCAATGTCGCAAGTGAGGTAATCTTCGCACAACCCATGTAATACATAAGGGAAAAGATACATAGTTGGCTTACAGTCGCCACTTCACACAATACATAAATAAACATCCATCATCCAGATTACACTCAAGGTCCGACTACGGAACCAAAATAAAAGAAGACTACCCCAAATGCTACACAGATCCCCGATCGTCCCGACTGGGCACCTCTACTGATCATCTGGAAACGATACATAGTAATGACCAAGGGCCTCATCAAATTCCCACTTCAGCTCAGTTGCGCCAACTGCGCCAGTATCCTCGGCACCTGCATCTATTTTGGTAGAATCTGTGAGTCACGAGGACTCAACAATCTCACACCCGCGAGATCAAGACTATTTAAGCTCATAGGTAGGAAAGGTGTAATATGGTGGAGCTGCGGCAAGCACTAAGCAAATATGGTGGCTAACATACGCAAGTGAGAGCGAGAAGAGAAGCAACGCATCGGTCGAGAAACTAGAAGCGATCAAGAAGTGATCCTGAAACTACTTACGTCAATCATAACACAAATCGTGTTCACTTCCCGGACTCCGCCGAGAAGAGACCATCACGGCTACACACACAGTTGATGTATTTTAAAGAGGTCCAGTGTCAAGTTATCTACAACCGGACATTAACAAATTCCCATCTGCCTCATAACCGCGGGCACGGCTTTCAAAAGATTATATACCCTGTAGGGGTGTCCCAACTCAGCCCATCACAAGCTCTCACGGTCAACGAAGGAATAGACCTTCTCCCGGGAAGACCCGATCAGTCTCGGAATCCCGGTTCACAAAACATTTCGACAATGGTAAAACAAGACCAGCAAAGCCGCCCGATGTGCCGACAAATCCCGATAGGAGCTGCACATATCTCGTTCTCAGGGCAACACCGGATGAGACATCCTACAAGTAAAACCAACCCTCAAGTTTCCCCGAGGTGGCCCCGCAGTCTACTCAGTTCGGACCAACACTCGAAGGAGCACTGGCCCGGGGGGGTTAAATAAAGATGACCCTCGGGCTCGCGAAAACCCAAGGGAAAAGGGCTTAGGTGGCAAATGGTAAAACCAAGGTTGGGCCTTGCTGGAGGAGTTTTATTCAAAGCGAACTGTTAAGGGGGTCCCATAAATCACCCAACCGTGTAAGGAACGCAAACTCAAGGAACATAACACCGGTATACGAAACTAGGGTGGCAAGAGTGGAACAAATCACTGGGCATAAGGCCAGGCCTTCCACCCTTTACCAAGTATATAAGGTGCATTAATGTAAACAGGAGATATTGTGATATCCCAAAAAAAACCATGTTCCGACCTGGAACAAACTTCATCTTCACCTGCAGCTAACAATGCTATAAGAGGGGCTGAGCAAAAGCGGTGACATAGCCAATCAATGGTTGCTAGGACAGGATGATTAGAGGTTTATCATGGCAATAGGGAGGCATGGTAAACAAAGGCAGGTAGGGCTAACATAGCGAAAGAGCGAGTACTAGCAAGCAAAGATAGTAATGATTTCGAAGGTATGATCATCTTGCCTGAAATCCCGCAAGGAAGAAGAACGAGTCCATGAAGAAGACAAACGGACGTAGTCGAACGAATCCTCACAACTCTGGAACGAAACCGAAGCTAACGAGAGAAGCAAACCGGAAAGGAGCAAACAATATGGTAAACACACAAGCACATAAGCATGGCATGATGCACAAACAAGTATGATGCATGTCCGGTTTAAAGAGGCATGGCATGGCAATATGCAACAAACAATACTACAAATTAAGTGGAGCTCAATATGCAACGAGTTGCATATTGACGGAACACCACATCAATTTTTAGTTCTCTCTTGTTTAAGTTACCAAACAATATTAAATGTTGTTAAGCATGGCAAGAGGTGAAACATAATTAAACTACCTATCTAGAGAAGTTTAAATGAGGCCGGAAATAACAAACAACAATTCCGGAAATCCCCGTATCATTTAGCAATCTAATGCAAACACAGTTTTAACCATTTAAATGTTGTTATCATGATGCGGATGACATATACAAGTTTATGCAATTTTATGAAAACGTTGACAAGAGCAGGTTATGAAGCATTTGGTCACCATGGCGGAACAAAAGGGGTGCCACGGCAACGATAACGAAAATGGTGCCACGGCAACGATAGTGAAAATGGTGCCACGGCAACATATCCGAAAATGGTGCCACGGCAACATATCGGTTCCGGTAGCTCACGGAGATACCGGTGCAAAAGGAAGCGTGCGGATGAGCGCAACATGCAAGATGGTGGGGTGATCCCGGATTCCGGGTTCCCACAGGACGACGGCATGGCAAGCGAGGAGGAACTTGCGAGGACAAACGGGCACGGTGCAAACATAGCGTACATCTCATACATGCAAGGGCATCTCATCACGGTCGTCTCGGGTTATACCTTCAAAGCGTGCATTCGGGGCGGAACGAGTTCGGAGCGGTGTAGAGGAAGTAGGCGTTCACGGGACGTCGTGGAAGTAGTTGTACACGGCGTCGGCGGTAGTGGAAGTAGACGTTCACGTTTCGTAGTTGTTCAGATCGTCGGTAGAGGTACTTGGCGATCCGAAGGGGTACTTGGCGGGTCGTCGAGGTACACGTTGTCGGGGTACTTGTCGCATCAGCAGGTGTAGTCGTATATGCACGTAGATGAACTTGACGGGTCCCATGAGTAGTCGTACTCGGCGAATCTGCGTAGTTGCACATATCTTTGTGCTGTAGCCGAACTTGATGAAAACCCACGGTGACGGTAGACGTACACGATCGGCTTGATGGAACTTGGCGGTGGTCTCCTCGGGTCAACAGTGATGTGCAAGGGCTAGAACGCCCGGGCCTTGGGCTGCTCAAGGCCATGGAGATGACAGGCAGCAGGAGGCTGCTAGTGGAGGCAGAGCCACAACGAGGAGGTAGTGGAGGCACTGGTCGCGGAGGTCGGGGCGGGAGCTAAGCACGCTAGCAGGGCGGATGGGTGCGAGGAGAGCGGCGCTCGGCACGGGTTGGCGCGGAGCAGGGGAGGCGGAGCTGTTGCTCGGAGAGGTGCGGCGAGGGGAACCGCGTGGAGGCGCGAAGGATGGCGGCGGCGACGAATCGGGTCGAAGGCGAGCACGAGATGGCATCGGGGAAGGTGCAGCCGAAGTTGCTGCCGGCTCTGACAGAGGCGACATCCGGCGGAGGAGCTGGCGAGGAGGCGACGGGGTTGCGCGCAGGTGGCCCTCCGGGAGGCGCGGGGCGACAAGGAGGAGGCCGCGGGTGAGGGAGGAGGTTGGGCGCGCGGCGCATGGTGGTGGAGGCGAGATCCGGGCGCGGGGTTTGATGGGGTTATGTACCTAGGGTAGGGTCATGGACCTGATCCAAGTACCTTACCCAAGGACACCCTTAGAAGAAGTCACCTTCCAGTCGACCAACGAGGGACACACTCGACTGACTTGAAGGACTCGACCACGAAGACTCACTCGACCACCGGAAAGTCAAAAGGCACTCTGCACTGCAACGGCCTGTAATCAAGTAGACTTTATGATAGTAAAGGCACTTTATGTGGGGCGTTACCAGTAACGCCCCAGACTTAACTCACCTTAAACCCTCTCCTACGTGGGCTGGCTGGGGTCCTGGCGCACTCTATATAAGCCACCCCCCTCCACAGGAAGAAGGGTTCGGCATCTTGTAACTCATATACTCATAATCCACTCGACCGCCTCCGGGCTCCGAGACGTAGGGCTGTTACTTCTTCCGAGAAGGGCCTGAACTCGTACATCCTTTGTGCTTACAACCTCTCCATAGCTAGGACCTTGCCTCTCCATACCTACCCCCCACTCTACTGTCAGGCTTAGAACCACGACAGTTGGCGCCCACCGTGGGGCAGGTGTTTTAGCGATTTTGTGGAGAAGTTGCGATTCTTCCGAGTACTTTCATCATGGTGTCTGCTGGAGTTTCGGTCGAGGGTCAAGAGATCCGTCTCGGTACTCTCACCTTCATCGCCGACGACTCCGCATGGCCCCAGGAGGCTCCACTCGACGTAGATGCGCTCCCCGTCCGCGGTGCGACGCATTTTCGCGCGTGTGTCCGCGGCGTTCTGCTGCGGCAATCGTCGACCCAGTATCGGTCGGCCCCTCCATCATCCACCCTCCCGGTTTCCCGCCAGCGCAAGCGCTCGGGTCGGTCGAGGCTTCAGCGATGGGTGAGGCACGCGGTGGCTCGCCAATCGGCCACCACCCAAGTTGCGGCAATCGAGCCCGACGAACCTCTCTACGGCTTGTTCGATCTGTCGACTAGCTCCGTAGAGACTGCATCCGAGTGCGGTAGCAGTGATCTAGCGGCGGAAATCTTGATGGTCGACGGGCCCCACAGTCCCCCTGGCTTCGCCCGTGGTGGTGGAGCAGGTGACGGCGGCGACCCTACACGAGGCTACGAAGAGTACCAGCCCGAGCCACTCGACTCTCTGCAAAGAGAGGAACTTCGCCGCAGGAACGAGGATCCCCTGCGTATTCCCATCGCAGGAGAAACCCCCGAGGCTCGTACCTTGGAGGAGGCGCGTCTGGCCAATTTGGCCGAGCGCACTCGACTGGAGAACCTTCAGCGAGCTCTCAACGAGCGCGCGCGGCAACGAGTTCCCGACAATAGTCGACGTCAACTCTTCCCGCCGACTCAGGTATATCGAACCCCAATTCAGAATTTAGCAGCTGCGACCCGTATAGCAGAGTCCATCCAGCCTTCGCAGTCGGAAGCTGGCAGAGGTTTGCTGCAGATCAGGGATCTGCTCCGGGCAGCAGGAGATCAGAATTCAGCCGTGTCTCAGTCACGCAACAGAATTCACAGTCGATCCGTCACTGTGAATACGGTTCAGTCGGCTCATAGCCCCAGATCGCCTCCGCGGCGTGAAGGGCGCGAGAATCGACGAGATCAATATGGCGATAGACTCGACCGAGATGATAGGCGTCGAGTGCCCTATTCCCCTCCGAGGGGTGGGTCTTACGCTCCTCGGCAGCCAGATGATAGGCGTCAGTACAGTACAGGGCGTAGGGTTCCAGTCGACCCCAGAGAACCAGGCTTCGATGCGCGATCCATTATCGTGCAAGGTATGGTCGACCGGAACAGAGCCCATCGAGGTGGACTCAACAGAGATGCACCCACAAGTAGTCGAGTGCATGTTTCTGGTCCTGAATGTTTCAGCAGAGCCATCAGAACCGCAGTTATCCCTCCCAATTTCAGGTTGGCAACAGGAGTCAGCAAGTTCACTGGTGAGTCTAAGCCTGAAACTTGGCTTGAAGACTACCGAGTGGCAGCTCAGATTGGTGGCGGTAATGACGAGGTGGCCATGAAGCATTTGCCCCTCATGCTGGAAGGTTCTGCCAGGGCGTGGTTGACTCAATTACCTCCTAGCAGCATTTACACTTGGGAAGATTTGTCCCGAGTGTTCATCAGAATGTTTGAAGGGACTTGCAAGCGACCAGCTGGATTGACGGAGTTGCAAGTTTGCGTGCAGAAGGCTAATGAGACTCTCAGAGAGTATATTCAGAGGTGGATCACTTTGCACCACACTGTGGAGAATGTGTCCGATCATCAGGCAGTCTGCGCCTTCAAAGACGGCGTCAAGAATAGAGAACTGAGTTTGAAGTTTGGTCGAACCGGTGACATGACCTTGAGTCGGATGATGGAGATTGCTACCAAATACGCCAAGGGCGAAGAAGAAGACCGACTCCGAAGCGGCAAGCACAAGCCGAGTCAGTCGGAAAAAGGAAACACCAGTCGGAAACAGAAGCGGAAGGCTGAACCGGCAGCTCCTGGAGAGGCTCTGGCCGTGACTCAAGGAAAGTTTAAGGGGAAACCAAAAGGATCCTGGAACCCCAAGAAGGTAAAGGATAAAGAAGGGAACGACGTAATGGATATGCCATGTCACATCCATACGAAGAAAGACGAAGAGGGGAATATCATCTACCCGAAGCACACCACTCGCCAATGTCGACTCCTGATCCAGCAGTTTCAGGGAAAACAGTCTAAGGACAAGGAGAAGGAGTCGGACAAGGCCGAAGACAAGGAGGACAGTGAGGGAGGATATCCGCATATCAACTCCACTCTGATGATCTTTGCAGATGTGGAAAGCAGAAGTCGACTGAAAGTGATTAACCGAGAGGTGAACATGGTTTCCCCCGCAAAAGCAAATTATCTGAAGTGGTCTCAAACACCCATCACATTCGACCAATCTGATCACCCGACTCATATTGCCACCCCTGGGAGGCAAGCTTTGGTGGTCGATCCAGTTGTCGAAGGCACTCGACTGACAAAGGTGCTGATGGATGGTGGAAGTGGGCTGAACTTATTGTATGCAGACACATTGAAAGGTATGGGCATTCCGATGTCCCGACTGAGCACTAGTAACATGAGCTTTCATGGAGTTATACCAGGGAAGAAGGCCGAGTCACTCGGCCAGATAGCTTTGGACGTGGTGTTTGGTGATTCGAAGCATTTTCGCAAAGAAAAGTTGACGTTTGAGGTCGTGGATTTTCAGAGTGCATATCATGCCATTTTGGGGAGACCAGCTTACACACGGTTCATGGCTCGACCATGCTACGTGTACCTCAAATTGAAGATGCCCGGCCCCAAAGGAGTGATCACTGTCACCGGTGATCGGAAAAAGGCAGAAGAGTGCTTTCAGAAGGGCTCCAAGATCGCCGATTCCCAGGTGACAGCGGTCGAGTTCGAAGAATACAAGCAAAACGCAGATCCGAGTGACTTGCTGCGATCCAAGAAGCCCGCCATAGAGTCTGCATTCCAGTCGTCTGGTGAGACAAAGCCTGTTCACATTCACCCGACCGACCCCGAAGCAGCTCCGACCCGCATCTCCACAACACTCGACCCAAAATAGGAAGAAGCGCTCATCCAGTTCCTCCGTGAGAACTGGGACATTTTTGCATGGAAGCCCGCTGACATGCCAGGTGTTCCCAGGGGACTGGCTGAGCATCGCCTAAGAGTCGACTCATCTGCCAAACCAGTCAAAGAGCATCTTCGGCGGTCCGCCGTCCAGAAGAGAAAAGCCATTGGTGAAGAAGTGGCTCGACTGTTGGCGGCAGGATTTATCCGAGAGATATACCACTCCGAGTGGCTCGCTAATGTCGTCATGGTTCCTAAGAAGGACAAGTCGCTCCGAATGTGCATTGATTTCAAGCACATCAACCGGGCCTGCCCGAAAGATCATTTTCCTCTCCCTCGCATAGATCAAATTGTTGACTCGACCGCGGGATGTGAGAGGCTATCTTTTTTAGATGCCTACTCCGGGTACCACCAGATCCGTCTGTACGGACCCGACGAGGTAAAAACAGCTTTCATCACTCCATTCGGGTGCTTCTGCTATATCACCATGCCATTCGGCCTCAAGAATGCCGGAGCCACATTCATGCGAATGATTCAAAAGTGTCTACTCACTCAAATCAGTCGGAATGTGGAAGCTTATATGGATGATATTGTTGTCAAGTCACGAAAAGGTTCCGACCTGCTCGCTGACCTCGCCGAAACATTTGCCAACCTCAGAAGGTATGATATCAAGCTCAATCCATCGAAGTGCACATTTGGAGTTCCTGGTGGCAAGTTACTCGGTTTTCTCGTTTCCGAACGGGGAATCGACGCTAACCCAGAGAAGATTGGCACTATTCTCCGAATGAAACACCCTGTGCGAGTGCACGATGTCCAGAAGCTTACTGGATGCTTGGCCGCATTAAGTCGATTCATCTCACGGCTCGGTGAAAAGGCATTGCCTCTTTACCGACTGATGAAGAAGACAGACAAGTTCGAGTGGACTCCAGAAGCTGATGCAGCGTTTGCCGAGCTAAAAGCTCTGCTCTCCACCCAGCCGGTGCTTGCTGCTCCAATCAGCAAAGAGCCTCTGTTGCTCTATATCGCAGCCACAGGACAAGTCGTCAGTACTGTGCTAACGGTCGAGCGAGAAGAAGACGGAAAAGCCCTCAAAGTTCAGCGCCCAGTGTATTATTCGTCTGAAGTCTTGACTCCATCCAAGCAGAGATATCCTCATTATCAGAAGCTTGTATATGGAATATACATGACCACAAAGAAGGTTGCTCATTATTTCTCTGATCATTCCATCACAGTCGTCAGCGACGCTCCACTATCAGAGATTTTGCACAACAGGGATGCAACTGGTCGAGTGGCCAAATGGGCGATTGAACTTCTTCCCCTTGATATCAAGTTTGAAGCAAAGAAAGCCATTAAGTCCCAGGCAATAGCAGACTTCCTCGCCGAGTGGATTGAACAACAGCAGCCGACTGAAGTTCACTCGGAGCATTGGACCATGTTCTTTGATGGCTCTAAGATGTTGAATGGTTCCGGTGCTGGGGTTGTCCTAGTTTCCCCCAGAGGAGATAAGCTCAGATATGTGCTCCAGATTCACTTCGATTCCTCCAACAATGAGGCAGAATATGAGGCCCTCTTATATGGGTTGCGCATGGCCATTTCACTCGGCGTCCGTCGCCTGATGGTCTATGGCGACTCGGATTTAGTGGTCAATCAGGTGATGAAAGAGTGGGACGTGAGAAGCCCAGCCATGACTGGATACTGCAGTGCAGTGAGGAAGCTGGAAAAGAAGTTCGAGGGGTTGGAGCTCCATCATATACCCCGACTGAAAAATCAAGCAGCTGATGATCTAGCAAAGATAGGTTCCAAGAGAGAAGCCATTCCGAGTGGTGTGTTCTTGGAGCATATACACACTCCGTCAGTCAAAGAAGATCCTTTCACCGAAGAAACTCCACAGCCCAAGAGTGCCACAGATCCGACTGAAGTTGAAGTCCCAGCTCTGGTCGACTTGATCATGGAGGTTTTGGTGGTCATTCCCGACTGGACGATTCCGTATGTCGCATATATCCTGAGAAAAGAGCTTCCGGAGGATGAGGAAGAGGCTCAACAGATCGTCCGTCGATCTAAGGCCTTTACCGTAATCAAAGGACAATTATACAGAGAAAGCGCGACTGGAATTGGTCAGAAGTGCATAACACCAGGAGAAGGTCGACTCATCCTCAATGATATTCACTCGGGGACATGTGGTCATCATGCGTCCTCTCGGACCATCGTGGCCAAAGCATACCGAGCCGGATTTTACTGGCCAAAGGCGAATGAGACGGCGAAAGAGATAGTGGATAAGTGCGAGGGATGTCAGTTCTACTCGAATATGTCGCACAAGCCTGCGTCAGCTCTGAAGACCATCCCACTCGTCTGGCCTTTCGCAGTATGGGGATTGGACATGGTCGGTCCTTTGAGGACAGGACGAAGTGGCTTCACGCATGTACTGGTGGCAGTCGACAAGTTCACCAAGTGGATCGAGGCTAAACCAATCAAGAGCCTTGACACCGGTACTGCTGTTAGCTTCATCAGGGAACTAATATTCAGATATGGAGTCCCGCACAGCATCATTACGGATAATGGGTCGAACTTTGACACGGAGGAATTCAGAGATTTCTGCAGCTCCCAAGGCACACGGGTCGACTACGCTTCAGTCGCCCATCCGCAGTCGAATGGACAAGCAGAGCGAGCTAATGGACTGATTCTTAAGGGATTGAAGCCTCGACTGATGCGTGATCTCAAACACGCGGCTGGAGCCTGGGTGGACGAACTTCCCTCAGTGCTTTGGGGGCTGCGGACCACACCTAATCGGTCGACCGGAAGAACTACATTCTTCTTGGTCTACGGAGCTGCAGCAGTCTTGCCGAGTGATCTTCTCCACAATGCTCCTCGAGTTGAAATTTACAACGAAGCAGAGGCTGAACAGGCGCGGCAGGACGCAGTCGACCTTTTAGAAGAAGAAAGGGAGATGGCTTTGATCCGCTCGACCATCTACCAACAAGATTTGCGTCGTTTCCACGCCAGAAATGTGAGAGGTCGAGCCTTCCAGGAAGGGGATTTGGTTCTCCGAGTGGATCAGCACAAACCACACAAGCTTGCTCCTTCTTGGGAAGGCCCCTTCATCGTCACCAAGGTCCTCCACAACGGGGCGTACCGTCTTTACAACGTCGAGCATAATATCGACGAACCCCGAGCTTGGAACGCGGAGCTACTCCGCCCATTCTACACTTAAGTTTTATCACTCGGATGAGTTGCAATAAAGTACTTTTGTAGTTCATGGACCTCAAAATAATAGTGTCATAGTCCCTCCATACTTTCTGTCACTTTTTATTTTTGTCCACATAAAATTCCCCCTCAGTGGGTGACTTAGCCGCGAATCCGTTTCGCCTAAGTTTGTAAAAATCCTACCGAGTGAAGAGCAACCCTCTCACTCGGGGGCTTAGCTGCAGTCGAAGCACTCGCCTAAGTTATAAAAATCCTACCGAGTGAAGAGCAACCCTCTCACTCGGAGGCTTAGCTGCAGTCGAAGCACTCGCCTAAGTTATCAAAATCCTACCGAGTGAAGAGCAACCCTCTCACTCGGAGGCTTAGCTGCAGTCGAAGCACTCGCCTAAGTTATCAAAATCCTACCGAGTGTAGAGCAACCCTCTCACTCGGAGGCTTAGCTGCAGTCCAAGTACTCACCTAAGTTATCAAAATCCTACCGAGTGGTAAGCCAGACTTTCACCCGGAGGCTTAGCTGCAGCCCAGTGCTCGCCTAAGTAGGGCTGAAGAATAAGTCGATTGCAATAAAGGCGCCTTGCTTTGAACCTGCAAAAGACATTTCGAGCCAAAAGCAATCGTATTCAAGCACCAAATTCAAGTTTGAATCGACATCTAAAGGAACCGAGAGTGCTCAGGCGTTAAGCCTGTTAAGGTTTATCGGTTACAATTCCACTCGGCATACCGAGGCAAATTTAAAGCGTCGAGCCAGAAGAAGTTTTTTACCCCTCCTGTGGAGGGCTGGAAGGTGCAACGAATTCATCAAGGTCGATCCCGTCGGCGATCCGAGTGGCAGCTGCAAGGAAAGTTTCCATAAAGGACCTGAAGTCATGTTTCTTGGTGTTGGCCACCCGAAGAGCCGCCAGCTTCTCTTCTCGTGCATCCTTACAGTGGACTCGGGCAAGACACAGAGCAACATCTGCACCACACCGAGCCGAGGACTTCTTCCATTCCTGCACTCGACCAGGGATCGTGTTCAACCGGGCCTTCAGCGACTCAAGATCATTCTGAAGTGTCTCTTCAGGCCAGAGCGTCGAGTCGATGCGAGATGTGGCAGCCTTCAGTCTTGCGAGATAGTCCACGACAGCTGCAACACGGGACTCCAGTCGGAGAACATCCATGGCAACTTCATCGTTCACCGGAGAATTGACGGGGTCGAGGTTTGGCTCCAGCCGGCTAGTTTCTTCTTCAAAGTTTTGACAAAATTCTGCAAGGGTGATCACTAAGCCAAGGGGATGGTCGAATGGAAAAATCACAATTGGAAACGTCTGCCAAGCATAGAGGTTTACCTTCAAGCATAAGAAACAGCTTCTTGGCAAGTCCACTCAGGAAGGCCTCCAGATCAGTTTTCTTCCCAGTCAATTTGGTGACTTGGTCGGTCAGGGCAGCTTTATCAGTTTTCAGTCGACTGACCTCCTTGTTGGCAATCCCAAGAGCAGCTTTCAGATTGGTATTGTCTTGTTCGAGCTTGGTGACTGAAGCTAACTTCTCGTCAGCAAGCTTGATCTTCTCAGCTAGCTCAAGGTCTTTCTTCTGTTGGGCCTCCCTTACCTTACCTGCAAGTTACAGCAAGATCAGATTTTGAAACAAGCAAGGGGAAAAGCAGTCGTCAGGGTCTCACCAAACATACCTTCGGTCTCCTCCTTTGCCTTTGTCAGCTTCTCCTGAACCAGCTTCAAGCTCAGCTCGACTTGAGTATGCTTGTGTTCCAGCTCTGAGTAGCGAGCCACAAGATCACAAGAGTTCTGCGAAGAACCAATCGACTAAATGTCAAATATAATTCACTTCCGAGTGAAAAAGGGAAAAACTCACGTTTCTAAGACTACAGCCGAATACAAGCATTCGACCGTAGTCTTGGGGACTACACCCAGTGGGTGCACTCAGCGTGCCCCCACTAATCCTGTTGAAGACAAAGTCGACCAGTCGACCTCAAAAAAAAAATAATAACGTGCGAGATGCATTCTCTAAGACTGTGATCAACTGCAAGCAGTCGACCACAGTCTCGGGGACTACACCCAGTGGGTGCACTCAGCGTGCCCCCACCGGTTTGTGAAATCCAGTCGACATAGTCGACTGACAGAAAGACTGAAATTATAAAGCCTAAGGCCGACTGCCAGCAGCCGACCTTAGCCTTGGGGACTACACCCAGCGGGTGCACTCAGCGTGCCCCCGCTAATACGGAGCTCAATCGACAACACCCAGTGGGTGACTACTATAAATTTCGGAAAGGAAAAGTTTTTGGCAGCATATCCAACAGAACAAACGGTGGTCGACTGACCTGAGCATTGCTTTGGAGGGCAGAACTGGCGTCATAAGCTGCCTGGCTCGCGTCCCGGATGGTCTTCAGCTGCTCCATCATGAGTCCCGCCTGGCGTATCGCCTCCCTCGCTGCGCCAGCTTGGTCCTCTGGGATGTGGTGCGTCATGAAGAGGGAGGGCTGCTGAGCACTCGTCAGTGGATTTGCGAAGGACACCGTGTGTCGAGTGGTGTTCTCTTCCTCCACAGTCAGAATCTCAGGCGCCGTCACATCCTGAGGCACCTTACTGGCGGACGCTTTCCGACTCCTCCTGCGCTTCAGCGGCTCTTCATCCTCATCATCATCAGGAAGATTGATAACAGTATTGGGTGGAGCTGCGGAGAAGAATCAGGATCAGAGATCGCGAGTCAGTCGACTAAGAACGGCGTTAAGAATACAGTACCTGGGTTTGAAGTTGCTGCATCCTCCATCTCGTGGTCATCAGCCCGGGCCGAGGTTTCAGAAGTAGCAGCACTGCAACTCCAAAGGATCAGTCGACTAACTTCAGCGTCGACCAGAGACAAAGTTCACACAAAATGAGAAGATTCAAACAACACGATTACCCTGATATGGTAGGGATGGACACCTTCATCTTCGGCAGGAGCTTGATCGGCTTCGACGAGGCCGCCCTGGGCTGCTTCGGCGCCTTTTCAGTCGGCACCGGAGAGATGGTCCGGGGGCGCTTAGTCGACTGAGTAGTGGTCGCAACCCCCTTACCACGTTCGGTTGAAGGGTCGTGGACAAGCTTCGACCGCCTTTCCGAGCGCGGTGGTACGACCTCCTCCTCCTCTTCCTCCTCGTCTTCAACGTCGTCGTCATCGCCGTCGTCATCATCATCGTCGTCGTCATCCCCTGCAACGTCCGAGTCCCACTCCTCCTCTTCCTGGCTCTCACCCCCGCTCGCCTCACCCTCCTCAGTCGGAGTTTGTGCCCCATTGGGCATCGAGTACAGCTCGGTGAGAGCCTAGCAGATATCAAGACAAGGATCAGTCGACCAGTCGGCAGGATAAACAGAAATGAATGCGACAAGAACGCAGTGGAGGGCAGAGCAAATGTACCTTGTTTGGATCGCTGTTGTGGTCGAGTGGAGGAATCCTTCTGGCTCCGCGTGGGTTGTCCTTGTTTCCGGTAACGGCTACCATCCATCTTTCTAGAGTGACATCGTCGACTGCTTCTGGATGGACTCGAGTCTCATCTTCGGTCCCACAGTACAACCACATACAGTGGCTCCGGAACTGAAGAGGCTGGATGCGACGCCTGAGGAAGACCTCCAAGAGGTCCATGCCCGTCACTCCCTCCCGAACCAACTGCACCACGCGCTCCATCAACATCTTCACATCAGCTTTCTCCTCCGGAATCAACTTCAGAGAGGAGGGCTTGTTCACTCGGTCCATGGTAAACTGTGGGAGTCCACTCGACTGCCCCGGCGTCGACTGGTCCCGGCAGTAGAACCAGGTCGACTGCCAGCCTCTGACCGACTCGGGAAAGGTCATGGGCGGGAAGGTGCTCTTATTCCTCACCTGGATCCCCAGACCCCCACACATTTGGACGACTCGGGTTCTCTCATCACCTGGGCTCGCCTTCTTCACGGTCTGAGAGCGACACATGAATATATGTTTGAACAAACCCCAGTGCGGTCGACAGCCCAAGAAACCCTCACACATGGACACGAACGCAGCAAGATAGGCAATGGAGTTTGGGGTAAAGTGGTGGAGCTGCGCTCCGAAGAAATTCAAGAAGCCACGAAAGAAAACACTCGGCGGCAAGGAAAACCCACGATCAACATGGGTGGCCAAAAGCACACACTCACCCTCTTCTGGCTGAGGCTGCCACTCCTTCCCCGGAAGCCTCGCAGCTCCGTGAGGGATCAAGCCCTCGTTGGCCATGTCGAGGAGGTCATTCTCTGTGATGGTCGACTGGATCCAGTCTCCTTGGACCCAGCCTTTCGGCAGGCGGGATCTAGACGAGGACCCTCCGCGGCTGGTGGATCTCCCCTTCGCCTTCTCCGACGCCGACGCCTTCTTTGCACGCTCCAGCGCCGCCGTCTTCTCCTTGGCCATGGTCGCCGGCGAGATGCGCGAAGGAAAGTGGTGTGGGGGCGAGAGCGAGCACGCTGGGCGGGGAAGAAGGAAGCAGAGAGAGGGAGAGAATGCTGAGGCGCAGCACAGAAATCCTCGTCGGGCACATTTATAAGGTCCCTTCCCAGTGGATGACAGGTGGGCCCGTCGATCTAATCATATCTGGGAGCAGTTATGCAGACGGGATACATGGCGAAAAAGGCGGCACGGAGATCGAGGCGTCTATGCCCCGTCCCATCCGAACGCCGCGGTCCGCCCCGCTTCGCGCGCGTCCCCAAATTTCGCATCCCGCGGAATCCGCGAACAGCAAAACAGTCTGTCAGACGCGGTGTTTCCAGCGATCCGTCGCTCGGAGATCGTCGAAGTCCGAAAGATCACTCGACGCAAAAATAGAATGGATCGAGTCGACTGAAGGCAAGTTGCTCCCTGTCGGCGAAGAGATTCTTTGGTCTAGGATAACGCACGACCAGAGCGCAAAGGTTAATCGGAAACAACATCAACTCCTTCCTCACTCGAAGCCTCAATCCATTCGGGGGCTAATGATGGGGTTATGTACCTAGGGTAGGGTCATGGACCTGATCCAAGTACCTTACCCAAGGACACCCTTAGAAGAAGTCACCTTCCAGTCGACCAACGAGGGACACACTCGACTGACTTGAAGGACTCGACCACGAAGACTCACTCGACCACCGGAAAGTCAAAAGGCACTCTGCACTGCAACGGCCTGTAATCAAGTAGACTTTATGATAGTAAAGGCACTTTATGTGGGGCGTTACCAGTAACGCCCCAGACTTAACTCACCTTAAACCCTCTCCTACGTGGGCTGGCTGGGGTCCTGGCGCACTCTATATAAGCCACCCCCCTCCATAGGAAGAAGGGTTCGGCATCTTGTAACTCATATACTCATAATCCACTCGACCGCCTCCGGGCTCCGAGACGTAGGGCTGTTACTTCTTCCGAGAAGGGCCTGAACTCGTACATCCTTTGTGCTTACAACCTCTCCATAGCTAGGACCTTGCCTCTCCATACCTACCCCCCACTCTACTGTCAGGCTTAGAACCACGACAGGGTTCCGTTCCCGGCGCCGGAATGGAGGGGGGCGCACCGGCGAGGAGAGGACGGCGGCTTGATGCGGCTATGGCAGGGAGGCGAGTGAGGAGGAGGCAGAAGGGATCGGGCGAGGCGCTCCTCTCATGCGTGGTGACGGCACGAGGGAGGAGACGAGGGAGAGTGGGGGATCGGGCAAGGGGTTCGGGCTAGGGTTAGGAGGGATTGGTGGGGGCGGCTGGGCGTTGGGCCGCAGCTACAGTAGACCCAAATGGTCGGCTGGGCTGGGCTGGAATCTCTCTCTCCCTCACACACATGACAAAAGAGAGAAAAAAATAAAGAAAGAAAAGGAAAGATAGAAAAAGGTTAGAGAAGGGACCTGGGCATGGGGATTTATTTTGCAAGTGTGTTTGCGGTAAATCCAAAATAAAAAAATATTTAATATAGCTCCCTAATATTGGAGGATATGTTATAAAGAGAAATCACAAGTGGAATCCCTCGATTTAAATGGATCGAAAAATCCATACAATTTATTTAATTGAGTTTTAAAAATTAAATGGCATGATGGCATGATGCAATGCAAGAGATGACATGAAGAAATGCAACAAACAAAAATAAAACACACGACGAAACTTGGAATAGCTGGGAGTCTTATGGAGCGTCGGTCTCGGGGCGTTACAACACTCCACCACTACAAGAGGATCTCGTCCCGAGATCTAGAATGGCACCGGAGAGAAAATGGAAGAGGAAGAGAAGAGGTAAAACTAAGTTGCTTCTTCAACCAAAGAGTGAAACCAAAGAACCTTGAGAGGTTGAAAAGTTGAAAGAGAGAACACAACGGAGTAGAACACAATTGAGAGCATTGTGGTAGAGAATAGAAACAAGGAACACCATGTGAACCTTGAAGGTTGCAAAGACATGAATCAAGAGTACAATGGAGAAGAAGGAATTGAACCCGCTCTGGTTGAAACGAGATAAACAAGGAACAAGGAAGATCAAATTCGGACAGCACTCCGGTTGAAAAGAGATGCAAGACTTGATAAGATGAAAAGAACTTGAAAAGATGACACAACATTCCGGTTGAATGGATAAGCATGAAAAGAACATGATCCTCAATTCGAGAAGATGAGTGAAGAGAGCAACATCACATTGCCTCCGGAAGAAAGAATAGAAGATAGATCGTTGGAATAACAGAATGGAGGACAAAATGCCAACTTCTGCCACAAATGATCTTGGAAAGCACCCTTCCAAGAAGGTTATGACGGAGTCATTGGAAAATCAACAACGAAAAACACAAGCTTGTTGTGGGCTTATGGCAAACATCTCAAAATTATGAGGTGACAACCGGCCACTAACGGAAACAATTGCTTGCTTGAAATCAACGAAGAGATGAAAACTGCTTTCGCCGAGAGGATAGGAGAAAACTTGGATCATTGATAAGCACCACAATACAACATTCCTTAGGGAAGGCTTTAGGTGAAATCTATACCAAGATAACTCCAACGAAGAGATTAATGGATTTAAAATACCTCATTCTTGACAACATGTGAATCGCGAAACATGAATGAAAATTGTCAAGAATGATATAACACCATCTCAAAAGATAAGGTAGAAGGAATTTCACTTTGGAGTGCAAGATGAAGAATACTTGAACGCCTCAAAACAAAACATGTGTTGAGCACCATGTTTAATTTTTTTGAGAATAGCTTGGCGGGTCATAACTTCGAGAGAAATCTTGAAGAACAATTGAAGAATGAAAATAATCCTTGATGAACCACCATGTAGAGCCTCGATGAAGAACTCCGGTAAAGAAAATGATAGAAAGAAAGAGAAGTTGAAAACACAAGGTGAAGCCTTGCGATGATTTAGATGGAGCTTTGTGATGATATAACCGAGAGAACTTGGAACTCCAGAAAGAAAAGATGAACAACAAGAAGCCAAGAATTTATTCCTCCTGAACAAACTCCAAAGGAAAGGATTAAGAGAGATATAGTGTAAACTTCAGAAGGTATTGATGGAACCACCAGTGGGATTTGGAAACAACAAATGAATTGATATGATAACGAAGGAAGAGAACTCTTGAACGAACCACCGAAAGAATAGAAAACGAACGTAGCAAAGGCACAATTCACCGGAAAGAATTTGAAAACGAAAGAAGATACTTGAGGGGATTCAGATACATGAGAACGAAGAGATCATGAACTGATTAGAGGATATTTGAACGATGCACCGGTAAGATTTGGAGAACAAGGGTTGAAGGTTGAGAATGAGTAATATTCAGAAATGATTATCAAGAAAGGAAGCAACTCCTAAAATGCGTCGGATGGTTGAAAAGAATTCTCACAATCGAAAACAAATATGAGAGGATGGTATAAAGCTAGAACCATGAATCTTGAAGAGAATGGAGCAAGATTTAAGAGAAATCCTTCTTCTTCAGTCTTCAAATGTTGAGGAAGATGATGAGAACCACCCAAAATTGCTGAGGCACTTCGGAACAAAGAAGAATAGAAATGATGAACCAACGCTGAAAATATTTTGAAAGCGATCTTGGAGAAAGAATATGACTGGTGAGAATTCATTCTTACGTCAAACTTGGAAAAGAATTTGAGAATCGCTCCGGATAAATTAGATGAGTCAGGTAAGATCCTGGGAAAAGACCTGTGGGTTAGGGCCCACTCAAAAGGAAAACACCGTTGGAAAAGATTACTTGAAAGAGAGATTGCACCGGTTGAATTAAATGACTTGAATGAGATAATACTCTCCAATTAGCTTGAACTGATTGAGAATGGAAACACGAATCTTCCGAGATATCTTGAGCACTCTGAATAAGAATAGAGAGAGGTGAACAATTATGAGAGGCACCGGCATGGGATAGCATTTGAACGAGGATAAGGATATGATCAACACCGAAAGCTTGAGTTAAATCCACCGGAGAAGAAAAGAGATGAAGAATAATAAACTTGAAGCTCCGTCAGTATCTTCTTGAGAATCACCTTGAAGAAAAAGGGTGGGAGGGCGGGAAAACAAAGACAACTTAAGATGAACGAAACAAACACCGTTGAGAAAACTTAGAATTGATCTTGCGGATGGGGAGAATGATGGGATCATCTCGAAGAGAAGCTCACCGGTTGGAAAAGAACTAACATGACGACCTCAATGATCAAGAAGGATCAGTATTCACATAGCAATATGAGAACACCGTTTAGGAAAGGTATGGATTCAACATTTGACTTCGAAGCAACTCGAATACCACAAATAAAACAAAACAAAGGATTTGGCTTGCAGCATAAGCCGGAACAAACATATGATAGAGATTTCGTCCGAAGTTTTCGTGGCGGGGCCCACACGGGCTCGAGTGTACATCACCATCATGTACAAGGCAGTGCACATGACATACGAAGTGTCCCTGAACCAGCATAGCCAAGGGTTCTTTAAGACACAACAAGACCACTGTAAAAACGACCGCGGAAAGGCGGACCACTAGACGTCGAACCCCAATCTCATATCATGCATCTGTCGAAAAGATATTCTAGGAGCTACTTGAATTCCCACCTATAAAACTCCTGAAACTTTCTGGTTATGCAATCTAGTGTTGGGGATACAGGGGAAGCAATATATATCTCACCCAAAACTAACAATACCTACATCCAAGTTGTATCCATCCGTCAACACATAACCAAGAAAACTTCGGAAATCATGTACCTCAACCTTCGAAAAGCATCCGTTATACGAGTTATGGCAATACTCCCGAGCTCGCCCCAGTACTAGGTTATCGGGGTTATCTCACCAACAACTGCATAAAAGAGATTTTCAATGTCGGCAAATCTCAGGTATTCCAGAACTGCAACGATAAAATTATGACGACAACACCTCGGAGCTCAACTCCCCGGGACACTGCCACAACCCCTAAATGTCAGGAGGCACCAAGAACAATGTTCTCGTCACAAAACCATCGGAACGATTCCAAGATACCCGCGTGATCCTAATTTTTTTGTGAAAATTGAGAAGAGGATAGTCAAAACATCTACGTCAGGAGACCTCACCAGAGCGACGAAGGGACTGAGGAGTAAAAAGAATCCTACTCTCCGATATATATAATCCTAAGACTCAAAACATTTTTGTTCTAGACTCAACATCGCCAGCAAACAATCAAGCAGGGGGCTCCTAAGTCGGGGATGGCTCTGATTACCAACTTGTTACGCCCTCGATGTGAATATATCTCCCACGTGTCGAAGCACGACTTAGAGGCATAACCGCATTGAAAGCAATGTCGCAAGTGAGGTAATCTTCGCACAACCCATGTAATACATAAGGGAAAAGATACATAGTTGGCTTACAGTCGCCACTTCACACAATACATAAATAAACATCCATCATCCAGATTACACTCAAGGTCCGACTACGGAACCAAAATAAAAGAAGACTACCCCAAATGCTACACAGATCCCCGATCGTCCCGACTGGACACCTCTACTGATCATCTGGAAACGATACATAGTAACGACCAAGGACCTCATCAAATTCCCACTTCAGCTCAGTTGCGCCAACGGCGCCAGTATCCTCGGCACCTGCATCTGTTTTGGTAGAATCTGTGAGTCACGAGGATTCAGCAATCTCACACCCGCGAGATCAAGACTATTTAAGCTCATAGGTAGGAAAGGTGTAATATGGTGGAGCTGCGGCAAGCACTAAGCAAATATGATGACTAACATACGCAAGTGAGAGCGAGAAGAGAAGCAACGCATCGGTCGAGAAACTAGAAGAGATCAAGAAGTGATCCTGAAACTACTTACGTCAATCATAACACAAACCATGTTCACTTCCCGGACTCCGCCGAGAAGAGACCATCACCGCTACACACACAGTTGATGTATTTTAAAGAGGTCCAGTGTCAAGTTATCTACAACCGGACATTAACAAATTCCCATCTGCCTCATAACCGCGGGCACGGCTTTCGAAAGATTATATACCCTGCAGGGGTGTCCCAACTCAGCCCATCACAAGCTCTCACGGTCAACGAAGGAATAGACCTTCTCCCAAGAAGACCCGATCAGTCTCGGAATCCCGGTTCACAAAACATTTCGACAATGGTAAAACAAGACCAGCAAAGCCGCCCGATGTGCCGACAAATCCCGATAGGAGCTGCATATATCTCGTTCTTAGGGCAACACCGGATGAGACATCCTACAAGTAAAACCAACCCTCAAGTTTCCCCGAGGTGGCCCCGCAGTCTACTCAGTTCGGACCAACACTCGAAGGAGCACTGGCCCGGGGGGGGGGGGTTAAATAAAGATGACCCTCGGGCTCGCGAAAACCCAAGGGAAAAGGGCTTAGGTGGCAAATGGTAAAACCAAGGTTGGGCCTTGTTGGAGGAGTTTTATTCAAAGCGAACTGTTAAGGGGGTCCCATAAATCACTCAACCGTGTAAGGAACGCAAACTCAAGGAACGTAACACCGGTATACGGAACTAGGGCGGCAAGAGTGGAACAAGTCACCGGGCATAAGGCCAGACCTTCCACCCTTTACAAAGTATATAAGGTGCATTAATGTAAACAGGAGATATTGTGATATCCCAAAAAAAAACCATGTTTCGACCTGGAACAAACTTCATCTTCACCTGCAGCTAACAATGCTATAAGAGGGGCTGAGCAAAAGTGGTGACATAGCCAATCAATGGTTGCTAGGACAGGATGGTTAGAGGTTTATCATAGCAATAGGGAGGCATGGTAAACAAAGGCAGGTAGGGCTAATATAGCGAAAGAGCGAGTACTAGCAAGCAAAGATAGTAATGATTTCGAAGGTATGATCATCTTGGTTGAAATCCCGCAAGGAAGAAGAACGAGTCCATGAAGAAGACAAACGGACGTAGTCGAACGAATCCTCACAACTCCGGAACGAAACCGAAGCTAACGAGAGAAGCAAACCGGAAAGGAGCAAACAATATGGTAAACACACAAGCACATAAGCATGGCATGATGCACAAACAAGTATGATGCATGTCCGGTTTAAAGAGCCATGGCATGGCAATATGCAACAAACAATACTACAAATTAAATGGAGCTCAATATGCAACGAGTTGCATATTGACGGAACACCACATCAATTTTTAGTTCTCTCTTGTTTAAGTTACCAAACAATATTAAATGTTGTTAAGCATGGCAAGAGGTGAAACATAATTAAACTACCTATCTAAACAAGTTTAAATGAGGCCGGAAATAACAAACAACAATTCCGGAAATCCCCATATCATTTAGCAATTTAATGCAAACACAATTTTAACCATTTAAATGTTGTTATCATGATGCGGATGACATATACAAGTTTATGCAATTTTATGAAAACGTTGACAAGAGCAGGTTAGGAAGCATTTGGTCACCATGGCGGAACAAAAGGGGTGCCACGGCAACGATAGCGAAAATGGTGCCACGGCAACGATAGCGAAAATGGTGCCACGACAACATATCCGAAAATGGTGCCACGGCAACATATCGGTTCCAGTAGCTCACGGAGATACCGGTGCAAAAGGAAGCGTGCGGATGAGCGCAACTTGCAAGAAGGTGGGGTGATCCCGGATTCCGGGTTCCCACGGGACGACGGCATGGCAAGCGAGGAGGAACTTGCGAGGACAAACGGGCACGGTGCAAACATAGCGTACATCTCATACATGCAAGGGCATCTCATCACGGTCGTCTCGGGTTCTACCTTCGAAGCGTGCATTCGGGGCGGAACGAGTTCGGAGCGGTGTAGAGGAAGTAGGCGTTCACGGGACGTCGTGGAAGTAGTTGTACACGACGTCGGCGGTAGTGGAAGTAGACGTTCACGTTTCGTAGTTGTTCAGATCGTCGGTAGAGGTACTTGGCGATCCGAAGGGGTACTTGGCGGGTCGTCGAGGTACACGTTGTCGGGGTACTTGTCGCATCAGCAGGTGTAGTCGTACATGCACGTAGATGAACTTGACGGGTCCCATGAGTAGTCGTACTCGGCGAATCCGCGTAGTTGCACATATCTTTGTGCTGTAGCTGAACTTGATGAAAACCCACGGTGACGGTAGACGTACACGGTCGGCTTGATGGAACTTGGCGGTGGTCTCCTCGGGTCAACAGTGATGTGCAAGGGCTAGAACGCCCGGGCCTTGGGCTGCTCAAGGCCATGGAGATGACAGGCAGCAGGAGGCTGCTAGTGGAGGCAGAGCCACGACGAGGAGGTAGTGGAGGCGCTGGTCGCGGAGGTCGGGGCGGGAGCTAAGCACGCTAGCAGGGCGGATGGGTGCGAGGAGAGCGGCGCTCGGCACGGGTTGGCGCGGAGCAGGGGAGGCGGAGCTCCTGCTCGGAGAGGTGCGGCGAGGGGAACCGCGTGGAGGCGCGAAGGATGGCGGCGGCGACGAATCGGGTCGAAGGCGAGCACGAGATGACATCGGGGAAGGTGCAGCTAAAGTTGCTGCCGGCTCTGACAGAGGCGACATCCGGCGGAGGAGCTGGCGAGGAGGCGACGGGGTTGCGCGCAGGTGGCCCTCCGGGAGGCGCGGGGCGACGAGGAGGAGGCCGCGGGTGAGGGAGGAGGTTGGGCGCGCGGCGCATGGTGGTGGAGGCGAGATCCGGGCGCGGGGTTCCGTTCCCGGCGCCGGAATGGAGGGGGGGCGCACCGCCGAGGAGAGAACGGCGGCTTGACGCGGCTATGGCAGGGAGGCGAGCGAGGAGGAGGCAGAAGGGATCGGGCGAGGCGCTCCTCTCGTGCGTGGTGACGGCGCGAGGGAGGAGACGAGGGAGAGTGGGGGATCGGGCAGCGGGTTCGGGCTAGGGTTAGGAGGGATTGGTGGGGGCGGCTGGGCCTTGGGCCGCAGCTATAGGAGACCCAAATGGTCGGCTGGGCTGGGCTGGAATCTCTCTCTCCCTCACACACATGACAGAAGAGAGAGAAAAATAAAAAAAATGATTCTCAAAAAAAAAAAGAGAAAAAAATAAAGAAAGAAAAGGAAAGAAAGAAAAAGGTTAGAGAAGGGACCTGGGCATGGGGATTTATTTTGCAAGTGTGTTTGCGGTAAATCCAAAATAAAGAAATATTTAATATAGCTCCCTAATATTGGAGGATATGTTATAAAGAGAAATCCCAAGTGAAATCCCTCGATTTAAATGGATCGAAAAATCCATACAATTTATTTAGTTGAGTTTTAAAAATTAAATGGCATGATGGCATGATGCAATGCAAGAGATGACATGAAGAAATGCAACAAACAAAAATAAAACACACGACGAAACTCGGAATAGCTGGGAGTCTTCTGGAGCGTCGGTCTCGGGGCGTTACATCGTCCTCGGGGGCGGATCACAAGTCTTGGCTGAGCCTGTGGGATACGATCGCACCGGGCAAAGTTAAAATCCACATGTGGAGGCTCATTAGGAATGGCCTTGCTGTGGGGACGGAACTACTACAGAGGAAGATCAAGCAGGGGGTCTTTTGTACGGCATGTGGGCGGGAGGAAACAAACTATCATAGATTCTGGGGTTGCTATCATTCTGCCAAGTTTTGGAAGGTAATGCAGTCGGAATTGGGGGCACCGGTGGCGATCCCACCGAAGTCAGCTTGCTCCCAGAGTGCACTATCGAGATGGCTGATGTCGTGGTTCGCCGAGGCCACGGATGACGAGCGCGCGGTCATGGTCATGGCTCGCGAGGAACAATGTGCGTGAAGGGCAGCGGATAGAGGAGGCGGAGTTGATAGCAAGGCGAGTTTACCATCTAATGGGGGAGTGGCAAGCGATACATGGCCGAAAGACCAAGCATATCACGCCGACGGTGAAGGAGAAATGGAAGCCCCAGGAGGAGGGATGGGTGAAAGTGAACGTCGACGGAGCCACCTCGAAGGGAGGTGACAGTGGTGGCGCCGGGCTGGTTTTTCGCAACCATGAAGGCGCTTTCATTGGTGGGTTCAGCAAGGTCCTTCCACTGGGAAGTGACCCTGCAATGGCTGACCTCCTAGCGTGCAAGCGGGCAGTACAAGTCGCCGAAGAGATGAACATTGACAAGCTTCACATCGAGATGGACTATAAGGAGGTCGTTGGCAAAATCCAAGGCACGCAGAAAGACTTCTCACCGCTGGGGCCTGTCGTCGAAGAGGTCAAGCGCTTGCTGGCCTCAAGGGAGAGCTGGAAGATCGCGTGGGTTAGGCGGGATGCTAATAAAGCTGCCCACATATTACCTAGGGATGCAGTTTCTACTAGGTTAAGCAATGGGTGGCTGCATGTGCCCCCAGACTCTATTCTCCAGACAATCGCGAACGAAATCCCTGGATGGGATGAATAAATAAAGCTTTGCATGAGTTTTCAAAAAAATATGCATGTGTGTGTGTGCTACTGTCAATGATTATACTCGGAGGAATTCGCACGACGGGACCAGATGCATCGAACTGTCACGGAGTCGTAGGACGTGCCAGTTCCAATGCGGACAACCAACCAACACTTTGGGTTCAACGGACTGTGCTTCTTCTTCTTCTTTTTTTCCGTCGAGAATCACTTTTTTTATTGAGAGGAAAAGAAACGCGCCACATGTGCCTCGGCCCACATCGAATTCAAATGGCCTTGGGCTGGCATTGCCCTCCCGGCCTATTTTGGTCCCACAATGCAGTAGTACCGCTGCTTTGCCTAAAAAAAGTAGTACCACTGTTAGAGAATTTATGCCGGCATTGTTAGAGAACTACTCTAAATTAGAGAACCTGCGAAATTATTTTCTAGTTGTAATTTCTGCCATGAACTTCGTCCTTCGAATGTTGAAGCACATATCTCTTCTTGGCCGGCCACGACGGATGGACCTGGGTGATGTGGCCATGTCCCAAGCGAAAGCTTCGCCCGAACGTGTCGGAGCCAATGATAGCAACGCCTTTGTGCGCCGTTCCCCTCCTTGGAGGTGTCACTGTGGGTGGCCTCCATCTCCATTGGGCTCAGGGTGAAAACACTTGTCTAGCATGTTGTGGCGGCGTCATGGTGCCGCTCCCTTCAAGGCGCCGTCTCGTGAGCAAAGTCTCATTTTGCTGCCGAGGTGGGTTCATGGCTGGCTGCTTCTCTTCATGCGACTGTTCCGTGTCTCGGCGGTGGTGCTCTCTCAAGGAGCTAAGTCCAACGAGGTGATTGTGTTCGAAGGCCTCCCTTTGGGGTCTTGGCGTCAGTGTCTAGCTACGCTCCAGGGAGGTGAGCATTTCATTGTTCGATGGTGCGGCGCCCTTCGAGCCAGGGCGAGGAGCAGGGGTCTCCTTTCGGCAATGGAACAAGTTGGTGCTGGTGTCCCGGACGTCTAGGTGATCGCAATGACATAGCCAAACGTCGACGGCTGGCCTCCTTCGCGAGGTGGTCTCCTTCTGGTGTCGGTTCTTCGATCATGTATTGAGGGCTTTGCTGCTGCTCATGGACACCCTTGTATCATGCCGAAGTTCTTTCCCCGTGTTTTTAGTGTTGTGTTGCGTTGTATCATTGGTTGTTAGGGCTTCGTGTCCTTGTTTGTATGGACGTCATTAATTTAATGCCAAGCCATAGGCCTCTTATCTAAAAAAAGACATGACGTCTCCCTCTCCCAGGGTAGACATTTGTGGATAGGTATACCGCATGATCCAGATGTAATTCATGTTACATCGCCACTCATCAATAAAGACTAGCCATCTTTTGCTCAAAAAGAAGTAGTATAGTTATTCCAAAAATAAGAAGAAATACTTTTCTCAAAAGAAAATACAGTACCGCTCTTGTCACCAAAATTATCCACAACTTGTAAGTTGGTTAACCTGCCCCTTCTCAGCTATATGTTTCCTTTTATGGGACGTCTATTCTACGTTTTTCGATAAAGTATGTTATTAATTTAAAATGTAGCATTAAACGGATACAAAGCATGATGAGTCATACCCAATCTTTGCATAACTAAGATGTAGACAACCAAACAGTAAAAGTCCTACAACAGATAAAATTGAAAAAACAGCATATCGGCAACAGTGAGTCATATAGGACCGACAGTATGCCTATGTCGAAGAAGGTGGTCAACCGATCCGGAGATGATGCTACCACCCATGTTGGGTAAAATCCTACCTGGCCATCTGTCGGTGTCAAAACCGGAGGATCTCGGGTAGGGGTCCCGAACTGTGCGTCTAAGGCTAATGGTAACAGGAGGCGGGGGACACAATGTTTACCCAGGTTCGGGCCCTCTCGATGGAAGTAATACCCTACTTCCTGCTTGATTGATCTTGATGATATGAGTATTACAAGAGTTGATCTACCACGGGATCGAAGAGGCTAAACCCTAGAAGCTAGCATATGGTTATGATTGTTGTTGTTGTTGGGGAACGTAGCAGAAATTCAAAATTTTCCTACGTGCCACCAAGATCTATCTATGGAGAAACCAGCTATGAGTAGAAGGAGAGTGCATCTACATACCCTTGTAGATCGCTAAGCGGAAGCGTTCAAGTGAACGGGGTTGAAGTAGTCGTTCTTGTCGTGATTCAAATCACCGATGATCAAGTGCCGAACGCACGGCACCTCCGCGTTCAACACACGTACAGCCCGGTGACGTCTCCCACGCCTTGATCCAGCAAGGAGAGAGGGAGAGGTTGAGGAAGACTCCATCCAGCAGCAGCACAACGGCGTGGTGGTGGTGGAGGAGCGTGGCAATCCCGCAGGGGTTCGCCAAGCACCATGGGAGAGGAGGAGTAGGGAGAGAGGTAGGGCTGCACCAAGAGGGAGAGAACTCGTGTGTATGGCAGCCCCAAAACTCATCTATATATAGGGGGAAGGGGGGGCTGCGCCCCCTTTAGGGTTTCCCACCCCCAAGGGGTGCGGCCAGCCCTAGATGGCAAAGGGGAGGCGGCCAAGGGGGGAGAGGAGAGGGAGGCGCACCAATATGGGCCTTAAGGCCCATCTGGACTAGGGTTTGCCCCCTCCCACTCTCTCTTGCGCCTTGGACTCCTTGTGGGGGGCGCACCAGCCCTCCTAGGGGCTGCTCCCCTCCCACACTTGTCCCACGCAGCCTTCTGGGGCAGGTGGCCCCACTTGGTGGACCCCGGGACCCTCCCGGTGGTCCCGGTACAATACCGATATCGCCCGAAACTTTTCCGATGACCAAAACAGGACTTCCCATATATAAATCTTTACCTCCGGACCATTCCGGAACTCCTCGTGACGTCCGGGATCTCATCCGGGACTCCGAACAACATTTGGTAACCACATACAAGCTTCCTTTATAACCCTAGCGTCATCGAACCTTAAGTGTGTAGACCCTACGGGTTCGGGAGACATGTAGACATGACCGAGACGTTCTCCGGTCAATAACCAACAGCGGGATCTGGATACCCATGATGGCTCCCACATGTTCCACGATGATCTCATCGGATGAACCACGATGTCAAGGACTTAATCAATCCCGTATTCAATTCCCTTTGTCTATCGGTATGTTACTTGCCCGAGATTCGATCGTCGGTATCCAATACCTTGTTCAATCTCGTTACCGGCAAGTCACTTTACTCGTTCTGTAACACATCATCCCGTGATCAACTCCTTGGTCACATTGCGCATGTGATGATGTCCTACCGAGTGGGCCCAGAGATACCTCTCCGTTTACACGGAGTGACAAATCCCAGTCTCGATCCGCATAAAACAATAGATACTTTCGGAGATACCTGTAGTGCACCTTTATAGTCACCCAGTTACGTTGTGACGTTTGATACACCCAAAGCACTCCTACGGTATCCAGGAGTTACACGCTCTCATGGTCAAAGGAAGAGATACTTGACATTGGCAAAGCTCTAGCAAATGAACTACACGACCTTTTGTGCTAGGCTTAGGATTGGGTCTTGTCCATCACATCATTCTCCTAATGATGTGATCCCGTTATCAACGACATCCAATGTCCATAGTCAGGAAACCATGACTATCCGTTGATCACAACGAGCTAGTCAACTAGAGGCTCACCAGGGACATATTGTGGTCTATGTATTCACACGTGTATTACGATTTCCGGATAATACAGTTATAGCATGAATAAAAGACATTTATCATGAACATTGAAATATAATAATACTTTTATTATTGCCTCTAGGGCATATTTCAGAAGCACTTAGTCTCGGGTTTGAGTTCAACCTTGGGTTTCTTCACTAGAGCAGCAGCTGAATTGCCGTTTCATGAAGTATCCCTTTGTTCCCTTGCCCTTCTTGAAACTAGTGGTTTCACCAACCATCAACAATTGATGCTCCTTCTTGATTTCTACTTTCGCGGTGTCAAACATCATGAATATTTCAAGGATCATCATATCTATCCCTGATATGTTATAGTTAATCACGAAGCTCTAGCAGCTTGGTGGCAATGACTTTGGGGAAACATCACTATCTCATCTGGAGGATCAACTCCCACTCGATTCAAGTGATTGTTGTGCTCAGACAATCTGAGCACAAGCTCAACGATTGAGCTTTTCTCCCTTAGTTTGCAGGCTAAGAAAATCGTCGGAGGTCTTATACCTCTTGACGTGGGCACGAGCCTGAAATCCCAATTTCAGCCCTCGAAACATCTCATATGTTCCGCGACGTTTCGAAAACGTCTTTGGTGCCTCTACTTAAACCATTTAATTGAACTATCACGTAGTTATCAAAACGTGTATGTCCGATGTTCGCAACATCGACAAACGACGTTGGGGTTCAGCACACTGAGCGGTGCATTAAGGACATAAGCTTTCTACTGATCGCATAATCGCTACTATCAACTTTCAACTATATTTTCTCTAGGAACATATCTAAACAGTGGAACTAAAGCGCGAGCTACGACATAATTTGCAAAAGGTCTTTTGACTATGTTCAGGATAATTAAGCTCATCTTATGAACTCCCACTCAGATAGACATCCCTCTAGTCATCTAAGTGATTACATGATCCGAGTCAACTAGCCCGTGTCCGATCATCACGTGAGACGGACTAGTCATCATCGGTGAACATCTTCATGTTGATCGTATCTACCATACGACTCATGCTCAACCTTTCGGTCTCCGTGTTCCGAGGCCATGTCTGCACATGCTAGGCTCGTCAAGTTAACCCTAAGTGTTTTCGCTGTGTAAAACTGTCTTACACCCGTTGTATGTGAACGTAAGAATCCATCACACCCGATCATCACGTGGTGCTTAGAAGCGACGAACTGTAGCAACGGTGCACAGTTAGGGGAGAACACTTCTTGAAATTTTGTAAGGGATCATCTTATTTACTACCGTCGTCCTAAGTAAACAAGATGCATAAACATGATAAACATCACATGCAATCAAATAGTGACATGATATGGCCAATATTATTTTGCTCCTTTTGATCTTCATGTTCGGGGCTCCATGATCATCATCGTCACCGGCATGACACCATGATCTCCATCATCATGATCTCCATCATCGTGTCTTCATGAAGTTGTCACGCCAACGACTACTTCTACTTCTATGACTAACACATTTAGCAATAAAGTAAAGTAAGTTACATGGCGTTCTTCAATGACGCACAGGTCATACAAAAAATAAAGATAACTCCTATGGCTCCTGCCGGTTGTCATACTCATCGACATGCAAGTCGTGAATCCTATTACAAGAACATGATCAATCTCATACATCACATATCATTCATCACATTCTTCTTGGCCATATCACATCACATAGCATACGTTGCAAAAACAAGTTAGACGTCCTCTAATTGTTGTTGCATGTTTTACGTGGCTGCTATGGGTTTCTAGCAAGAACGTTTCTTACCTACGCAAAACCACAACGTGATATGCCAATTGCTATTTACCCTTCATAAGGACCCTTTTCATCGAATCCGTTCCGACTAAAGTGGGAGAGACTGGCACCCGCTAGCCACCTTATGCACCAAGTGCATGTCAATCGGTGGAACCTGTCTCACGTAAGAGTACGTGTAAGGTCGGTCCGGGCCGCTTCATCCCACAATACCGTCGAAACAAGATTGGACTAGTAACGGTAAGCATATTGAACAACATCAACGCCCACAACTACTTTGTTGTTCTACTCGTGCAAAGAATCTACGCAATAGACCTAGCTCATGATGCCACTGTTGGGGAACGCAGCAGAAATTCAAAATTTTCCTACGTGTCACCAAGATCTATCTATGGAGAAACCAGCTACGAGTAGAAGGAGAGTGCATCTACATACCCTTGTAGATCGCTAAGCGGAAGCGTTCAAGTGAACGGGGTTGAAGGAGTCGTTCTCGTCGTGATTCAAATCACCGATGATCAAGTGCCGAACGCACGGCACCTCCGCGTTCAACACACGTACAGCCCGGTGACGTCTCCCACGCCTTGATCCAGCAAGGAGAGAGGGAGAGGTAGAGGAAGACTCCATCCAGCAGCAGCACAATGGCGTGGTGGTGGTGGAGGAGCGTGGCAATCCCGCAGGGCTTCGCCAAGCACCATGGGAGAGGAGGAGTAGGGAGAGAGGTAGGGCTGCACCAAGAGGGAGAGAACTCATGTGTATGGCAGCCCCAAAACTCATCTATATATAGGGGGAAGGGGGGGCTGCGCCCCCTTTAGGGTTTCCCACCCCCAAGGGGTGCGGCCAGCCCTAGATGGCAAAGGGGAGGCGGCCAAGGGGGGAGAGGAGAGGGAGGCGCACCAATATGGGCCTTAAGGCCCATCTGGACTAGGGTTTGCCCCCTCCCACTCTCTCTTGCGCCTTGGACTCCTTGTGGGGGGCGCACCAGCCCTCCTAGGGGCTGGTCCCCTCCCACACTTGTCCCACGCAGCCTTCTGGGGCAGGTGGCCCCACTTGGTGGACCCCGGGACCCTCCCGGTGGTCCCGGTACAATACTGATATCGCCCGAAACTTTTCCAGTGACCAAAACAGGACTTCCCATATATAAATCTTTACCTCCGGACCATTCCGGAACTCCTCGTGACGTCCGGGATCTCATCCGGGACTCCGAACAACATTCGGTAACCACATACAAGCTTCCTTTATAACCCTAGCGTCATCGAACCTTAAGTGTGTAGACCCTACGGGTTCGGGAGACATGTAGACATGACCGAGACGTTCTCCGGTCAATAACCAACAGCGGGATCTGGATACCCATGATGGCTCCCACATGTTCCACGATGATCTCATCGGATGAACCACGATGTCAAGGACTTAATCAATCCCGTATTCAATTCCCTTTGTCTATCGGTATGTTACTTGCCCGAGATTCGATCGTCGGTATCCAATACCTTGTTCAATCTCGTTACCGGCAAGTCACTTTACTCGTTCCGTAACACATCATCCCGTGATCAACTCCTTGGTCACATTGCACATGTGATGATGTCCTACCGAGTGGGCCCAGAGATACCTCTCCGTTTACACGGAGTGACAAATCCCAGTCTCGATCCGCATAAAACAATAGATACTTTCGGAGATACCTGTAGTGCACCTTTATAGTCACCCAGTTACGTTGTGACGTTTGATACACCCAAAGCACTCCTACGGTATCCAGGAGTTACACGCTCTCATGGTCAAAGGAAGAGATACTTGACATTGGCAAAGCTCTAGCAAATGAACTACACGACCTTTTGTGCTAGGCTTAGGATTGGGTCTTGTCCATCACATCATTCTCCTAATGATGTGACCCCGTTATCAACGACATCCAATGTCCATAGTCAGGAAACCATGACTATCCGTTGATCACAACGAGCTAGTCAACTAGAGGCTCACCAGGGACATATTGTGGTCTATGTATTCACACGTGTATTACGATTTCCGGATAATACAGTTATAGCATGAATAAAAGACATTTATCATGAACATTGAAATATAATAATACTTTTATTATTGCCTCTAGGGCATATTTCCAACAGTTGTCCTATGGACTAAACCCTCCGGTTTATATAGACACCAGAGGGGGCTAGGGTTACACAGAGTCGGTTACAGGGAAAGGAATCTTCATATCCGAATCGCCAAGCTTGCCTTCCACGCAAAGGAGAGTCCCATCCGGACATGGGACGAAGTCTT
The DNA here is from genome assembly GCF_002162155.2 of Triticum dicoccoides. NCBI lineage: Eukaryota > Viridiplantae > Streptophyta > Magnoliopsida > Poales > Poaceae > Triticum > Triticum dicoccoides. Next base: position 637,326,779 of record NC_041383.1, read on the forward strand.
CTATCTTGCATCTTCATAGTCCAACAGTCCGGCATACGCATATAGTCCGGCTGTCCGAGGACCCCTTAATCCAGGACTCCCTCACCATCCGCTCCAACCGCATACACACTGTCTTGAACAACGGTTGGTGCTCCATTCGGTGCAGCGTGGACTACATACGAAGGGAGCGCATACATCAAAAAATAACCTGCATAGGAGATGCATTTTTGCCATTAAAAACTAAATCATTTTCACATAGCGAAAAATACCATAATAAGGAATACTCTCCTACCCTTATTAGGGTTCTAAAACGATTTGGAATATCGTCCAACCAATGGCCAAAAAAATTGGCAACACTTGTGGGCAGATACAAATTGACGCTATTTGGATGACTGACCACGCAGAACACACAAACATGCACTAAAAAGTGGTGTTTGATTGTCTCATCGTGAGTACAAAAGCCACACTTCTTACTTCCTTATCAATTGCAACAAGCGAGGTTGTCTTTGGTAAGAACCTCCCCTCTCAAGAGACCACATAAATATTTTGAATTTGAGTGGAATCTTAGTCTTTCATTTTTTTTGTTATTATCCAAGTAGGATTTCCACGGACCTTCCATGTGCTGGTAGACTATGCCATGTGTAGTTGAAATCATCCAATAGTTGATCAAGGACATGCGCACGGAAGTCATATTTATCAGCATCAGAAATTGCCACAAAATGGAGCCCATGATCTCGCATAGAATCACCGACGAGTGTATGTTTAACAAAGTCTTAATGATCTCTGCTATTCCAAAACATGTCTCTTGGAAACACGGGCTGGGTAGAAACCTTCACCTTGTAGGTCAGTTTTTGTTTCTTTTTGTAGGAATGAGACTTAGATCTAAATTTGGAAGAGAATTTCACTTCTTGGCCTCTACACCAACTACGGATGCACACAATCCATTTAGTATAAGTGCCAAGATAAGCATGGTCCAGCGAACCAACCTGTGGTTGGATGGTTAGGTGGACAGTGGGCGAAGCGCGTTCAGTGGTAGGAGACGTTCCCGTCGACTACAGGCACCTACGCTGACTCTGTAAAATATCAAGATGATAATGTCGGTTCAGTCTCTGGGAGGTCCTCATAGGGATTGGTTGTGCGTGTGTGCCTTCATATGGGTGGGTGTATGCATGTGTATATGAGCGTTGTTAAAAAAAGAGAAAAGCATGGTCCTCAAAGAATTTTTAAATGAGTACCAAGGTTTTCTCTTGATGAGTGGTCACACCACATGAGGGAGTGCTGGATTAGGGGGTATCCGGACAGCCGGACTATATACATCGTCCGGACTATCAAAGCGTAAAGATACAAGACTCAAGACTTCGGCCCGTGTTCGAATGGGACTCTCCTTTGCGTGGAAGACAAGCTTGGCGATCCGGATATTGTATTTCCTTCCTTGTAACCGACTCCATGTAAACCCTAGCCCTCTCCGGTGTCTATATAAACCGAAGAGGATGGTCCTTAGAAGGCTGATCACAATTACAATCATACCATCATAGGCTAGCTCTTAGGGTTTAGCCTCTATGATCTCGTGGTAGATCTACTCTTGTACTACTCATATCTTCAATATTAATCAAGCAGGAAGTAGGGTTTTACCTCCATCGAGAGGGCCCAAACCTGGGTAAACATTGTGTCCCTTGCTTCCTGTTACCATCAGCCTAAAACGCACAGATCGGGACCCCCTACCCGAGATCCGCCAGTTTTGACACCGACATTGGCGCTTTCATTGAGAGTTCCTCTGTGTCGTCGCTTTGAGGCTTGATGGCGTCTTAAATCGCCAACAACACCGTCCAGGGCGAGACTTTTCGCCCCGGACAGATCTTTGTGTTCGGCGGCTTCGCACTCCGGGCCAATTCGCTTGGTCATCTGGAGCAGATCGACAGCTACACCCCTGGCCACCAGATCAGGTTCGGAAACCTGAACTACACGGCGGATATTTGCAGAGACTTGATCTTCAACGGATTTAGCCCTGTGCCAGGAGCGTCGGACAGTCACGACGGGCACGGCCTAGACCTGCTGTCGGACAATGCTCGGAATGTCATCCCTGCAATAGCCCCGGATCTAAATTCGAAACAGGTTGCGTTGCCCGAGGACGGAGGACTAGACCCCGTCCCGCAGGCTGCATACTCATCAGCGGTGGAGTCAAACACATGTCTCGCCTTTGTGGAGGCCTATAACCCCGGGGCCCCGGACTCATATCTGGTTGTTGCTTCCGATCCGCATATCCTCGAGCAGGTCGGGCTCCGGTAATGGAGTTTACCGCCGCGGACATCTTTCAGCACTCGCCCTTTGGCGACATGCTGAACTCGTTAAAGTCTCTCTCTTTGTCAGGAGGCTCTGGGACGAACTATGTCTGGCCTGAGTGGGAAGCAGGTGACGAAGGAATTCGCTGCCCACCCACCACCCACTACATTGCCACGGTCGATGATTTAACCGACGTGCTTAACTTCGACTACGAAGACATCGACGGTATGGACGACGATGTAGAAGACTTACAGGAGCCACCGCTCACAGGGCGGTGGACAACTACCTCTTTATACGATATATATATGGTGGATACTCCGAAGGAAACCAATGGCGACGAGGCAATGGAGGACAACCCCTCAGAGAGAAAAGCAAAGTATGGGCGTCTTCAGCGCCACTCCAAGCCCCGCCACATCAATGCCGGCCCCGGAGATGAAAACAATCCGGATGGTGCCGAAGAGGAATACAACCCTAATCAGCCTACCTTCAAGCAGGCTGGACATGCCACAGTGGGATACTTGGAGAGGGACAACTATACACCCTCCCCCGAAGACGAGGTAAGCCTCGGCAATGACGAATTCAGCGTGCCTGAAGATCCAGTGGAACAAATTCGCTTCAAGCGACGACTCACGGCCACGGCAAGGAGCCTGCAAAGGAAGCAAGAGCAGCTTAAAATCAACCAGGATTTGCTAATGGATAGGTGGACCAAGATCCTAGCCACTAAAGAGTACAGACTCGACCGCCCTAACAAAGGGCATACACGGCACAACTGGCTACCTCAACCTAAGCAGGCGATCCAAAGGCACACAACCCGACGCCCGCACACCACCACAGTCCAAGACAGCAAGAAGGATACATGAAGAGGCATCCTCAAGCCTCAGCGCAACGACCATAAACGTCAAGTCAGGGAAGCTGGTGCCAAGTTCAGCAACTCCCAGTCCGGTCAACGGACAAAGAACAGCTCAAGCCTATTCAGCCCGAGCCACAAACTCGATCGACCGTGTGAAATTCATGGTACTCCAAGAAGGACGGCAAAACATACCAATAGAGAATGCCGGATCTCCAAAACAAAGCGACCGGTCGTGTGCCGGAAACAATGAAGGGAGGCATCTAGTCAAGAGACCTCCCAAGGCACAACAGTACGTCCGATCGTCCCCTATCATACAAACCACGGCAACTCAATTACCGTACCCGTAGACCTAGTAGTCCAGGGGCTCCATAACACATAAAGCCCCCGCGGGTATAAACCTACAAATAAACACCTTCTATAAGGTGTTCGGTGCAAAGGCCAAGTTCATTGGCCCACCGCTCTAACGGTTGTTCTCAGATATCCAAAAAATGCCACGCCATCGGCGCACTCCCCTCATACGGTAACCCACCGTATGCTAACGGGATGAACTACGTTGACTAGATTCCACGTGGTAAACCATTAGGCCAACGCCGGTGATATACTCACGCCTACATACAAGGCCGAAACCCCGCCCTTAGAGCGGAAATCATACAGCTGCCGGAGTAGCAAGTCATGCATGCCTATCAATATTTTGATATGACAGCCATCTATCCGGACACCCACGGAGGAGTCCGGGCTATGTCCCGGTATAGCGGCTGGGGTCACCAGGGTCCGATCAAGAACCTTTAAACCAACCAAGGGAGGACGCTCGGCTGCCTCCGAGCATTTACCTTCACAAACTAACTTTTATGTAGAACAGGATTGGCGGCATGGAATCGGCCCGGACACATAAGGACAGGACCATGCAGGTAGAAGGCAGTTCGGATTCACTTTCGATCCATTCACAGCCCCCTCCAGTCCGTCCATCACAGGTTCCGCCAAAAACCATTCCTTTTTCATCATCATAAATTGCACTCATATGCATAGACATATCATCCTACTACAATGCGTAGACTTAAATAACACGTACCGGCCGTCATTTATCATCGGCGCCTCTTCGCCACAAAATAGCAGCCACGCTTCATGTTATGCCCGGTTATGCCAGGGGCTTCACAGTACGACACTAAAGTCCGACCACCTTTTCGGTCGCTCGGCACCCCGAACTTATAGCACTATATGCATCAGCTCCGAATCATGTCTTGGGTCATTGGTTGGGTTTGCCCGGCTCCCATGTTTTGGTACCTTACGTTCTGTTCCGTCGGCTAAGGTAGCGCTGGGAGAACTACTGCGATTGTGTCCCAGTTCTGCCGGACGAGCACCTCAGTAGAGAAAGCCAAAAACCGACTGTCATGATGCAGCGAGAGCTGGTCAGCTGTTTGAGAGGTTGTAATATCCTTAAAGATTTATTCCGCATAACGCCACTATAAAATGCAGATTGCGATGGATCGGTCTTCCGATCAGGCGCCAATAGAGCCCTTAGTTCGGCCTTCCGAACACTAGGGGTTGCGCCGACCATACTCGAATTCCTATGGCTAAGTGAGAGTAGTAAAGCAATATATAGTCTGATTGCCTAGTTCGTGGTGAGAAACACCTCCTTAAAAGGACCCAGCCATGGGATAAAGAGTGTTCAGAAATACCCCGAACACCCCCGTACTTCTCACGTGGGGGCTGAAGCCGACGACTGACCAACTCTCAGAATTTACATACAATAAACAGCCGCACGGGAAGAACATATGTTCACACAAAATAGGCACTACACAATAAGCGTGCCATTATCCCATATTACAAATATTGGCAAGAATGCCCTCAGGGAAATATAATGTATTTGGTGCACTTATCCGCCGCCAGGCGGGCCCCCTTCAATACACCTTCATAGTACAGTTCGGGATTGTGATGCTCCTTACCCTTCGGTGGCCCCTCAATCATCAGCTTCTCCGCATCAAGCTTCCCTCAATGCACTTTCGCATGGGCAAGCGCCATGCACGCACCTTCTATACAGACTAATCGCTTGATTGAATCAAGCCGAGGACAGGCGCCCACAATCCACTTTACGAGTCCGAAGTAACTACTTGGAATTGGCTCTGCAGGCCACAGCCGGATAACCAAGTCCTTCATGGCTAGTTCGGCCGCCTGATGCAGTTCAACTAGCTGCTTCAGCTGATCGATAAAAGGCACCGGATAGTTCGGCGCCAAATACTGCGACCAGAAGTTCCTCCCCGCAGACTCCCTTTCCTCGGTCCGGTAAAATTGGGCAGCATCTGATATGCTGCGAGGCAGATCTGCAAACGCCCCTGTAAAATCAAGAATTCAGCTTGCCGCTTAGAGTCCCCCCCACTATCACGTAATAATGGCTATATATACAACAAGCCTTACCAGACGCAACTTTTCGGGCCTCCTGAATGTCCCGTACAGCACCTCGGGCTTCTTCCCGAGCATCTTCCGCGGCTTGGAGAGCTTGGGCGAGTTCGGATTCTTTCCCTACTAGACTCTGCTCCAAGCTCTCGCTTTTCGTCATAGCTTCCTGGAGCTTCCACTTAGCTGTGACGACCCTGGCCTCGTGTTCTTCACGAAGCGCCTGTTCGGCGGCAGCCTTCTCGTGAGCGTCAGCCGCTGCCTTTTTCAGCGCCTCATATTCGACACTCGCTCCTAGGGCGTATAACATAAATTACTTTTCAATAAGCACACTTATTCATTTTTGCCCAATGCAAGACAATGTTTAAACATACCTTGCTTCTCCTCTAATTGCTTCTTCACACGGCCGAGTTCTTCTTCAGCCTGTTCCAGGCTCTGCTTCAGTTCGGACACTTCCGCATCATGAGCGGCCGTCCTCTCCGCAGACGCCTGTTTTCAAACAAATGGTATACATCATTAAACAAAGGTTCCCATTACAATAGAGGGTTTGATCCCCTGCCCGGCTCTCTTTCGCCGGACAGTGTATCAGGGGCTACTACTCATATTATGATGATTCCTCAAAGTTTCCTTAGAAACCATACCTCAAAAGCCTTTATAAGGCCAAGGCAGGACTCATTCAGCCCGCTTTCGGCAGACTGAATCTTTCCAACCACCGCACCCATGAGGGTCTGATGTTCATCGACGATAGACGCGTTCTTCAACGCTGTCGATAGACCGCCCGACAGCTCTGGGTATACAGAGGTTGCCAGCGGAGTAGGCAAACCTCCCTCCTTGAAGGGTGGCCGCTCGCCCGATCCTAGAGCCATAGAGGTCTCCAGGACCTTATCCGGCTCAGGGTCTCCTCGAGACGACACCTCGGTGTCGCGCCTGGACTCCGAAAAAGAGCCTCCGGAGGCGTCTCGCTCGCCACAGCATCCGAACTCAACGAATCCTCCGATGATGACTGTCCGACAGGAGGTCTCGCCGGGCTGTACGAGATATGGCGACAGTTAAAACTACTATACTCAGACGACTCTGAATGCATAGGCGCGTTAGGGATTTGGTTACTTATGATTTTTCCAGGGGCTGGGCTCTGGGATCCCACTCCGGGCCGCTGTCGGCAGCCAGGGGGGATGCCCCTGGACGGGAACCTCTCCCCCTCTTGGGCGATTCGGCCTCCAGTGACGGGGAAGCCGCGCGCTTCTTCCCACCTACAGAGTGAGGCTCGTCCTCCTCTGCTTCCTCCTCTTCGTCTTCGGAAGAAGGAGCGTCGCTGGAGTCTTCGGATTTGGCGTCCGAAGTCTCGCGGCAACGGAGGCCACTCTGGGTCTTCTTGACCTTCTTGGAGTCCACCTTCTTTGGTGCCTCGTAAGGCGCGGGGACCAGCATCTTCGTTAGAAGAGGTCCGGCTGGTTCCTCCGGTAGTGGGGCCGGACAATGCATCCGCTCCACCTTCTTAATCCATCCCTGAGGTCACGATGAACACGATTAAAATGTCTCCTTCATGACATGCCAACTGAAGCATGGACGGACAGGGTGTGACTGTAACTTACTGGGCTTGGAGAATGGGATAATTGATACCCCCGATCCTTGGCGGAGTCCGACCATGATTTGTCGGACTTGAAGAGCACCTTCCAGATATCCTCGTGGGAGGAGTCATAGAGCTCCTGAAGGGTCTGGTGCTCGGTCGGGTCGAACTCCCACAAGGTGCAGGCTCGACGCTGACAAGGTAGAACCAGGCGAACTAGCATCACCTGGACTACGTCGACGAGTTTGACGTCCTTGTCAACCGCGCTCCAAACGCGCGTCTGGGACAGTGATAGCTCATCGGACGAGGACCAGTTCAGGCCCTTCTTGGGCCAGGACGTGAGCCGCAGTGGAGCTCCGGATCTGAACTCAGGAGCTGCAGCCCACTTTTTGCCGCGTGGTTCAGTGATATAAAATCACTGCTGCTGCCACTCCTTGATGGAGTCGTTGAAAGTGCCCTTCGGCCAAATGAACTTGGGCATCTTGCTCACCATGGCACCGCCACACTCGGCGTGTTCGCCACTTACCACCTTGGGCTTCACATTGAAAATCTTCAGCCATAGGCCGAAGTGAGGCAGAATCCGGAGAAAGGCCTCGCACACGACGGTGAACGTCGAGATATTGAGAAAAGAGTTGGGGGAAAGATCATGAAAATCAATCCTGTAATAATACATAACTCCACAGACAAATGGGTGGAGGGGAAACCCGAGCCCGCGGACAAAATAGGGAAGGAACACGACTCTCTCGTGAGGCTCCGGAGTATGGACGGCCTGTCCCGCCGGTGGGAGACGGTGGCCGATCTTCTTGGCCAGATACCCGGCTTCCCGGAGCTTTTTGATATCCTTCTCCCGGACGGTAGAGGCCATCCATCTGCCTCCTGCTCCAGATCCGGACATTTTTGGAAAACTTCTCTTCAACGAAAAAGAAGAAGGCTTCGGCGTTAGGGCTCGAGCAGAGGGGAATGAGTTAGCGGAAGGAGAAGGCGTGGGTAAAGAGGAAGAGACTTTATCTCTTTATAAGAGGTGGTACGAGCTTTTTGCGCCTCCCCACTTGCCTGGTGGAACCCGCTCACCTCCCACTCGCCGCGATTAGCGGTGCGGTTGGATTATCCACACCCGTATTGATGAGAATCCTGTGATAAGGGGACATGATCTCTGCTTTGACAAGACGTGTCAAGGAAACCGCCCCACAATACGTGTTGTGGCTGGTTGTGGGAAAAACAGTTCGAATAATGACCTGGCTGTAATGACATATCACATCGTCTAAAGGTTGTCAGCTGAAATATCATTCTCTCTACGGTGGTATGTGAAGATCATTTTGCAGATCCGGACACGGTCTACGTGTTCGATAAATAATCTTGGAGTATTCGGAGAAGGAACCCGCCTTGCAATGCCGAAGACAAGACTGCGCCCCGGACTCATCGTCATTGAAGCCTGGTTCAGGGGCTACTGAGGGAGTCCTGGATTAGGGGGTATCCGGACAGCCGGACTATATACATCGTTCGGACTATCGAAGCGTAAAGATACAACACTCAAAACTTCGGCCCGTGTCCGGATGGGACTCTCCTTTGCGTGGAAGACAAGCTTGGCGATCCGGATATTGTATTTCCTTCCTTGTAACCGACTCCATGTAAACCCTAGCCCTCTCCGTGTCTATATAAACCGGAGAGGATGGTCCTTAGAAGGGCGATCACAATTACAATCATACCATCATAGGCTAGCTCTTAGGGTTTAGCCTCTACGATCTCGTGGTAGATCTACTCTTGTACTATTCATATCTTCAATATTAATCAAGCAGGAAGTAGGGTTTTACCTCCATCGAGAGGGCCCGAAATTGAGTAAACATTGTGTCCCTTACTTCCTGTTACCATCAGCCTAAGACGCACAGATCGGGACCCCCTACCTGAGATCCGCCGGTTTTGACACCGACACCACACACCAAGTTTAATTCTTAATAAATGAGAAAAAAATACATGTGCATCACCTATCAACTCTAGAAATTGAACCCAGGTGGTTAGACTACAACCACATGCCAAACCATTGAGCCAAGACTCTAGTTGCATATGTGTTCTACTAGGTGAATGTCGATGCAGTGATCGGAAAAAATGATGCAAAGGTGAGTTCATGAGTGCTACCTCGGTCATTTTTTTACGGAATTGCGGATCGTGAGATATGTAGGGAGGCTCTAGCCCTAGCCAATGAACTTCTGCTATGCAATGCAATTTGGTCATTTCTGTAGATTGTTTGCGAGCGCTTAAGTCCTTGGAAGATCACATGAGGGGAGCTTATGCGCAAAGATTTAGGACATGAATGTCACTAGTGCCTCTTGAGAGTGTTTGCGAGTGATTAATCGCTCCAGTGCACTCTGCTTACCTGCAGTGCATAATGTGAACCGAAATTCTCTATGAGGCTGATTAACCGCTGCAGTGCACCCTGCCTACCTGCAGTGCATACACTGAACCGAAAATCTCTCCGAGGCCCTGGGCGATTATCCCTGACCACTCGTGGAACTTGCAGGGCCAGTGCAGTGCTCCTACCAACTGAACACCAGTTCGTGCATCGAACATCGGTTTAAAGCCGCCATTCGTACGCACACCATGCACGTGGCTTGGCTTCCAACAGGAATGTGGTGCCGCCCGTGCACGGAGACGGAGACGAACCGGACCGCCCGACGCCCTCTTCGGATCGGGCATCATCAGGACCGCGAACAGTGACACACGTACTACCAGCAGTACGGTTTGGATGGTCCAGGTCGATCGAAGGTATCCAGCCGACCGAGATGTATTTCCCGACCACAAACAGTACAGACAGCATCACAATTCACACATAACACGACGTGTAAATCATATTCGGTCCCTCCTCCAGCCGTGGGAGCACCGGCACTCCACCAGTAAATTTACAGGGGGACCCGCGCGAATGCGATGCGAGCAATGGCGTCATCCAGCCGAACAGTCGGTACGTACCGTTTTCTGATGAACCGTGACAGGCGCTGCACACACGCGCGCGCGCGCGCACACACACACACACATTTGTTTGTTTCTGATTTTTGCCTAGGCCGGTCCGTGCCTTACAGGCTAGGCGATTTATCAGTTAAGTATATATATACTCAGTGCTGGTGCAACTGGTGGTGCTATCGGATGATCTCACTCATCTTGCCTTTGTTGGCTGGTTGCATCTCTGCTTTCACCCTTGTTTATGGTGATTTGAAAGAACAGCCTTATAATACCACCTCGCCATGCAAGTTGCAACAACAATCTCATTGCGGGTACACATGTAGAGCAGCATATATTTCCTCTTCTTTATGCGCATGGAACCAACGTCCCGTCGCCTAAAGGAAAGGGAGAAAAGGATCGTCGACAGACAGAGAAAGAGCGAAGGCGTGGCTGTAGGTCGACCCCTACGTGACAAAATTTCTCTTGTCGTGCTACCCGTCAGTCGGCCAGTAGATGGACTAGTGGTAGTAGTGTTAGTACACAACGCCCCTGAGGCTTGAGCTAGCTTAGCTGTGCGTAATCATGCCTACCTGGACCCGGGCCTGGACCAGGGCCCGTAGATCAGAGCCCGGCAAGCGTTGCAGCAGGGCAGGATACTCCATATCACCCCAAGTACTATGTTGTTCCCTCGTGGATCATCTTTTTCATGAAGTTTCATCCCCTCTTTCATCCATCTATCTTTCACACGGGCCCTTTTCCTCTTTCACTTCAGTCCGCACAATCTGAGCTGATCACCTGGCGCGGCAGCCATTGGCCGCGCAATCCAATGGATGCTAGCGCCTGCACGTAGGCCTTTGCTGTTTGCTCCACGATCCACTGTCCATTGGCCCCCTTAATTATTCACCTTGCCTCTGTAGTTGCCGCCCGCCCGGCCATCAAACCCTCAACTCAGGCGGTGGGTGGCAAGTTCCTGTCCCGTCTCTCCGCACCATTATTACATAGGTGCACAGTATCTCCTCCCGAACATGACTGTCGTCGACGGTAATAAGATGGATCGATCGACCTGCCCACGTACGCAAAGCAAAACACCTGCATCCACCCACTTGATCATTTCACTCTCTGACCCCTCCCTCTCCGGGTTGCTGCATGAGCCCCCGTCGACAATCTGTCGGTAAAAAGGACCCGTAACTTACCACGATTCGATGGCGACGGCCTAATTGTCTCTCTGTTAATTTGTTCCGCTTCGTCGATCGAGATGTTTCGGTTTACCATGAGCTATCAAAGTACACAGAGCTGATACAGTATAGTCTTCTATACGATCGAGTCGTCTCCTGATTATGATGAATAACCCCAACCACACGCAGCTCGCGCGTAGTCCACTTGGCGGCTTCGTACCGCATGCATGCGACGGGCATGCATTACGCGCGCATGCGCATGGCCAAGTAGAGACGTTGAGTTGCTGGACTGCGACCTGCCCTCCTGCCGCGGACGTATCTGTACGAAGCGTAGCAAATATTCTACGTGCCGCCGGACACCTGTCCGGCTAATCACATTGTTTTCATGCATGGTGACTACTACTAGCGTACGTGTTTTGGTGAAAACTAAGGAACCTGCCTTCGGATAACATACATATACCACGGCCTGCAAATTACAAACTTTGTCGCTTAGTCCTCTGGCTTATCCGCGCGTGTGTGTCTGTGTATACGGATACTAATCCGACTAGGTCAATCATTTGAGGACTTCACTAACCCGACGAGTGTCCGGTTGTTAATTAACTCGACGTTAACTACGACTTGATCTGGCTGTCCTACACGTACGAACTCAGCTGCCAGACTTGATTGTGGTACGTACTACTCCAGTCCAGTCCGAGGCACCAGCTGTAGATGTTGTTAATTGGCAATCAAGAGCATTCCGACCTGACGTGCATGTAAAGTAGTTTTCGTTTGACTTTGAGCGGGAACGCAAAACATACATCAGCGTCGGAAAACGATCGCATCGGAAAGGGAGACGCCCCGATGCCCGTCTGCATGAGCAGCTCATACTGCTCCTCCGATCGACGTCGAACTGTGCGGCCCCTACAGAATCCACCCATCGATCGGATTCGATCGCTAGCTAGCTAGCTAGGTCACCGCGGCGTGTCTTTTCGGTGGCGGCCGAATATTAAACTCGACGGAGATGTTGGTCGCCGGTGGCCATCAGCGTGACAATCACCCCCGGCCCGGGTGAAACAGCGTCCGTGCATGGGAGACAAATTTTTATTCAGGTGATGGCGCGTTTTGGCGTCGACATGGCAACAGCAGTCGGCGACCACGACCGGCGATAAAAAAATTCGTCTTTGTCTATTCCAGCTATGGTTGGCATTATTTTCCGTGTGCAGCACTTCACGGATGGGTGAAAACGTGAGTGCCCGAAGAAGAAGTGGGCAAAAAGAGTGGACACGCCATTGGAACTTAGTTGGCGTGATGGCGATGCACCGAGGAAATAATGGACGTGCGGGGATCCAGACATTAACACATAGTACATCTTTACTTGGAAGTTGGAGGCTTAAGCCTCACTATATAACCATTTTGCGAATATTGGTACATTGGTAGTTCGGACGAGGACACGTACTACTACCAGCGTTTTGATTTTCGTTTTGTGATTTTTCTCGCCCTAGGCCGAGATGACCGAATTTCGGTCGTTTTTTAAAAATTTCGGCCGAAATTTGACCAAATTTTGACTGAAATTTGATTAAAATTTGACCAAAATTTTTCAAATTTGACCAATTTCGGCGGAAGATAGATTTCGCCCTAGGCCGAGATGGCCGAAATTCGGCCGAAATCCATTTTTTACGGCCGAAATTCAAAACCCTGACTACTACCAGTCTACTGCTACGATACGTCGTTAGCAACTTTTTCTTTTTGGGAGACATCGTTAGCAACTTAATGCATGGACGTGGAGCGCTGGGGCAGGCTTGGGCGCAAAGGAAAAATGCGAGAACGGAACGGACGGTTGTAAGACGATAATGATAATGATGATCTGGTCCCCCGTGATGAAATGGATACATACGGTTAGGTAGGAGAAACACGGACCGAATGGAGTACTATGCGGAGAGCGCAAGCTTTCTACTCTGGTACTCTGGATGGATGAGGTGGTTGGCTACGTCGACGACCGCGGTGCCCAAAATTAATATCTGCTCAAGTGATTTGTAAGTGAACCTTTATTTTATTAATATAAGACACGTATTAATACGGAAAAATATGAACAGGAGCAACATTTGCTCGGCCACCCCTTGCGTGTCACGTGCATGGATTCCTTCAGTATGCTACTCCGCGGATGAGAGCCGGCCCATGGATGGGCGCGTAGCCATTGGTGTTACTCTGCCTGCCAGGCATCCTGCGCGCTGGCGAGGCATGCACCGCGGGGAAGATGACAGCCAGGTGGGCAGCTTTCCGCTCTGACGACGCGCGGCCTGGGGCCATATCAGTTGTGCAGTTGGCCGGGCGGCAGCAGCGACGTTGCTCCCTGGCCACCCATCACTCCCGGCCGCCATTAATATCCCGTCCGTCGTGCGCCCATGGCCTCGCCCGCCCGTACCGGCTGTGTACCCTTTGGCCTCATTCGCCAGCCTGGCCTGCCAGCCATAGATGCAGATGCAGCGGCTGGCCGTGGCCGGCTTGCGGCGACTGCAGCTGCAGGCAAAGCTGTTCCTCAGGCCGGAGTAAATTGACCGCGGCACGCGTACCGCCCGGTGTTGCACGACTGGTCCACGCATTTGGTGGTGTGATGGAGAAGAGCATGTCCAATGTTAGGTTGCAGGCATCCTCGGCCCAACGTGAGCAGGGCGACGTAGTAGTACGTACCAACGGGCAATGTGGGGAAGCAGGCGGCATAGTGATGGGAACGGCAGCCTGGTTCATGCTGTAGGATGCGATATAATGAGTGCTTTGACCGCTCTGTGCGTGGCGGCAATGGGCATCAGTCTTCAATAATTGGCACAAATTGGTCTGGAGCAGCGAACACGAAGATTTGTTGTGACTGTGTCCAGGGCGTCGGAGGTCTTATGCATAGGGTATGAAAAATGTTTGTACGGACGTCACGCGCGCATTACTACTGTTCCAGTTGTGTACGCTACTGCACTCTACTACTCTGGTACTGGCCAGTACATAGGCATTGGGTGTAGCCGTGTGGGAGAAGAGGAGAGGAGAGGAGGCATTGGTTGCGACTGTGCACCAACCGATCCAGCAGGCAATAAAAGAGGCGACTGGGCAACGGCGCTCTGTCGACCATATCCACACCCGATCCTCCTCCTCCACGGTTGGTCAAAGCCCCCCGGCTCCCAAGATTCTGAAGGGAGACGTCGACACTCCAAAGGAAAGGAGGCGCGTACGACCATGCAGCTACAGCCTGGGGCTCTATCCGGCTGTCTTCACATCACAGGAGACGCGTGCCAGCATGTAGCTGTTCCCATGGAGCGGGCCGTACCTGGTGGCTACAGGCTACTGTTGAGCTCACTGCCGCTCGACTTGACAGCCTGTGAGCGTCGACCATCTGGTCTGCTCCTGCGCTCTCTTGCCAGCTGCACCTCGTTACCGCACCCACGACGAGCCTGTCGTGACATGGGACACCTGCCGACCTCCTACCACTTCGCGTAGGGGGGCGCCAGATTACTGTATTGCGAGACCGTACGGCGTCCTGGAGAAATGTACTTAACCCGGAACCAACACGTGTGTGTGGAAGGGTTGTTCAAGTAAGAAAAAACATGTAGGACTATGTGGAATGCTAGTACCCCGAGCAAGAGTAGAAAACAGCAGAATATTTTAAGGTACATCCAAAACTTTGTTAAACTTATCGTCATTCCAAGTCAGGGACGCCCAGAGCGTCTACCGCCGGGCTCCTCAACCCTCATTCGCCTGGACGGAAGGCCCAATCACTGACCTATAAAAAAGACGATTCACGCGAACTTCTCGTACCGACTCTAAATGTCCAAACTGACCGGCATTTCTCACATTCTGTCCAAATCTTACGCGAATATACGGTGCGCCCATGCGCACGCACCCACCATGTCGGACCCAATAGGTAGGACCCACCACAAATTGCACCACAATCCCCCCTATCCTACTGGACCAACCAATTTCCTCTCCTCTCTTCTTTCTCGTCCGTGCCGGTCTCCCCAAGCTTTGTCGTCGTACCAAGCCCTCGGCACGGTCAGCATCGCCATAACACTCAAATCCCTCCATTCTTGCCGCCATAGAGACGATCGTCGGCCCGGCCGCCGCCATGATATGTTTGGCTCCTCTCGAATAACATCTTGCCCTCTATGTGTTCAACACATTGACCGGCCAATTTTTTATACATTTTTGTAGGCAATACGATGGATTTGGATGGTTCATTGGATGCCGACTATGGACCCATGGAGCTTGATGAATTAATTCAAAAGGAGTTCTTTGGTTTGTTAGGTTCAAACGAAGAAGTTGAGATGATGATGAGCACGAGGATCCAACCTGAATTGGACCGAGAGGTGGAGCACATTCTGAACTTCAAGAGTTTGACCAAAGGAACAACAGTCATTTTTTGCTAAGCAGAAATGCATGTCCGCTATGAGGATGCTTGCACTTGGTACCGCCACAGATGTTGTTGCTGAGATGGTCCGGATGGGAGGGGGGAGGACATGCCAAAAGACCACCGTGAAGTTTGCCCGCGCTGTGGTGGAGGTGTTTGGAGCAGAGTATCTGGGAGAACCGAATATGCAGGATATAGAAAAGTTGTTGGCTATTGAAGAGACAAGAGGTTTTCTAGGTATGCACGGTTTAATTGATTGCATGCATTGGCGATGAAAGAGCTGCCCTAAATGTGTGCGCAAGATGTACCAAGGCCACACCAATGAGGCCACCATCATATTGAAAGCAGTGGCATCACATGACTTGTGGATTTGACATGCTTTCTTTGAAATGCCTCGTTCTTGCAGCAACATCAATGTGCTTCTACGGTCTCTTGTATTCAGGAGACTTTGTAATGGGGAATCTGAACTATTCCTAAGGGTGTTACTCACTTACAATATGCGGATGACACAATTATTATGGTTGAATTGAATGATGCTTGCCTTGCTCATCTTAAATTCGTTTTGCTTTGTTTTGAAGCCTTATCTGGGCTTAAGATCAATTTCTCTAAAAGCGAGGTCATTGTCACTGGTGTTGATGATGCGCAAGCTCTACGAGTTTCCCAGCTTCTGAACTGTTCCCTAGGTTTCTTCCCCTTTAAATATCCGGGCCTTCCGATTTCCTCAGATAAATTATGTGCTCAAGATTTCGCCCCTGTGGTGACTAAGGTGGGTAACAGGGTAATGCCTTGGAGGGGAAGGTACAATACTAATGCTGGTAAAGTAGCGCTCATCAATGCCTGCCTCTCCTCCCTCCCAATGTTTATCATGGGATTCTATCTTCTCTCTACTGGGATCCATGGTGGTTTTGATAAGCACAGGGGTGCCTTCTACTAGAATGCTTCGGATAACAAACGTAAATATAGTATGGTCAAATGGAAAATCATTTGTAAGCCCAAAAACCTTGGGGGTTTGGGGATTCTGTTGGGTAACGTAGCAGAAATTCAAAATTTTCCTACGAGTCACCAAGATCTATCTATGGAGAAACTAGCAACGAGGGGAAGGAGAGTGCATCTACATACCCTTGTAGATTGCTAAGCGGAAGCGTTCAAGAGAACAAGGTTGAAGGAGTCGTATTCGTCGTGATCCAAATCACCGGAGATCCTAGTGCCGAACGAACGGCACCTCCACGTTCAACACACGTGCAACCCGGTGACGTCTCCCATGCCTTGATCCATCAAGGAGAGGGATAGGTTGGGGAAGACTCCGTCCAGCAGCAGCACACCAGCGTGGTGGTGGTGGAGGAGCGTGGCAATCCTGCAGGGCTTCGCCAAGGACCGAGGGAGAGGAGGAGAAAGAGAGGTAGGGCTGCGCCAACAGGAGAAGAACTTCGTGTGTTGGGCTGCCCCTTTGCCTCCACTATATATAGGGGGGAGAGGGAAGGCTGCGCCCCCACCTAGGGTTCCCTCCCTAGGGGTGGCGGCAGCCCAATCCCCATCTGGGTGGCGGCCAAGGGGGGAGAGGGGAAACTTGCCCCCCAAGTAAGGTGGGTGCGCCCCCTCCCCAAACCCTAGGCGCCTTGGGCCCTTGTGGGGGGGCGCACCAGCCCACCTGGGGCTGGTCCCCTCCCACACTTGGCCCATGCTGCCCTCTGGGGCCGGTGGCCCCACTTGGTGGACCCCCGGGACCCTCTCGGTGGTCCCGGTACGTTACCGATAACACCCGAAACTTTTCCGGTGACCAAAACAGGACTTCCCATATATAAATCTTTACCTCCGGACCATTCTGGAACTCCTCGTGACGTCCGGGATCTCATACGGGACTCCGAACAACATTAGGTAACCACGTATATCTATTCCCTATAACCCTAGCGTCATCGAACCTTAAGTGTGTAGACCCTACGGGTTTGGGAACCATGCAGACATGACCGAGACGTTCTTCGGTCAATAACCAATAGCGGGATCTGGATACCCATGTTGGCTCCCACATGTTCCACGATGATCTCATCGGATGAACCACGATGTCAAGGACTCAATCAATCCCGTATACAATTCCCTTTGTCTAGCGGTATTGTACTTGCCCGAGATTCGATCGTCGGTATCCCGATACCTTGTTCAATCTCATTACCGGCAAGTCTCTTTACTCGTTCCGTAACACATCATCCCGTGATCAACCCCTTGGTCACATTGTGCACATTATGATGATGTCCTACCGAGTGGGCCCAGAGATACCTCTCCGTTACACGGAGTGACAAATCCCAGTCTCGATTCGTGCCAACCCAACAGACACTTTCGGAGATACCCGTAGTGCACCTTTATAGCCACCCAGTTACGTTGTGACGTTTGGTACACCCAAAGAATTCCTACGGTATCCGGGAGTTTCACAATCTCATGGTCTAAGTAAATGATACTTGACATTAGAAAAGCTTTAGCATACGAACTACACGATCTTTGTGCTAGGCTTAGGATTGGGTCTTGTCCATCACATCATTCTCCTAATGATGTGATCCCGTTATCAACGAAATCCAATGTCCATGGTCAGGAAACCGTAACCATCTATTGATCAACGAGCTAGTCAAATAGAGGCTTACTAGGGACATGGTGTTGTCTATGTATCCACACATGTATCTGAGTTTCCTATCAATACAATTATAGCATGGATAATAAACGATTATCATGAACAAGGAAATATAATAATAATAACTAATTTATTATTGCCTCTAGGGCATATTTCCAACAGATTCTTAACACGACGATTATGAACAAGTGTCTCATGGTAAAATGGTCATGGAAAATCATGTCGACGAACTTGTGGCTTTCCATCCTTAAGGCTAAGTACTTTCCTCACTCCAACCCCATGTTTGCTTCTTCTCGGGTAGGATCACAGTTTTGGAAAGATCTTATCAAGGTGCGCCCCATTTTGAAAGACCATGTTAAATTTGCGGTCAGTAATGGTGCTTCGACTCGTTTTTGGCTCGATTGGTGGTGTGTGGTACACCTCCGTCGTATCTACTTCTCCTAACACTTCTACTCTTGTTTTGGACTCTAATTTGCATGATTTGAATGAAACTAACCTGGACTAACGCTGTTTTCAGCAGAACTACCATGGTGTTTTCTTTGTGCAGAAATAAAAGTTATCGGATGGAACGAAATATTTTGGAGAATTTTCATGGAATAAAAGAAAAATATTGGAGCCAAGAACCACTGGAGGCCCCCCCCCTCAGTGAGCACAACCCACCAGGGCGCCTCCCTCCTGTCACGCCCAAGTGGGTTGTGCCCACCTGATGGCCTCGCAGACCCTAATTCCAACTCCTTAAATACCTATTTTCAGAGAGAAAAATCAGGGAGAAAGAATTATTGCATTTCACGAGACCGAGCCGCCGTTGTCTCCTGTTCTTCATCAGGAGGCTAGATCCGGAGTCCGTTTGGGGCTCCGGAGAGGGGAATCTTTGATCTTCGTCATCACCAACCCTTCTCCATTGCCAAATCCATGATGCTCCCTGCCGGGAGTGAGTAATTCCTTCGTAGTCTTGCTGGTCGGTGAGGGAGTCGGATGAGATTCATCATGTAACCGAGTTAGTTTTGTTAGGGCTTGATCCCTAGTATCCACTATGTTCTGAGATTGATGCTTCTATGACTTTGCCATGCTTAATGCTTGTCACTTTGGGCCCGGGTGCCATGATTTCAGATTTGAACCGTTTATGTTATCACCATTATATCTTTGTTCTAGATCCGATCTTGCAAGTTATAGTCACCTATTACGTGGTATGATCTGTAAACCCCGGAGTGACAGTATTCAGGATACTTTTCGGTGATGACCGTAGTTTGAGGAGTTCATGTATTCACTATGTGCTAATGCTTTGTTCCGGTTCTCTATTAAAAGGAGGCCTTAATATCCCTTAGTTTCTTTATGGACCCCGCTGCCACGGGAGGGTAGGACAAAAGATGTCATGCAAGTTCTTTCCATAAGCACGTATGACTACTTACGGAATACATGCGTACATTATATTTATGAACTGGAGCTAGTTCTGTATCGCCCTAGGTTATGACTGTTATATGATGAATATCGTCCAATGAATTCACCGGTCCAATGTCTACAAGTTTTCACATATTGTTCTTGCTAAGTTACTATTGCTATTGCTACTGTTACACTTGCTACAAAATCATTGCTATCACTGTTACTGTTACTACTACTATCAAAATTAACATACTACTATGCTACTGATCATATTGCCGTGGATAATTAATCTCCAGGTGTGGTTGAATTGACAACTCAGCTGGTAATACTTGCAAATATTCTTTGGCTCCCATTGTGTCGAATCTATAAATTTGGGTTGAATACTCTACCCTTCAAAATTGTTGTGATCCCCTATACTTGTGGGTTATCAATGTGGGGAATCTACTCTCTCTGTGGCTTTCCCCATTTTGTTTTCTTACTGTTCGGATCCAGAGATCTCCATCGCAGGGCTCTATGTTAATAATTGGGATTTGGCCTTCTGTCGCTCACTGTCTTCTGTAAAGTTGGATGATTGGAAGCGTCTTGTTGCCCTCATCCCCATGCTCTAGGAGCGAGAGGACATGGTGGTCTGGCCCCTTGCTGTGTCTGAGTGTTTTTCTGTTAAGTCTTTATACTCCAAGCTTATTGATGGCACCCCCTCTAATAGGTTTAGACCTATCTGGCATGCCTGTGTCCCCCCCCCCAAGGTGAAGATCCCTCTATGGCAAGCCTTCAGAGGTCGCCTGCATGCGGCTGATCAAATTCGTAAGCGCAATGGCTCGGGCTCTGATAGATGTGCGTTGTGGGGAGACGTGGAGGACAAGAACCACATTTTTTCCAGTGTGTCTTGGCCAAGTTGATCTGGTGTGGCTTTAGATCTTGGCCTCAGGTTTCTTGGCATTCTTCATCTTCTGCTGATCTTCGGGCTCTCTCTAGTGGCCTGGTTGGGTTCACCAAATGGTTGTTTTGGGTCGGCCTAGCGGCGGTGTGCTGGTCCTTGTGGACGACTAGGAACAAGTTTATTATCAAACATGTTTTTCCTGCTAAACCTGCTGATTGCTTATTTAAATCATGCATGTTCCTGGAGCAGTGGAGATCATTGACTAAGACAGAAGACCGCGATGCTTTCGACTTCTTATCTTCTAAAATTTGGGCTTCGACGTCTTCTATCTCGCGGTAGGAGCCGGGTGGCTAGGTGTCCTAGGCGACCTTTCAAACCTCTAGGATGTCTTTGTTCGAGTCCCTATTCATGTTGAGAAACGTAGCATATAATTTAAAAAAAATTCCAACGCTCACGCAAGATCTATCTAGGAGATGCATAGCAACGAGAGGGGGAGTGTGTCCACGTACCCTCATAGACAGAAAGCAGAAGGTGTACCCAATTGTTTCCTTAGGGTATCCTGTAAAGACACACTTCTCCGATTTGGATTCGAGCTTATCAGGATGAAGCCTCTTGACATAAGCATCACATACCCAAACTTTAAGAAACGACAGCTCAGGTTTGTTGCCAAACCATAGTTCATATGGTGTCATCTCAACGGGTTTTGACGGTGCCCTGTTTAACGTGAACGCATCTGTCTCTAATGCATAACCCCAAAATGATAGTGGTAAATCGGTAAGAGAAATCATAGATCGCACAATATCTAATAAATGCAGTTTCAGATACACCATTACGCTGTGGTGTTCCAGGTGGCGTGAGTTGTGAAACTATTCCACATTGTTTTAAATGAAGGCCAAACTTGTAACTCAAATATTCACCTCCACGATCAGATTGTAGAAACTTTATTTTCTTGTCACGATGATTCTTCACTTCACTATGAAATTCTTTAAACTTTTCAAATGTTTCAGACTTGTGTTTCATTAAGTAGATATACCCATATCTGCTCAAATCATTTGTGAAGGTCAGAAAATAACGATGCCCGCCACGAGCTTCAACACTCATTGGACCACATACATCGGTATGTATTATTTCCAATAAGTCATTAGCTCGTTCCATTGTTCCGAAGAACGATGTTTTAGTCATCTTGCCCATAAGGCAAGGTTCGCAAGTATCAAATGATTCATAATCAAGTGATTCCAAAAGTCCATTTGGATGGAGTTTCTTCATGTGCTTTACACTGATATGACCTAAACGGCAGTGCCACAAATAAGTTGCACTATCATTATCAACTTTGCATCTTTTGGCATCAATGAATATGTGTATCACCACAATCGAGATTCAACAGAAATAGACCACTCTTCAAGGGTGCATGACCATAAAAGATATTACTCATATAAATAGAACAACTATTATTCTCTGATTTAAGGGAATAACCGTCTCACACTAAGCAAGATCCATATATAATGTTCATGCTCAACGCTGGCACCAAATAACAATTATTCAGGTATAAAACTAATCCCGAAGGTAGATGTAGAGGTAGTGTGCCGACGGCGATCACATCGACCTTGGAACCATTCCCGACGCGCATCGTCACCTCGTCCTTAGCTAATCTTCATTTAATATGTAGTCCCTGTTTTGAGTTACAAATATGAGCAACCGATCTGGTATCAAATACCCAGGCACTACTATGAGAATTAGTAAGGTACACATCAATAACATGTATATAAAATATATCTTTGTTCACTTTGTCATCCTTATTATCCGCCAAATACTTGGGGCAGTTCTGCTTCCAGTGACTAGTCCCTTTGCAGTAGAAGCACTCAGTTTCAAGCTTGGGTCCAGCTTTGTGTTTCTTCCCGGGAGTGACAACTTGCTTGCCATTTTTCTTGAAGTTCCCCTTCTTACCCTTGCCTTTCTTCTTGAAACTAGTGGTCTTGTTAACCATCAACACTTGATGCTCCTTCTTGATTTCTACCTCCGTAGCATTTAGCATTGCGAAGAGCTTAGGAATAGTCTTTTCCATCCCTTGCATATTGTAGTTCATCACGAAGCCTTTGTAGCTTGGTGGCAGTGATTGAAGAACTCTGTCAATGACACAATCATCTGGAAGATTAACTCCCAGCCGAGTCAAGTGATTATGGTACCCAGACATTTTGAGTATGTGCTCCTCCATCTTGCAGCTATAGAACTTGTTGGAGACTTCATATCTCTCAACTCAGGCATTTGCTTGAAATATTAACTTCAACTCCTGGAACATTTCATATGGTCCATGACGTTTAAAACGTCTTTGAAGTCCCAATTCTAAGCCGTAAAGCATGCGGCACTGAACTAACGAGTAGTCATCAAATTGCCACTGCCAGTCATTCACAATGTCTGCAGTTGCTGGGGGGGGGGGGGTACACCTAGCGGTGCATCAAGGACATAATTCTTCTGTGCAGCAATGAGGATAATCCTCAAGTTACGAACCTAGTCCGTGTAGTTTCTACCATCATCTTTCAACTTAGCTTTCTCTAGGAACACATTAAAATTCAAGGGAATGGTAGCACGGGCCATTGATCTACAACATAGATATGCAAAAACTATTAGGACTAAGTTCATGATAAATTAAGTTCAATTAATCATATTACTTAAGAACTCCCACTTAGATAGACATCCCTCAAGTCATCTAAATGATACGTGATCCAAATCAACTAAACCATGTATGATCATCACGTGAGAAGGAGTTGTGATCAATGGTCAACATCTCTATGTTGATCATATCTACTATATGATCCACGTTCGACCTTTCGGTCTCCAGTGTTTCGTGGCCATGTCTGTACATGCTAGGCTCGTCAAGTTTAACCCGAGTATTCCGCATGTGCAAAACTCGCTTGCCCCCGTTGTATTTCAACGTATAACCTATCACACTCGATCATCACGTGGTGTCCCAGCACGAAGGACTTTCGCAATGGTGCATACTCGGGGAGAACACTTATACCTTGAAATTTAGTTAAGGGATCATCTTATAATGCTACTGATAAGTCTCCAACGTATCTATAATTTATGAAGTATTCATGCCATTATATTATCATTCTTGGATGTTTTACAATCATTTTATAGCAACTTTATATCATTTTTTGGGACTAACCTATTGACCTAGTACCCAGTACCAGTTGATCAATTTTTTGCTTGTTTTTTACATCACAGGAAATCAATATCAAACAGAGTCCAAACGCAACGAAACTCCTAGAGGATTTTTTGGGCCAAAAGAAAGCCAGTGGGCCAAGAAGCACCTGGGGGGCTTTTCGAGGGGAGCAACACCCACCAGGGTGCGCCAGGAGGCCCAAGCGCGCCTTGGTGGGTGCTGCCCACCTCGAGTGCCCCCCAGACCGCCTCTGAAAGATCGTGGATGTCGCCTAGAGGGGGGGGGGGGTGAATAGGCGCTTTAAAATAATTACGGTCGAGTCTTGAACAAATGCGGAATAAACCTAGCGGTTAATTTGTCAAGCACAAAACCTACAACAACTAGGCTCCCCTATGTGCACCAAAAACTTATGCCAAGCAAGAAAAACTACTTAGGTGATAGCAAGATATATGACAAGAAACAATATGGCTATCACAAAGTAAAGTGCATAAGTGAAGGGCTCGGGTAAGAGATAACCGAGGCACGCGGAGATGACGATGTATCCCGAAGTTCACACCCTTGCGGATGCTAATCTCCGTTTGGAGCGGTGTGGAGGCACAATGCTCCCCAAGAAGCCACTAGGGTCACCGTAATCTCCTCACTCCCTCGCACAATGCAAGGTGCCGTGATTCCACAAAGGGACCCTTGAGGGCGGTCACCGAACCCGTACAAATGGCAACCCTTGGGGGCGGTCACCGGTACCCATCAAATTGCTCGGGGCGATCTCCACAACCTAATTGGAGACCCCGACGCTTGCCCGGAGCTTTACACCACAACGATTGAGCTCCGAACACCACCAACCGTCTAGGGCGCCCAAGCACCCAAGAGGAACAAGCTCAAGGCACCAAGCACCCAAGAGTAATAAGCTTCTCAACTTGTAACTTCCACATATCACCATGGAGAACTCAAACCGATGCACCAAATGCAATGGCAAGGGCACATGGAGTGCCCAAGTCCTTCTCTCTCAAATCCCACCGAAGCAACTAAGGCTAGGGAAGAAAATCAGAGGAAGAACAAGAAGGAGAATACCAAGAACTCCAAGATCTAGATCCAAGGGGTTCCCCTCACATAGAGGAGAAAGTGATTGGTGGAAATGTGGATCTAGATCTCCTCTCTCTTTTCCCTCAAAAACTAGCAAGAATCCATGGAGGGATTGAGAGTTAGCAAGCTCGAAGAAGGTCAACAATGGGGGAAGAACACGAGCTCAAAGGATAAGGTTCATTGGGGAAGAAGACCCCCTTTTATAGGACCTCCCGAATCCAACCGTTATGTGCTCAGGTCGTGCACAAGCGGTATTACCGCTTGGAGGAGCGGTACTACCGCTTAGCACGGTCAAAACAGCCCAACGAGAGAGAAAACACGAGTTTTTGGTCTCGAGCGGAAGTAGCCACGGAAGTAGCCGCGGTAGTACTGCTCCAAGTGGTAGTACCACTCCCAAGAGAGGTAGTAAAAAATTACTTCCGCTCCTGTCCGCGGTAGTACCGCTGCAGCCTTTTCAGAACACCAAAACTGACACAACTTCTGCAAACGGACTCCGAATTCGACGAAACCAAGTTTGTTGGAAAGCTAGCGACAAGGGCTAACACAATCTTGATAGAAATATCAATAAGAAGCAAATGAGAAAAGTCCCAAAAGAAAATGGTGAGAACCCTTCCTCGGATAAGACCGGTAAAACCTCCAACACCGAAAACATCATAGAAGACGCATGCAAACTCCGTTTTCGATGAACTCAAGCTTGTCATCAAGATGACCATAGGCTCTAAGACTCACAAGGAGAACCAAACAACAACCAAGAAACATGATGCAAGGATGCAATGGTTTGAGCTCTCGATGAACGATACGATCAAGCTACTCACTTGAGAGCCCCCCTTGATAGTACGACTATCGATCCTATAACCCGGTCTCCCAACTACCACCATGAGACCGGTAAAATAGAAAACCTATCAAGGGCAAACCTTTGCCTTGCACATGATCCACTTGAGCTAGATGATGACGATCTTGTCCTCCTCAAGATGGACCAACTTTCTTGATTGCGTTGGGTCGATGGAGACTAGATGATTGCTCGCCCATACTCCACTATGGGTGAGCCACTCTTTGGAACATGTTCACAAGTCCATTGACACCACAATGGATGGAAAGCTTCAAGCACTTGATCTCTTTGTGATGCTCCACTTGAACTTGCACACAGCAATCTTGATGACGATCACCACTTGATGTCATCCTCTCCATGGTTTGAGTGATATCTTCCTCTTGATGCAAGCCCATGAACACGTACCTAACCCCACATAGAACTCTTACATAGACCATGGGTTAGTATACAAAGCACAATGGACAATGCTTACCATGCCATGGGATCACTTGATCCCTCTCGGTACATCTTCTACGCTTTGTGAGTTGATCAACTTGATTCACTCTTGACTTAGTATTGATCAACCTTGAATATTTCCAACTCTCTTCATTTGGATGATGTCTTGAAGGTAAACATGAATGATCACACAATCTTCTTATTCAAGACATGCTTTCAATAAGCTCAACTCTCACATGACCAATCTTTGGATAATTCCTAATAGCACCTTGGTCAGCACAAACTCTCCTTGAAACCAACACATGTACTCCAAGAAAAGCCTATGGACAAAACCTTCAAATATAACTCAAGGCAACCATTAGTCCATAGAGATTGTCATCAATTACCAAAACCAAACATGGGGGCACCACATGTTCTTTCAATCTCCCCCATTTTGGTAATTGATGACAATCACTTTCAAGAGAGCTTATATCAGGAATTATGCATCACCATGCAATGCAACCACCAATGATGCATGAGTAAGAGATGCAAATGCTTAGGAACAAAACCAAAGCAAGAGGAGAGAATTCTCTAAACTTCTCCACAAAACTCTCTGAAACTTCTCCCCCATTGGCATCGATTGCCAAAATGGGAGAAAAGCTTAGAAGGCCAATATAAATTGTGTTCCTCCATAATTTGTGTATTTCTCAACAAGAGAGTGGAATGCAATACACATATCCAACGGTAAATACTTGGAGGAAGACAAACTATATTGAGGCCCAAAGATTACAAAAGGAAGATATGCCACAAAGACATAACAAAGAGAGAAACAAGCAATCAAGCAATCAAAAGATACCTATTGAAGCAAGCTATCAAAAGATACAAATTGAACCAACTAGGTCAATGATCCTACGAGCCACATGAATAAAGGATATTATGATAAGAGCAAAGGAGTGATCTAAAGAAACTAGAGAATCTCCCCATGATTTGTGCACACATAAGAATTTTTTGTATTAGGATACCAAGTGCACAAAATAGGATCATAGCTCCCCCAAAATCAATAGAAACTTACAACAAGTGCAAGTGAGCATATAGGAAACTAAGCCTAGTACTTGCAACAAACACATGGTTGAGCAACAAGTAAGAGAGGCAACTTAAGAGTGGTCTCAACCAAAATGATGTGTGTGAGTCAAGGCAATGCACTTGAGAAGACTAATGTACGTATGGGCATTAAGCATCAATAAAGTCTTGAAAGAATGAGGCACACGGTGCAAGGCCTATCATTCCCACACACACCCACTAGCAAATGGGTTCACAAGCTCAGTAAAAAGATAACAACAAAGCTTGCCACAACCCATGGTGAAGATAGAAGATGAAAGCCTCATCAAGACGAGGGATACCGATTAAGATGGCAAAAGCCTCATAGAGATAAGCACGAGGAAAATAATCTTCACCACACAAGAGTGCATCAAGATGCAATGAGATAAGACACGCACTCAAGGCAAAAGCTTTCACGAAGCCACCAAAGAAATAACATAAGGAAGACAAGGTGGACGTGAAAGAAAGGATATCATCTAGAGATGTAGTTTCTCTCAAGTGTATACGGTTCCAGGTAGATGAAATCATGATGATATATATCTACAAAGAAGGATGTACACCCAAAATAGCTACAACATGAAGGAACAAGATATCCAACAGGAAGTCATAGATATACCAATAAGATATTTGCTTGGAAGCATAGCACATGGCTAGATAAGGTCTTATTGTATATAAATGAATTCCTACCACACAACCATCAAAGACATCACAACTAGCAACATGAGATCATCGTTGAGATGCTTTGAGAAAGGAAACAAGTATCACAAGATGGAATGAATATCATGCCAAGATGCAACCTACACAAGGTTGAATGCAAGAAAAGAATGCATGAATAGATACTTGTTACCGAGATATCATTGGAAGGATGTAGAATAAACCAATTGAAGGTAATAGATAGTAGTTCATTGAGTATCCTAGCTTGACTCCAATAAGCACATGGTGACACCACCTTCCTTGTGAATGAGCCGAGCATCCAATGCATCTCTAGTTGTTCCTAGAACAACACCACAAACAAAATGGTACCCAAACTCGTTGGGACCAAAGAGTTAGCAAACCAACAATACATATGACAAACTCCACATAAATATGTGCATATAGATATGAAAATGAATTTCATGCACATCTCATCCAATTTTATACTTGGTGGAGTT
Organism: Triticum dicoccoides; assembly: GCF_002162155.2. Lineage (NCBI taxonomy): Eukaryota > Viridiplantae > Streptophyta > Magnoliopsida > Poales > Poaceae > Triticum > Triticum dicoccoides. The sequence continues at coordinate 637,354,927 of NC_041383.1, forward strand.
TCCCCTATATATTGGGTCAAAGAGAGAAAGCATGCCAAGGAAACTACATGAAGTTAATATGCATGCTCAAGACTTTCAAGAACCGATACCAAAATACAAGGAAATACCAAGTGAAAAGAATACCAAAAGGAGAAATCATCACTTGGAAGATATCATTAAAAGATACATCAAGGAATGAGATATCCATTGGAACCCACAAAACGATATCAAACTCCCAAAAGAGAGGATGGTTCCAAACAAACCAAGCTCTCTACAAAGTTTCATGATGGCACAAGTACCAAAAAGAAACGGCTTGCCGTCCACCAACACACACTTAAAATGGATCACAAGTTTAGTGTTTTATAGAAAATAGGATAGCTCCCCCACGAGTTGTGCATTATAGAGAATTTGCATTTGAATACAAAATACACAAGGTAGGATCACCACATTCACTATATCAAGGAAAACACTAGACAAGATCAAGAAAATAGCAAGATCCTCAAGTGGCACGGAAGGCAATGGGAGTTGACACAAACTTGGCAAGAGATAAGGCAAATAAAAAGCAAACGCCAACGTGAAGATGATCAATAATTTCTACCACACATAAGTGAGTACCAATTGTCAAAAGACAAGAAGTATTTGGAAATAATTCCCGGTGGTAGATAGCAAGGATATCCGACATCATCTTCACACCAAACACAAGCAAATTGCAACTTGTAGAGCTAACATGCCACCTAGGAACAAGATAATTTACAATATCAATTCTAGGTGACAATATAGCAAATGTACACATTTTCTAGGCTAGTAATATACACATAGAATATTACTCCCCCATAATGTGATACCAATTAAAGATAAACAAGAGGAAAAATAAAGACCCAACATGAGATAATTAATGGACAAATTAGAATTTGAATTTCTCATGAGAGGACATACCACATAGAGACTAGATAATCTTGCAATATAAATACTAGATGGTATTACTCATGTACACACATTTATAGGATTGTGAGGTGTACAAAGCACATCACTCCCCCATAATGGGATATTCCATTAATCTCTCACAAGAGCCAACTGAGATACAAACAAGATGCATAAAGGCTCAACGAACGACACACATGTACATGAAGTGCAAACCAACATACATAAACTTGATTACTCAAGAAAAGCAATTTGGAGACACAACACATACAAACACATGCAAGGAACAAAACCAAAACATGCAAAGGGGCAAGTAACTTTCAATGTAAACAATTTAACTACAAGTTACTGCAAGGAGGCACATTGGATATAAGATAGAAACTTGATAACCCAATTGACTTGGCTTGAGACAATAAGAATGATGAAGTCCCCTTAATTCTTCATAATGTAGCCAAATCTCCAATAACCTCCAACAATACCTATTGATCAAGTTTGAGCTAGTTGGTCCCCAACCAAGTTGGGTCCTAAGAGGTTAGTCACAATAGGTTTGGCTACCCAAATGGTTCTTTGCTTCAAACTGCTTTGAGTACCAACAAACTTGGCAACCACATTGCCAACCTTATCCTTCCCAAGAGAATAGACATCATCAATAATAATTGGGTTGGATAAGTTACCACTAGTGCATGAAGAAGCGAGGTGACCTTTCTCACAACATATGTAGCAACGTCTACTCTTCACTTTCTTCTCACTTGATTTCTCAACTTGAGAAGCATTAGCTTGAGTCTTCTTGGGAAGAGGCCTTTCTTCAACTTGAGGTTGAGCATGAGAATGCACTTGTAGTCGCTTCCCTTGTTGCTTGTCACTAACGGCCTTCTTCTTCAATGGGCAAGATCTAACATGATACCCTTCAATTTTGCACTTGAAGCAAATAATCTTGGCCGAATTCTTGACGTGTTCTTGGCCCTTCTTCTTGTTCATCTTGGACTTCTTCTTCTTGTTGGAGTTGAATCCAAGTCCACTTTTGTCATTGGGGGATTTTTGCACAGTCAAGATATTGTTGAGTGTGGATTTCCCTTCATGACACTTTTCCATGTCTTTCTTTAAGGAAGTGACTTGGGCCTTGAGTTCTTTGATTTCCTCTACATGGTTAGTCTCAACACAAGTACTAGAGGAAGTATAAGCTTCATCATTGGAGCAACAAGGCAAGGAAAGCAATTCATCACAAGATGTACCAATGTTATGCATAGACGAATTACGAGGACTAGCACAAAGCAATATAGCATTTTGACTAAAAGTAGTGCTAATGTCCACATGAGGCTCACTCGATGTTACCTTAGCAATCATAGCCTCGTGAGCTAACTTTAGCTCATTATGGGATACTAGGAGATCATCATGAGAGCTTGTGAGCTTTACATGATTTTCTTCCAACATCCCATAATTGCTAGATAGCAACTCAAGTTGAGCCCTTAGCTCAACATTCTCCTTCAATATGGATGCTTCACAAGAGATAGAGTTAGTAGCACAAGCATCATCATTAGCAACAAGAGGAGAAGACAACTTGGCAAGCTCTTTTGAATATGATGCTTTAAGTTGAGCATGAGACTCGGTGAGTTTGATGAGCTCACCCTTAATGACCCTTGAGCCATTTTCGAGGTGCTCAAAGTCCTCAAGGAGTTTAGCATGAGCCACTTCAAGCTCCTCATTTTTAGTTTCAAAATCATTGGCCACCTCAAGAGCTCTATCACGAGATTCCCTCACTCTAGATAATTCTAGAGAAAAAGTCTCCTCAAGAGATTCCTTGGTGGTTTGTTCAAGTTCAAGAGCTTGAGAGAGGTCCGCAATCTCATTAGTGTAATCACGCTCATGACCTTCCATTTGATCAATGGTGACCTCATGCTCCTCAAGACGAGATTCCAACTCATCAATATATTTCTTGCCCTCAATAGCAATAGACATGATTTCCATGAAGTTGGAACGAGCAATTTTATTCTTAAGAAGAGCTTTAAAAATCATTTCCCCCTTAATTTTTAAGGAGGCAACATTATCATTCTCTTCATCATAATCAACATCATCATCATTCTTGCCATCATCAATATCATCACAAGATATATTGGGATTCAAAGTGGGAGATACCTTTGAAGCCTTGGCCATAAGGCAAAATGCAATAGATGATGATGTAGAATCCCTTGAAACACCATTCAAGACCACATCTTGTTCCATGGAGTATTGGGTTTCCTCTACATTGTTAGCACAACAACTCGAGGAAAAACATGCATTTTTATTATGGCAACAAGATATAGCAAGCATATCATCATGAGATTTAGTCAAGCAATTTCTACATGATATGCAAGGACTATCAACACAAGCATGTGAAGCATGTAAGGTGCTCGGAGTGTTAAAGTCCAAAGAGAGACCATTGCAATAAGATAATGATGAAGGAATACCAAGAACAAGCACACTATCATCATTGCAATGCCACCACTACTCACCCCAGCATTACCTTGTGGCAATCCACATGTAGGTGAAGTAGAAGAAGTTGAGAAGGCAACACGGCCGGAGGTGGAGGGAGAACAATCATCCCCACAAATCTTGGACACACCATATTTATCTTGAAGCTTTGTCCATAACTCATGAGCATCCCGGAACGGCATGAGTTGAAATATAACTACATTGCTCAAAGCATCGAAAAGCACATTAGAAGCTTGAGCATTGAGATAAGAGTTTTTCTCATCCTCTAAAGATAATCTTTGGGTATCCTTTGGAGGAGAAAAACCCATATCTACAATTCGCTCTAGATTTGGGTCCATGACCCTAAAGAGATAAAGCATGTGAATTACCCAAACATCAAAATTTGTGCCATCGAAACTAAGAGTGTCAGAGAATCCTAATCCCCTAGTCGACATCTTTACTCTCTAGGCGGTTAAGCCTAACAAAGAGAGACTAGACTCTGATACCAATTGAAAGATCGTGGATGTCGCCTAGAGGGGGGGGGGGTGAATAGGCGCTTTAAAATAATTATGGTTGAGGCTTGAACAAATGCAGAATAAACCTAGCGGTTAATTTGTCAAGCACAAAACCTACAACAACTAGGCTCACCTATGTGCACCAACAACTTATGCCAAGCAAGAAAAACTACTTAGGTGATAGCAAGATATATGACAAGAAACAATATGGCTATCACAAAGTAAAGTGCATAAGTGAAGGGCTCGGGTAAGAGATAACCGAGGCACGCGGAGATGATGATGTATCATGAAGTTCACACCCTTGCGGATGCTAATCTCCGTTTGGAGCGATGTGGAGGCACAATGCTCCCCAAGAAGCCACTAGGGTCACCGTAATCTCCTCACGCCCTTGCACAATGCAAGGTGCCGTGATTCCACTAAGGGACCCTTGAGGGCGGTCACCGAACCCGTACAAATGGCAACCCTTGGGGGAGGTCACCGGTACCCGTCAAATTGCTCGGGGCGATCTCCACAACCTAATTGGAGACCCCGACGCTTGCCCGGAGCTTTACACCACAATGATTGAGCTTCGAACACCACCAACCATCTAGGGCGCCCAAGCACCCAAGAGGAACAAGCTCAAGGGCACCAAGAACCCAAGAGTAATAAGCTTCTCAACTTGTAACTTCCACGTATCACCATGGAGAACTCAAACCGATGCACCAAATGCAATGGCAAGGGCACATGGAGTGCCCAAGTCCTTCTCTCTCAAATCCCACCGAAGCAACTAATGCTACGGAAGAAAATGAGAGGAAGAACAATAAGGAGAACACCAAGAACTCCAAGATCTAGATCCAAGGGGTTCCCCTCACATAGAGGAGAAAGTGATTGGTGGAAATGTGGATCTAGATCTCCTCTCTCTTTTCCCTCAAAAACTAGCAAGAATCCATGGAGGGATTGAGAGTTAGCAAGCTCGAAGAAGGTCAACAATGGGGGAAGAACACGAGCTCAAAGGATAAGGTTCATTGGGGAAGAAGACCCCCTTTTATAGGACCTCCCGAATCCAACCGTTATGTGCTCAGGTCGTGCACAAGCGGTACTACAGCTTGGAGGAGCAGTACTACTGCTTAGCACGGTCAAAACAGCCCAACGAGAGAGAAAACATGAGTTTTTGGTCCCGAGCGGAAATAGACACGGAAGTAGCCACGGTAGTACTGCTCCAAGCGGTAGTACCACTCCCAAGAGCGGTAGTAAAAAATTATTTCCGCTCCTGTTCGCGGTAGTACCGCTGCAGCCTTTTCAGAACACCAAAACTGACACAACTTCTGCAAACGGACTCTGAATTCGACGAAACCAAGTTTGTTGGAAAGCTAGCGACAAGGGCTAACACAATATTGATAGAAATATCAATAAGAAGAAAATGAGAAAAGGCCCAAAATAAACTGGTGAGAACCCTTCCTCGGATAAGACCGGTAAAACCTCCAACACCAAAAACATCATAGAAGACGCATGCAAACTCCGTTTTCGATGAACTCAAGCTTGTCATCAAGATGACCATAAGCTCTAAGACTCACAAGGAGAACCAAACAAGAACCAAGAAACATGATGCAAGGATGCAATGGTTTGAGCTCTCGACGAACGATACGATCAAGCTACTCACTTGAGAGCCCCCCTTGATAGTACGGCTATCGATCCTATAACCCGGTCTCCCAACTACCACCATGAGACCGGTAAAATAGAAAACCTATCAAGGGCAAACCTTTGCCTTGCACATGATCCACTTGAGCTAGATGATGACGATCTTGTCCTCCTCAAGATGGACCACCTTTCTTGATTGCGTTGGGTCGATGGAGACTAGATGATTGCTCCCCCATACTCCACTATGGGTGAGCCACTCTTCGGCACATGTTCATAAGTCCATTGACACCACAATGGATGGAAAGCTTCAAGCACTTGATCTCTTCGTGATGCTCCACTTGAACTTGCACACAGCAATCTTGATGACGATCACCACTTGATGTCATCCTCTCCATGGGTTGAGTGATATCTTCCTCTTGATGCAAGCCCATGAACACGTACCTAACCCCACATAGAACTCTCACATAGACCATGGGTTAGTACACAAAGCACAATGGACAATGCTTACCATGCCATGGGATCACTTGATCCCTCTCGGTACATCTTCTACGCTTTGTGAGTTGATCAACTTGATTCACTCTTGACTTAGTCTTGATCAACCTTGAATATTTCCAACTCTCTTCATTTGGATGATGTCTTGAAGGTAAACATGAATGATCACACAATCTTCTTATTCAAGACATGCTTTCAATAAGCTCAACTCTCACATGACCAATCTTTGGATAATTCCTTAATAGCACCTTGGTCAACACAAACTCTCCTTGAAACCAACACACGTACTCCAAGAAAAGCCTATGGACAAAACCTTCAAATATAACTCAAGGCAACCATTAGTCCATAGAGATTGTCATCAATTACCAAAACCAAACATGGGGGCACCGCATGTTCTTTCAGCCTCTTTACCCTATAAAATCCCAAATATTCCAAAACCCTTCGGGGTAGCGCTAGATCAGAAGTTTTGCCACCGCAAGGCCTCTGTATCCATGAGATCCAATCTAGACCCCGTTCCGGCACCCTGCGGAGGGAGAATCATCACCGGTGGCCATGTTTATCATCTCGGCGGCCACCACGATGAGGAGGGAGTAATCCATCCTCGGGGCTGAGGGTTTGTACCAGTAGCTATGTGTTTAATCTCTCTCTCTCTCTCTCTCTCTCTCTCTCTCTCTCTCGTGTTCTTGAGATGTCATGATCTTGATGTATCGCGGGCTTTGTTAATATAGTCAGATCATATGGTGTTTTCCCCTCTCTATCTTGTTGTGATGAATTGAGTTTTCCCCCTTGACATTTCCTTGTTATCGGATTGAATACTTTTATGGATTTGAGAACACTTGACATATGTCTTGCAATTTAATACTTGTGGTGACAATGGGGTATCGTATTGATTCACTTCATATGTGTTTTGTCATTCACCTTGCGGATTCCCGCGGTGACATTGGGGTAATCTATGCATAGGGGTTGATGCACGTTCTTGTCATTGTTTCTCCGGTACAAATCTTGGAGCACTCTTTGAAGTTCCTTGTGTTGGATTGAGTATTATGAATATGAATTTGCTTTGGTGTTATTTTAGTGCAAACTGTAGGATAGATCGAACAGAAAGAATAACTTTGTGTTATTTTAGTACGAACTCTTGAAAAGATCGAACAGAAAGAATAGCTTTGAGGTGGTTTTGTACCCTACAAACAATTTATTCTTATGTTCTCCACTAGATAGGAACTTTGGAGTGATTCTTCATCGCACTTTGAGGGATGGTTATATGATCCAACTATGTTAGCATTGCTGAGAGATTGCACTAGTGAATGTATGCACCCTAGGCCTCATTTTCCATCATTGCAATACTGTTTTTGTGCCTGTTTACTATTTGCTACCTTGCTGTTTTTATTTATTAAGATTATAAAACAATATTTCCACCATCCATATTACACTTTTATCACCATCTCTTCGCCGAACTAGTGCACCTATACAATTAGCCATTGTATTGGGTGTGTTGGGGACACAAGAGATTTCTTGTATTTGGTTGTAGGCTCGTTTGAGAGAGACCATCTTCATCCTACACCTCTCACGGATTGATAAACATTAGGTAATCCACTTGAGGGAAAATTGCTACTGTCCTACAAAACTCTGCGCTTGGAGGCCCAACATGTGTCTACAAGAATAAAGTTGCATAGTAGACATCAAGATCTTTTCTGGCGCCGTTGCCGGGGAGGTGTGTGCTTGAAGGTATATCTTTAGATCTTGCAATCGAATCTTTTATTTTCTTGTTTTATCACTAGTTTGGTTTATAAAAGAAAACTACAAAAAGATGGAATTGAGGCTGCATCATATTATTGATCATCTTTATAATATCTTTCTTGAAAATGATGGATCGGGAAATTATGCTCAATTGTTAGAAGAAGAAGTCAATAAAATGTTTGGCACAAAATATTTGAATGATAAGAATGATTGCAATATTGCTGGTATGAACTCTTTGAATATCCATGATGCTAACGATATGCAACGCCATAAGCTTGAGGATGCTATGTTTGATGATGATGATATTTTTAGTCCCCCAAGTTTGATGTGCAATTTTTTTATAATGGTAGCATGCCTCCTATTTATGATGATTACGATGATGAAAGTGGGTTTGGAAGAGTGTCAACTCTAGGTAGTAGTGATCCCACTATTTTGGAGGGTGTTGAATCTTATTACAATATTGACGAAAGTGGATTAGGAGAGGTCATGACTTTATTTAGTGATACATCCACTATTTTGGAAGAGGTTTCAATTGACTATGATGAGAACAAAGTTGCCACTTATGATGATTATTATGATGACATGTATGCCCTAAAGAGTGATAAATCTTCTATGCTTTTGGATCATGAAAAGAATGCTTTATGTGATGGTTATATGGATGAATTTATTCATGATGCTACTGAAAATTATTATGAGAGAGGAACTTATGATTTATGATGGTCTTGTTATGTTTCAACTTTAATCTTCTATGCAAGCATCATTGAAATCATCATGCCTAGCTAAAAGGCATTAAAGAAAAGCACTTGTTGGGAGACAACCCAACACTTTTACCTACTGTTTTTGTGTGTTCACATGATTATGCTACTGCAGTAATCATGTTTTATTGTCCTTGTTTCAATAAAGTGCCAAGTAAAGCCTTTGGGATCATGTTGGGTGATGGTTGATTTGATCTTGCTGAAAAACAAAAACTTTTGCAGTTACGAAAATAACTATCATTTTTAAACAGAAGAGTGATTTTGAGTTGATTCTTTTTGCAGAATATTAATATACAAATTGCTCACGTGGTCCATTTTTTCATAATTTTTGGAGTAGCATAAGTATGGTTTGAGTATAGATACTACAGACTGTTCTGTTTTCAATGCATAGTTTGCTTGTTTCCTAGTTTCTATGGCTTATATTGCTCAATATAAATTGTAGAAATGATATGCTACAGTAGGAATTGTGTGGAAACAATTATGAATCTTGTCTTTGACAGTACCAAAAGTGAAACGGTTTGCTCTTTATCATACTAACCTATCTTACAATATTCCGTTAAGTTCTATGCGATTGAAGTTTTCAAGTTTTTGGTGAGATGTCGATATGAGGAGAATAATGAGTGATAAGACCCTAAGATTGGGGATCCCCAAGGCACCCCAAGGTAATATTCAAGTAATATCCAAGTAACTAAGCTTGGGGATGCCTCGGAAGGCACCCCCTCTTTCGTCTCCAACAATATCGGTAACCTTACTTGGAGCTATGTTTTCATTCGTCACATGATATGAGTTTTACTTGGACCGTCATTTATTTTGTTAGGATTTTCTTGTTATTATTTAGAATAATGTTTTGCATCTTTTACTTCAATAAAAGTGGCAGTGATAGCTTTTGCCATGCTTATTTTGCAAGTTTACATGTTGCTGTTTCAAAACAGAAAGTTTATCAATGTTGCAAAAATTCCCTAGAAAATTCAGAATATGATAAATTGTTGAATAGTTTTGCACAATAAGCTCTGATAAATTTTATACAGTGTTGTATTTTTTCCATAATTTTTGGGGTTAGGTAAGTATGATGAATCTTGCATTCTTTACAGACTACTATTTTGGCAGATTGCTGTTATGTTTGCATTGTTTGCATATGTTTTCTTGTTTAATGATTCTATTTGAGGATAGGAGTATTAAATATGCAGAGGCATTTAGTATGCAATGTTGAATAATAATTTTAGTGATTTGCTACAATAGAGATTGATAAGGTTTTTGCTTTGGTTTATACTAACTTATCTCATGAGTTCTTGTTGAGTTTTCTGTGGATGAAGTTTTTGAGATTTAGGGAAACCGTGATATGAGAGGAATTAAGGAGACACAAAAGCTCAAGCTTGGTGATGCCCAAGGCATCCAAAGTTAATATTCCAAGAAGTCTCAATCATCTAAGCTTGGGGATGCCCCGGTAGGCATCCCACCCTTCTTCTTCAACAATTACCGGTTAATATCGGTTGAGCCTAAGTTCTTGCTTCTTCACATGAGTTGTGCTATTATTAGAATGTCATTTTGTTTTGTTTTGCTTGCTGTTTTAATAAAATACTTAGACCTGAAAGTTTTTTAAATAAAATAGAGTCCTCAAATAGTTGCCAGGGAGGCTAGCTGAGTGGCATTCACATCCCGTCAACGAAGCTCTTTTCTATGGAATTGCTCTAGTGCTTCACTCATATCTCATGAGTAAATTGTTGAATGAATTGAATATCATGAAGTTGAAATTATATGTTCATATCATGCCTAGTAGTGGCTTCACATTGGGTTTAGAAAGTGAAAGCTTTTGAAGCTTGACTATCACAATATTGGTCATACAAGCAATTCACGAATAATTAGTATAAGGAATAGACCATTCACATGCAAGTACACTATCTTGGAAATCTTGTGTGATTGTGAGCCCCCATCAGAATATTATATGCCAAAATTGTTGACGTTGGACAAGGAAGACAATGTAATGATTTATGTTTGTTCATATTCACATAGAAGTTATATTGTCATAGATCCTTCAACATGCGGTGCTTGCCCCCTATCCTTGCTAGCCAAAAATTCCGCACCAAGTAGAGATACTACATGTGCATACAAAAACCATTGAACCCAAATCTTGTTTTGAAAGTCCACCATACCTACCTATTGATTGAGCAAGATCCTTCAAGTAAGTTGTCATTGGTGCAATAAGGCAATAAAAATTGCTTCTAAAAGTGTTAGATCATTTAGTGGAAGAGAAAATTGAGTGTTGTAAGAACTATGATGGCAAAGAATAAAAGCGACAGACTGCATAATAAAAGTTGCTATCATAAGGGGCAATATAACATGACATTCTTTTGCATTACCATTCTTACCTACGGCACAAAACCACAACGGTGATTTATCAAGTTTGCTGTTTTAACCTTCAACAAGGACCGACCGTAGTGAAATTCGACTCAACTAAAGTTAGAGAAACAGACACCTGATATGTCTCCAACGTATCTATAGTTTTTTATTGTTCCATGTTGTTATATTATCATTCTTGGATGTTTTACAATCATTTTATGGTCATTTTATAGCATTTTTTGGTACTAACCTATTGACATAGTGCCTAGTGCCAGTTGCTGTTTTCTGCATGTTTTCTTACATCGTAGGAAATCAATATAAAACGGAGTCCAAATGCAACACAACTCCTGGAGGATTTTTTCGGGCCAGAAGAAAGCCAATGGGCCGAGGAAGCACCTGAGGGGCTGCTCGAGGGGAGCAGCACCCACCAGGGCACGCCAGGAGGCCCAGGCGCGCCCTGGGGGGTTGTGCCCACCTCGGGTGCCTCCCGAACCGCCTCTTTGCTCTATAAATACCCAAATATTCCAGAAACCCTAGGGAAATCGACGAAATATAGACCCAGCCGCCGCAGAGTCCAGAACCACTAGATCCAATCTAGACAACGTCATGGAGGGTTTCACCACTTCCATTGGTGCCTCTCCTATGATGCACGAGTAGTTCTTTGTAGACCTACGGGCCCGTAGTTAGTAGCTAGATGGCTTCCTCTCTCTCTCTCTCTCTCTCTCTCTCTTGATTATCAACACAATGGTCTCTTGGAGATCCATATGATGTAAGTCTTTTGGCGGTGTGTTTGTTGGGATCCGATGAACTTTCAGTTTATGATCAGATCTATGTTTTTATCCATGAAAGTTATTTGAGTCTTCTTTGATCTCTTATATGCATGATTGCTTATAGCCTCGTATTTCTTCTACGATATTTGGGTTTTGTTTGGCCAACTTGATCTATTTATCTTGCAATGGGAAGAGGTGCTTTGTAGTGGGTTCGATCTTACGGTGCTCGATCCCAGTGATATTAGGGGAACCGACACGTATGTATTGTTTCTATGAAGAATAACAAGATGAGATCTATATCTGCCACAATGGATAAACATATCTCGTCTACATCATGTCATCATTCTTATTGCATTACTCCGTTTTCTCATGAACTTAATACACTAGGTGCATGCTGGATAGTGGTCGATGTGTGGAGTAATAGTAGTAGATGCAGGCATGAGTCGGTCTACTAATCTTGGGCGTGATGCCTATATAATGATCATTGCCAGGATCATCATGATTATTTGAAGTTCTATCAATTGCCCAACAGTAATTGTTTTCCCACCGTTTGCTATTTTTCTCGAGAGAAGCCACTAGTGAAACCTACGGCCCTCGGGTGTCTTTTCATCATATTTGCCTTTGCGACCTATTTTCTCTTGCATTTATTTTCAGATCTATTAAACCAAAAACACAAAAATACCTTGCTGCAATTTATTTGTTCCGCGATCTATTTATCCTATCTACCACTTTTTACCTCATGTTATTTCCCTACTTGAGGCGTCATACCCGAAAGGGATTGACAACCCCTTTAACACGTCGGGTTGCGATTATTTGTTATATGTGTGCAGGTGCTGTTTACGTGGTGTGAGGAGGTTCTGCTACTAGTTCGATTACCTTGGTCTCACCATTGAGGGAAATACCCATCGTCGCTATACTGCATCATCCCTTCCTCTTTGGGGAAATACCGACATAGTTCTAGCAGACATCAAAAGGAATCTCTGGCGCCATTGCCGGGGAGGATCTTCAACATCAACCAGGTTCCTAATCACAAATCTCATCTCCTTGCAATTTACATTATTTGCCATTTTCCTCTCGTTTTCCTCTCCCCCACTTCACAAAAAATTGTTGTTCTATTCGCCCTCTTTCTCGTTCGCCGTTTTTCGCGCCATGGCGGACCCTAAAAGGGCTAAGGGTCTTCTTCCGAGTTTTAGTGCTTTGGATAGCCCCTCGGTCCTCTCTAAGCTCATAAACAATGATGCTATGGAAGGATCTACTGGGGTTATTAAGGAAAATCTTAACAATTGTGATGAAGACAACCCATAAATTTTTCGCTATTTTCTTGATGAATCTTTTAAGGAGGCATGGGATAGGCTGTTGAGAATTCGAGCTAGCCTTGTGCCCCAATATTAGATAGAGATATACTTGAAGAGTTTTTATGTTGTCTTACCTTCTTCCTTCAAGCAAGTTTTGGATTCTATTTTTGAAAACGTTTACTTGAAGGGGATGCCAGTGATACTTATGAAAAGATGAAAATTATATTTGGGCACCCCAAAGGAGAAAATGTTGAATCAACAACCCTTGTGTTTGTATCAAAATGAAATAATTAAAGAGATGAAGGCTAGTTTAGATATGAGTTTTCACAACATGCTTAATCTTTCCTCCGCTATCGATGGCCATGTGCTTTCACAAAATAGAAAATTAAATGCCATTGATAGGAAATTTTCCCTTTGCTTTCAAAAGAACAAAGATGACAAAACTTAGATCCTACGCGTTATGCCTAGCTAGGGGCGTAAAACGATAGCGCTTGTTGGGAGGCAACCCAATGAATAAAATTTATTTTTGATTTTGCTTTCTGTTCTTGTGTGTTAGCACAATTATGCTGCTGTTATGATTGCGTTTTTTGTGTTTCAATTAGTGTTTGTGCCAAGCAATGCCTTTGGGAAGAAACATAAACTTTTGCGCTCACGAGATTCGTTATCATTTTTTACAGAGGAGTGATTTTAAGTCGATTCTTTTTGCAGAGGATTAATATACAAATTCCTCAGGTTCACCAATTTATTTCATAATTTGTGGAGTTACATAACTATTATAAATTTTCAGATTGCTACAGACTGTTCTGTTTTTGACAGATTCTGTTTTCTTTGCATTGTGTGCTTGTTTTGATGATTCTATGGTTTTCTTTGATGAGTTTTTGCCATAGAAAAGTTGGAATACAATAGATATAATGCAAAAAAATAATATGTTTACTACAGTACCTATAGTAGTGGTTTGGTTTCTTATACTAACGGATCTCATGAAGGTTTTGTTTGAGTTTTATGTGATTGAAGTTTTCAAGTTTTGGGTTATCTTACAATGGATGAAGGAATAAGGATAAGCAAAAGGCTAAGCTTGGGGATGCCCGAGGCACCCCAAGATAATATTCAAAGAAGTAGCAAGCAACTAAGCTTGGGGATGCCCCCGAGTAGCATCCTTGCTTTCTTCTAACGACCATCAGTATTTTACTTGAAACTATATTTTTATCCGTCACATGATATGAGTTTTGCTTGGAGTGTCTTGTATGATATGAGTCTTTGCTTGTTTTGCTTTGTTTTTTAAGTATCGAATCCTTGCTGGACACACCCTTTTAAGAGAGCCAAAAATTATGCTATGCTTGCTCCTATGCTTTACTTAAATTTTTAGAGCCATGGACTTGCTCTAGTACTTCACTTATATCTTTTTGAGCATGGTGTGCTTTGTTAATTTAAGAAATCCTCTCATGCTTCACTTAGATTTATTTGGGAGTTAGTAATTTTTTAAGAAATTCTCTCTTGCTTCTCTTAGATTATTTTGAGAGAAATAAAAAAATATGCTCATGTTCTTCACTTATATTTGTTTGAGCTTATCAAAATCAACATATGAAAATAGTCCCAAAGTGATAGATATCTAAGGAGGATATAATAAAAACTTTCATGAAGATCATTGGACAAAACAAACTTGATTCTTAGTAATGGTTTTGAGAGATGATGATATGATATGTGAGTCATGTTGATGAGTAATTGTGCTTTAGTAAGAATATTGATGTTAAGGTTTGTGATTCCCTATGCAAGAAAGAAAGTCAATAGTTATGCAATGAAATTTATATCCTACTTATGGTGCATTATTTGGTGTTACTTATGCTTAATGCTTGGGTATGAGATTTTTTGCTTTTTGGTTGGTTGCTTCTCAATCTTTTTGCTGGCCTTCATTTTGCACTAAGTATGATCACTACTTGTGCATCCAAAACCCTTTAACCAGTTTTGGCTTATGAGTCCACTATACCTACCTATATGCGGTATTTCCATGCCGTTCTAAGAAAATTTACATGTGCCATCTCTAATATTCAAAATAAATTTCTCTTTTGTGTGATCTACTACTTGCGAGGCGGTAAAGGGTAGCCAATATTTTCCATGCTAGATGTGTTATTCTCACGGTGAGTGTTTATTCACTTGTCATTGCATGAGAGTATGGCAAAGATATTAGGGATGCCCAGTCCCGAAATGAAAAATGAATTTATTTATGTTATCAAATAATAAATTCCTTGGAAAGTGTTGGTATGGAGGGCACCCGTGGATACGACTAGCCATGGAAAGTGAAAGTTATGGTGGAAAAAGGAATAAACTTTATTTTCTGTTTGAGAACCACTTATGATGTATCTAGCAAGGAAAGTGTTGGGATGCTCCAAGTTATTTTCGTTGGTAGGAAAAGTATGCCTCTCAAAAATAATTTTATCTCTCAATTTAAGCTTTGAGCTTAGACTCCTCTACAAATCACTACTTCCCTCCATGAAGGGCCTTTCTTTTACTTATGCAATTTTTTTTCAAATTTGAGTCTCCATCTTCTCTTATAAAGCACCAACTAAAGGGCCCTATGATCGTATTTGAACATTGGGTGTAACTAATATTTGAGTGTGCTTCATGAATGGATCAATGATTGAGCATGATGGGCTAGGGATAACTTGCTTTAGTGTTGATATTTTGAAAGACATGATTGCTTGTTGGTATGCTTGAGTATTAAAGTCTTCATGTCAAAACTAGACTATTGCTTTGAATCATATAAAACTCCATATATCCATGCTATAAAGAAAAGAAATGTGATGAACATGTTAGGCAACATTCCACATAAAAAATTCTGTTTTTATCATTTACCTACTCGAGGACGAGCAGGAATTAAGCTTGGGGATGCTGATACGTCTCCAACGTATCTATAATTTTTGATTGTTCCATGATGTTATATTATCATTCTAGGATGTTTTACAATCCTTTTATATCATTTTTGGTACTAACCTATTGACATAGTGCCCAGTGCTAGTTGCTGTTTTTTGCATGTTTTTTACATCGCAGGAAATCAATATTAAACGGAGTCCAAACGCAACGCAACTCCTGGAGGATTTTTTTGGGCCAGAAGAAAGCCAAATGGCCTAGGAAGCACCTGAGGGGCTGCTCGAGGGGAGCAACACCCATCAGGGCGCGCCAGGAGGCCCAGGCGCGCCCTAGGGGTTGTGCCCACCTCGGGTGCCCCCCTAACCGCCTCTTTGCTCTATAAATACCCAAATATTCCAGAAACCCTAGGGGAGTTGACGAAGTATTGATCTAGCTGCCGCAGAGTCCAGAACCACCAGATCCAATCCAAACACCGTCATGGAGGGGTTCACCACTTCCATTGGTGCCTCTCCTATGATGCGTGAGTAGTTCTTTGTAGACCTACGAGTCCATAGTTAATAGCTAGATGGCTTCCTCTCTCTCTCTTGATTATCAATACAATGGTTTCTTCAAGATCCATATGATGTAAGTCTTTTGGCGGTGTGTTTGTTGGGATCCGATGAACTTTGGGTTTATGATCAGATCTATGTTTTTATCCACGAAAGTTATTTGAGTCTTCTTTGATCTCTTACATGCATGATTGCTTATAGCCTCGTATTTCTTTTTTGATATTTGGGTTTTGTTTGGCCAACTTGATCTATTTATCTTGCAATGGGAAGAGGTGCTTTGTAGTGGGTTCGATCTTACGGTGCTTGATCCCAGTGACAGAAGGGGAACCGACACGCATGTATCGTTGCTACTAAGGATAACAAGATGAGATCTATATCTGCCGCAATAGATAAATGTATCTCGTCTACATCATGTCATCGTTCTTATTTCATTACTCTGTTTTCTCATGAACTTAATACACTAGATGCATGCTGGATAGCAGTCGATGTGTGGAGTAATAGTAGTAGATGCAGGCAGGAGTCGGTCTACTAATCTTGCGTGTGATGCCTATATAATGATCATTGCCTGGATATCATCATGATTATTTGAAGTTCTATCAATTGCCCAACAGTAATTGTTTTCCCACCGTTTGCTATTTTTCTCAAGAGAAGCCACTAGTGAAACCTACGGCCCCGAGTCTCTTTTCATTATATTTGCCTTTGCGATCTATTTTCTCTTGCATTTATTTTCAGATCTATGAAACCAAAAATACAAAAATACCTTGCTGCAATTTATTTGTTCCATGATCTATTTATCCTGTATACCACTTTTTACCTCATGTTATTTTCCTACTTGAGGCGATGTACCCGAAAGGGATTGACAACCCCTTTAAGACGTTGGGTTGCGAGTATTTGTTATTTGTGTGCAGGTGCTGTTTACATGGTGTGAGGAGGTTCTCCTACTGGTTCGATAACCTTGGTCTCATCATTGAGGGAAATACCTACCATTGCTATACTGCATCATCCCTTCCTATTTGGGGAAATACCAACGTAGTTCTAGCAGACATCAACGTCCGCCAGCCACCTTTATGCAAAAGTTAGTTGCATGTATGTCGGTGGAACCGGTCTCATGAATGCGGTCATGTAAGGTTGGTCCGGTCCGCTTCAACCAACAATACCGCCGAATCAAAATAAGACATTGGTGGTAAGCAGTATGACGATCACCGCTCACAATTCTTTGTGTTCTACTCGTGCGTATCATCTATGCATAGACCTGGCTCGGATGCCACTGTTGGGAAACGTAGCATGCAATTTCAAAAAAACTCCTATGATCACACAAGATCTATTCAGGATATGCATAGCAACGAGAGGGGGAGAGTGTGTCCACGTACCCTCGTAGACCGAAAGCGGAAGCATTTGCTTAACGCGGTTGATGTAGTCGAACGTCTTCTCGTTCCGACTGATCGAGTATTAAACTTACGACACCTCTAAGTGTTGCACACGTTCAGCGCAGTGACGTCCCTCGAGATCTTGATCCAGTAGAGGGTCGAGGAAGTAGATGAGTTCCGTCAGCATGATGGTATGGTGACGGTGATGGTGATGTGATCCGCGCAGGTCTTCGCCTAAGCACCGTGAGAATATGACCACATGCGTAAACTGTGGAGGGGGCACCGCACACGGCTTGGAACAATTGATCTGTGTTCTAGGGGCGCCCCCCATATATAAAGGAGGGAGGGAGAGGAGGCCAACCCTAGGCGCGCCCCAAGTAGGAGGAGTCCTACTTGGGGTCCTGGTAGGATTCGCCCCCCTTCCTTTTACTGGAAGGGGAAAGGGGAAGGAGAGGGAGGGCGAGAAGGAACGGGGGGCGCCGCCCCTCCCCCAGTCCTATTTGGTCTCCTCCCTGGTGGGGGGCACGCCACCCCTTTGTGAGCTGGTGTGCCTCCCTCCTATGGCCCATATGGCCCATATCTTTCCTCGGGGGTTCTGGTAACCCCTCCGGTACTCCGATATGTACCCGATACATTCCGGAACACTTTAGTGAAACCTATGGCCCCCGGGTCTATCTCTTAACATATTTGCTTTCAATCTACTTTATTTGCATCTTTACTTTTTGCATCTATATTATAAAATACCAAAAATATATTTATCTTATCTTACTATCTTTATTAGATCTCACTTTCGCAAGTGGCCGTGAAGGGATTGACAACCCCTTTATTGCGTTGGTTGCGAGTTCTCAGTTTGTTTGTGTAGGTGCGTAGGACTTTTGAGGAGCCTCCTACTGGATTGATACCTTGGTTCTCAAAACTGAGGGAAATACTTACGCTACACTTGCTGCATCACCCTCTCCTCTTCGGGGAAAACCAACGCTAGCTCAAGACGTAGCAAGAAGGATTTCTGGTGCCGTTGCCAGGGAGGTCTTTGCTCAAGTCAAGACATACCAAGTACCCATCACAAACCCATCTCCCTTGCATTTACATTATTTGCCATTTGCCTCTCGTTTTCCTCTCCCCCACTTCACCCTTGCCGTTTTATTCGCCCTCTCTTTCCCAATCTCCTCTCTCTTTTGCTTGCCTCTCTGTTTGCTTGTGTATCCATGTGCCTTCTATATGCTTGCATCTTTGCTTGCTAAAAATCTATTGATATGGATCCACTTAAAGTGTTCTACTTGGATCATCTTTGATCCTTATGCGCTCGTGCTGAAACCCCAACTAGCCTAGTTGATGGGAAATCTTTAGATGAGCATGCTCATTTTGTGCGTCATCGTTTGTCTGAAAAAGGGAAGGTCTTATGGTATAATATAAATACTTTGCTATGTTATGCTTGGAATCTTTGTGAAAGTTGTGATTTTACTTGTTGCTCTAAAGACCCTAAAAAACACCTTCCCTACCTATGTGAGTTCAATGATAATGAAATCTTATCTTCTAATGCAAAGGGTGTTTATAGTTACTATGATATCAAACAAATTGAAGAATTTGTCGTTTTTAAGGGTGCTCATGAAGTTGCTTCTTTGATTGAAAAGTATGATTTTACTCTCAAGAAGTCCGAAAATTCCGTCATACTTAAATATTGCAATGAAAACTTTGCTCATAATGTCTATGTCCAAGAATTTACTGAAAGAATGAATGTTGCTTTGGAAGAAAATAATGATATGCATGAATCTATATATAATGATGATTCCGATGATTTGGTTGAAATATCCCTTGATGAACATGATGCTTGCTATTCTTGTGTCCATGATGCTAATATTTATGAAAATGAATTTTCTATAGTTACTTATGTTAAACATGATATTGTTGCTATTGCACCCATACTTGGTAGTTCCTTCAACGAAAAGCATGATTGCAATGATGTTACTATAAATTCTCTTGATGTCAATTGTGCTAATAATATGGAAAACCCTAAGCTTGGGGATGCTAGTTTTGCTATGTCTACTACTTGTTGCAATGATCATGATTGGGGTGATTCTTCTTATGTTCTTGAAAAATTATTTAAGCCCCATGATGAATATGAGATTGATAATAGTGTTTACAATATTATTGAAAGTGGGCTTGGAGAGGTCATGACTTTAGTTAATGTTAATCCCACTATTTTGGAAGAGTGTCAACTTTGCATGCATGTGGATCATGTTGAGAATATGTTTGCTGATAGCGATATTGTTGAATTTGCTTATGATCCTACATGTAATTATTATTAGGGAGGAAAATATGGTCGTAGAAATTTTTATCTTACTAAATTACCTCTCGTCATGTTGAGATTGCTAATGTTTCTTTCCGCTTCCTTGCATATGCTAGTTTTTGCTTGCTATGATAATTTGTTTGCCTATAATATGCCTATGCATAGGAATTATGCTAGACTTAGATGTGTTTTTCACATGCTACATGATGCTCTCTTTATGCTTCAATTCTTGTCTTTCATGTGAGCATCATTGAAATCTCATTGCCTAGCTAAAAAGGCTTTAAAGAAAAGCGCTTGTTGGGAGTCAACCAAATATTTTTGCTTTCTGTTATTCAATAAATTTTGTTTCTAGTTTCTGTTTAGATGTGTTTTCATGTTTTATTTAGTGTTTGTGCCAAGTAGAACCTATAGGATAAACTATGATGATAGTTGATTTGATTCTGCTGAAAAACAGAAACTTTGCGCTCACGAGAAAAAATTCAATAAATCACAGAAACGAGATTTTGCATTGATTATTTTTGCTGATGATCAATAAACAAATTTTCCAGTACTTCCTATTTTTGTAGGAGTTTTAGGGTTCCAGAAGTTTGCGTTAGTTACAGATTTCTACAGACTGTTCTGTTTTTGACAGATTCTATTTTTCATGTGTTGTTCTCTTATTTCAATGCATCTATGGCTAGTAAATTAGTTTATAAACCATAAGGAAGTTGGAATACAGTAGGTTTAACACAAAAATAAATAAAGAATGAGTTCATTACAGTACCTTATGTGGTGATTTTGTTTTCTTTCACTAACGGAGCTTATAAGATTTCCTGTTGAGTTTTGTGTTGTGAAGTTTTCAAGTTTTGGGTAAAGCTTTTATGGACTATGGAATAAAGGGTGGAAAGATCCTAAGCTTGGGGATGCCAAATGCACCCCAAGGTATTCAAAAATATCCAAAAGCCTAAGCTTGGGGATGCCCCGGGAAGGCATCCCCTCTTTCGTCTTTGTTCATTGGTAACTTTACTTGGAGCTATATTTTTATTCGCCACATGATATGTGTTTTGCTTGGAGCGTCGTGTATTATATTAGTCTTTGCTTTTTAGTTTTCCACAATCATCCTTGCTGTACACACCTTTTGGGAGAAGCCTATTTGATTAGAATTTTCTAGAATACTCTATGTGCTTCACTTATATCTTTTGAGCTTGATAGTTTTTGCTCTAGTGCTTCACTTATATCTTTTAGAGCACAATGGTATCTTAATTTTGAAGAAATTTCTAGTCTCTCATGCTTCACTTATATTATTTTGAGAGTCTTTTATAACAGCATGGTTTTTGCTATTATCATAAAGTTGGTCCTAGAATGATGAGCATCCAAGTTGGGTATAATAAAAACTATCATAGAAAGTGAATTGGATGCTATGATCAATTTGATGCTTGATAATTGTTTTGAGATATGGAGGTAGTGATATTAAAGTCATGCTAGTTGGGTGATTATGAATTTAAAGAATGCTTGTGTTGAAGTTAGCAAGTCTCGTAGCATGCACGTATGGTTAAAGTTATGTAACAAATTTGAAACATGAAGTGTACCTAGCTTGTGCATCCTTATGAGTGGCGGTCGGGGACGAGCGATGGTCTTTTCCTACCAATCTATCCCCCTAGGAGCATGCACGTAGTACTTGGTTTTTGATGACTTCTAAATTTTGGCAATAAGTATATGAGTTCTTTTGACTAATGTTGAGTCCATGGATTATACGCACTTTTACCTTTCCGCCATTGCTAGCCTCTTCGGTACCGTGCATTGCCCTTTCTCACCTTGAGAGTTGGTGCAAACTTTGCCGGTGCATCCAAACCCCATGATACGATACGCCCTATCACACATAAACCTCCTTATATCTTCCTCAAAACAGCCACCATACCTACCTATTATGGCATTTCCATAGCCATTCCGAGATATATTGCCATGCAACTTTCCACCGTTCCGTTTATCATCATCATGACATACATTACTTTTGTCATATTGCCATTGCATGATCGTGTAGTTGACATCGTATTTGTGGCAAAGCCACCATGCACTATTTTTCATACATGTCAATCTTGATTCATTGCACCATCCCAGTACAACGCCAGAGGCATTCATATAGAGTCATATCTTGTTCTAGTTTCGAGTTGTAATTCATATGTTGTAATCAATAGAAGTGTGATGATCATCATTTTTAGAGCATTGCCCAAAGAAAAAAAAGAAGAAAGGCCAAAAGAAAAAAATAAAGGCCCAAGAAAAAAAGGAAAAAAGGGGGAAAAATAAAAAAGAGAAATAAATAAATAAATAAATAAAAAGGGCAATGCTACTATCTCTTTTTCCACACTTGTGCTTCAAACTAGCACCTTGTTCTTCATGTAGTGAGTCTCATATATTGTGCTTCAAAGTAGCACCATGTTTTTCATATAGTGAGTCTCATAAGTTGTCTTTTTCATACTAGTGGGAATTTTTCATTATAGAACTTGGCTTGTATATTCCTACGATGGGCTTCCTCAAATGCCGTAGGTCTTCGTGAGCAAGCAAGTTGGATGCACACCCACGAGTTTTCTTTTGTTGAGCATTTATTTATAGCTCTAGTGCATCCGTTGCATGGCAATCCCTACTCCTCATGTTGACATCAATTGATGGGCATCTCCATAGCCCGTTGATTATCCTCGTCAATGTGAGAGTTTCTCTTTTTTTGTCTTCTCCACACAATCCCCATCATCATATTCTATTCCACCCATAGTGCTATATCCATGGCTCACGCTCATGTATTGCATGAAGGTTGGAAAAGTTTGAGATTATTTAAGTATGAAACAATTGCTTGGATTGTCATCGGGGGTATAGAAGTTGGGAACATCTTTGTGTGACGAAAATGAAGCATAGCCTAACTATATGATTTTGTAGGGATGAACTTTCTTTTGCCATGTTATTTTGAGAAGACATGATTACTTTGATTAGTATGCTTGAAGTGTTACTATTTCTTTTATCAATATGAACTTTTATTTTGTATTCATTTGGATCTGAACATTCATGCCACAATAAAGAAAATTACATTACGAATTATGCTAGGTAGCATTCCACATCAAAAATTCTCTTTTTATCATTTACCTACTCGAGGACGAGCAGGAATTAAGCTTGGGGATGCTTGATACGTCTCCAACGTATCTATAATTTTTGATTGTTCCATGCTATTATATTACCCCTTTTGGATGTTTATGGGCTTTATTTTACACATTTATATCATTTTTGGGACTAACCTACTAACCGGAGGCCCAGCCCATATTGCTATTTTTTTGCGTATTTCAGTATTTCGAAGAAAAGGAATATCAAACGGAGTCCAAACGGAATGAAACCTTTGGGAGCGTGATTTTTGGAACGAATGTGATCCGGAGAGCTTGGAGTGCAAGTCAAGAAGCTGTCGAGGAAGCCACAAGATAGGAGGTCGCGCCCCTCCTGTAGGGCGCGCCCCCTTTCTCGTGGGCCCCTCGGGCGGCCACCGACGGACTTCTTCCTCCTATATATACCTACGTACCCCGAAAACATCTAGGAGCACCACGAAACACAATTTCCACCGCCGTAACCTTCTGTATCCGCGAGACCCCATCTTGGAGCCTTCGCTGGCACTCTGCTGGAGGGGGAATCGACCACAGACGGCTTCTACATCAACATCCTTGCCCCTCCGATGAGTTGTGAGTAGTTTACCACAGACCTACGGGTCCATAGTTATTAGCTAGATGGCTTCTTCTCTCTTTTTGGATCTCAATACAATGTTCTCCCCCTCTCTCGTGGAGATCTATTCAATGTAATCTCTTTTTTCGGTGTGTTTGTCGAGATCCGATGAATTGTGGGTTTATGACTAGATTTATGATTTATCTATGAATAATATTTGAATCTTCTCTGAATTCTTTTATGTATGATTGAGTTATCTTTGGAAGTCTCTTCGAATTATTAGTTTGGTTTGGCCTACTAGATTGATCTTTCTTGCCATAGGAGAAGTGCTTAGCTTTGGGTTCAATCTTGCGGTGTTCTTACCCAGTGACAGAAAGGGTTGCAAGACACGTATTGTATTGTTGCCATCGAGGATAACAAGATGGGGTTTATATCATATTGCATGAGTTTATCCCTCTACATCATGTCATCTTGCTTAATGCGTTACTCTGTTCTTATGAACTTAATACTCTAGATGCAGGCAGGAGTCGGTCGATGTGTGGAGTAATAGTAGTAGATGCAGGCAGGAGTCGGTCTACTTGTTATGGACGTGATGCCTATATACATGATCATGCCTAGATAATCTCATAACTATGCGCTTTTCTATCAATTGCTCGACAGTATTTTGTTCAGCCACCGTAATACTTATGCTATCTTGAGAGAAGCCTCTAGTGAAACCTATGGCCCCCGGGTCTATCTCTTATCATATTTGCTTTCAATCTACTTTATTTGCATCTTTACTTTTTGCATCTATATTATAAAATACCAAAAATATATTTATCTTATCTTACTATCTTTATTAGATCTCACTTTCGCAAGTGGTCGTGAAGGGATTGACAACCCCTTTATTGGGTTGGTTGCGAGTTCTTAGTTTGTTTGTGTAGGTGCGTGGGACTTTTGAGGAGCCTCCTACTGGATTGATACCTTGGTTCTCAAAACTGAGGGAAATACTTTCACTACACTTGCTGCATCACCCTCTCCTCTTCGGGGAAAACCAACGGTAGCTCAAGACGTAGCAATGCTCATATTGGTTCCCACATATTCTACGAAGATCTTTATCAGTCGAACCGCTATGTCAACATACATTATTCCCTGTCATTGGTATGTTACTTGCCCGAGATTCGATCATCGACATCTTCATACCTAGTTCAATCTTGTTACTGGCAAGTCTCTTTACTCATTCTGTAATGCATCATCCCGCAACTAGCTCATTAGTCACATTGCTTGCAAGGCTTTATATGATGTGCATTACCGAGAGGGCCTAGAGATACCTCTCCGATACTCAGAGTGACAAATCCTAATCTCGATCTATGCCAATCCAACAAACACCTTTGGAGATACTTGTAGAGCATCTTTATAATCACCTAGTGACATTGTGACGTTTGATAGCACATAAGGCATTCCTCCGGTGTCCGGGAGTTGCATAATCTCATAGTCGAAGGAATATGTATTTGACATGAAGAAAGTAGTAGCAATAAAAGAGAATGATCATTTGCTAAGCTAATGGATGGGTCTTGTCCATCACATCATTCTCCTAATGATGTGATCCCGTTCATCAAATGACAACACATGTCCATGGCTAGGAAACTTAACCATCTTTGATCAACAAGATAGTCTAGTAGAGGCATACTAGGGACACAGTGTTTTGTCTATTTATTCACACATGTATCAAGTTTTCGGTTGTCGGTGTCAAAACCGGCAGATCTCCGGTAGGGGGCCATGGACTGTGCATCTAAGGATCAAAGGTAACAGGAGGCATGGGACATGATGTTTACCCAGGTTCGGACCCTCTTAATGGAGGTAATACCCTACTTCCTGCTTGATTGACTTTGATGAGTATAGGGGTTAGAAGAGTTGATCTACCTCGAGATCATAATGACTAAACCCTAGATGTCTAGCCTGTGTGATTATAATGGCCTCTACGGACTAAACCCTCCGGTTTATATAGGCACCGGAGGGGACTAGGGTTGTACAAGGTCGGTTTTACAGAGGAAGGAAACTACACATCTGGACACCAAGCTTATCATCCACGCAAAGGAGAGTCCCATCCGGACACGGGAGAACGCTTTCTGTCTCGTATCTTCACAACCCATCAGTCTGGCCCATGTCACATAGGCCGAATCCCCGAGGACCCCATAATCCAGGACTCCCTCAGTAGCCCCCGAACTTGCCTTCAATGATGACATTGTATCCGGCTTCATGTCTTCGGCTTTGCAAGGCGGGTTCTCCATTGTACTTCGTATAGCTCGGCTTTTTATATTAAATTCCATACCCTTCAACTTCTGAGCCGCCATCGCCTCGGCCCCCACGTGTCCAGCGAATACGAAATGCCTAAGCATTTTTGCAAGTAACCCCTCGTCTATATGGGAAAGGCGTCTATTTAAAGAGATTGAATCTCCGATACCATTCCTCACCAGGAGAAATTCCTTACAGCTTGCCATATGAATTCATCCAACCATGGCTGGCGCTCCTAGTTCTTCCTCGCGCCCCCTCAGTCCTCAAAAAGGCAATTGGGAGAGATGATCCAATCCCACACCCAGTTGACCGAGCTTCAGACGCAAGGATATCTCCCTCCCTCGGATCTAGTCATCGTTTGGGTGGGATTAACTTCCATCAATGGCGAAACCCTGGCGAAGAACTTCCCCAATCCTACTAAAGGGGAACGGGTGTGCTTTGTTTCCTTCCCACTGAGGGGCATTGGATTTCCGATTCATCCCTTCCTTAGAGGTCATCTGGCGTATTATGGCCTCCAACTACACAATCTCACGCCGGGCTCCATCCTGCACATTGCAGGCTTCATTGCTCTTTGCGAGCTGTTCCTAGGCTGCGAGGCCCATTTCGAGTTGTGGAGGAAATATTTCTGCCTCGTCCCCCGCTCCCAAGAGGGATCCATACTCGAGGTGGGCGGCGCCGAATTATGACGCATAGCCGGAATAGGATACCTATCCGGCACTCCAAAGAAGGCATCCGAAGAGTGGCCCTCAAAGTGGTTCTACATTGAAGACGTTGTTCTCCCGGACCCAACTCGACAAGGTCTTCCCGAATTTTCCACTGCTCCTTTAAAGAAGCGTGCCAGCTGGCGTCCCTGAAGCTATGAAGAAGAAGACATTTCAGAAATTAAGAGGCTAGCGAGCAAGATTAGAATACTCGCCCACTCCGGACTGTCCATAGTTGAGGTAATGGCAATTTCAATAACGCAATGCGTCCAGACACTTCAATTTAGAAGGCTCCCCATGTGGCATTACAACGGGGAGGACAGCGCATCGCGCTGTGGGTGCAAGGGTCCAGTCAATTTTACCGCTTTGGGCGCCATGTTGGCTGATCTTTACAAAAGGGAGAAGGAAGACTTTACTCGCCTTAAATACCAAGAAGGTTTCTCCATATATAACCCCATCGATTGGGTAAGTTTTCAATCATAGGCCTCACTCAATCTTTTTCTCTAATTTTGAGCTTAGTCAGAATTTCATACGGCTACACTTAACAAGAATGGAGAAAGGTCGTCGCAGGGATCTACAGCTCAGCTCCACAATCGGAGAACCATAATCGAGAACTAGATCCCGAATTTGAAGAGGATCCGGATATATTTATAGAATTGAAGGAAGGAGTCTTTCATCAGACGAGCTACGACGACACGGAAGTGGCCATTATAGCCGATTACCCCGGCCTTCTCCCGTCCTCCCATGTAAGTACCTAGGAGACACCCTCTCAAAGAGAGTTTTCCCCTTGCTACTCACCTGCTGCACTGTATCGTGCTCCCAAGGGGCGACGCTCATCCCATGGTACTGCGGCAAAGGCATCTTCTAGAAAGACAATACTCGCATAGGGCATGTCTTTGAAAAGAAAGGCAAACGACGATACTGTCGGGCCCTCTTCTTTGTCAAAGAGGTATAATTATTTAAGACACACTCTGTGGATAAATCGGACGGTGATGTTTCCCACTATGCCATATCATAGGAAGAGCGTTCGCCGGACTATATCCGGAGACCTGGCCGGCCATGCACAGACTAATCCGGCCCCGGACCCTGCCACAAAGACTGGAGGGGATGCGGGAGCAATGCCGGATTGTCATCATCTAGAGGATTCGGATAATGTATCCGTCACGAACTCCAAATTGAGAGTGCGATGAATCATCAGCGGCGGAGAGTGGCTATGTGTGACCCGAATTTTACCGAAGAGGCATTTAATGCCTTCAGGTCAACGGATGCTTACATCCGAGCTGCCCGGGATGGACTTGCTGGAGCCACTCACCAACTTTCAAAGGATATGCGGGTAAGTATTTTTTGTGCAGATTCAATAAGCATATACTAGTAGCCCCCGAGTCTTGAAGCAGTTGGCCCAACTGATTTAAGGGTCGTTAAATTCGTAGGTACTCACGAAGAGAAATAACACATTATCCAGGGAGCTAGAAGAATGCCAAACTAAGCTAACTGTTGCCACCACCGAACTGGAAAATTTAAAGAAATCCAAGAAGGCACCTGATGGTAAGTACAACAGCAGCTCGGAAATAAGATTCTGTGCCTACAATGATGTTGCTTAATTATGCATCATTTCGTTGGTACGTTCGAAAGATTAGCTAGAGGAGAAGCTAAGGGCTGCTCAAGCGGACAAACAACATGCCAAAGGGCAAGAAGCCGCTGGTTAACGTGTATTGACACAGACCATCAATGAGAAGAACAAACTACAAGATGCAAATTTCAAGTAAGCCGAAGAACTGAAGGATTTAAGCGCCCAATTATCGGATGCTTTGAAGGAGAATAGGAAGCTGAAAGGCGGCATATTCAGTATGCTCTTTAACCTGACTTTCACATGGTCTCCTGATTGAAAATTTTATAAGTTTGTTTCTGTAGGTGTACTAACCGGACGTCCCGATGGAGAAGTGTCAGGATTCCAAGGCGACCTACTACAAGAGCTATCCAAAGTGCATGAGCAAGCTCGGAAAGCATTGAGGAACATGGCCAAGGCTTTATGGCCATCTGATGCATTTCCAGGAAGTATGGAGGAGCTTGTGAATTTATTGAAGGGAGCTCGTCGCCGTTTTGATCTATGGAAGGTATCAACATGTCGGGAAGGCGGACGAGAAGCCTGAGCCATGGTGAAAACGTGTTACACCAGACTTGATCCGAATCATATGGCCCGGGTCGAACCTCGGGGACCAGATGGACAAGAAATTCCTGTTAGCTTAGTGTACGACCAAGTAAAGATAGACGCTAACTCAACAAGATTTTAAACTAGACAACTTGTTAGAGGATCTATAGGAGGAAGAAGATTTTGAGTCCAAGTAGCAATGTACCTGATCAAGAAACTTATCTCCAACTAAATTGTAAAATGATTGTCATGGCAGACCATCTGCTTCGACCTCCGAAACCCGAGGTTTGGAGTGTTTTCGGATATTATACCGTCGGTAAACACCAAAGTATGTTCGGAAACCAGGCAGTCCGGTCATATTTGCTTGAACAGACAAGTTGTTTTCGGGGAGTTATGTTATATTACATTTGATCGTAAGAAACATCTTCTAGAGAGAATAGTTCCGTTAAGGGTTCCTCTCCCTGGGCCAGCATGCGTTTTTGTGCATGCCGGAGCTGTAATGCTAAGAATCACAGTAGAAGCTATAATTTGGGGGATCATATTGCTGCAAGGGCAGTTCGTCTATTGTCTGCCGACCAATTATTCCCTTAAGAATGCTAGCTTTCGGCTTCACCCGTCTGAGGTACATGTCCGGATGATCCGATTGTAACAATCGAAGAAGTGCCACCTTTATGCCCTAGCCGAACAAGCGGGAACGTAGGGCATAAGAACATGAGCCAGGCAACCCAGCTTGGCAAAAATTAAGTCATAAAGGTGCATATAACGGCAAAGACAAGACACATATGAGTAGACAACACATATATACGGTGAGCTTGATGCTCAAAAAATAATGATGATATTAAGCTTCTGTGAAAAGAAGCCCCCAGGTATTATGGGGTTTGTACATTTAATGATGTATGCCCCTCAAGTATGCGGTTTATTCGAACACTGGCTAGAAGTTGTATAAAAACGAAAAGAAAAAAAGTGAGAGGGAGAAAAGGAGGGATGAAAAAAGGTATAAGTGTGAACTTAGGCGTAGAATCTTCGGAGCCGGGAAGCGTTCCATGGGTTTGGTTCCAAACGATTATCTGAGGCGTTGCGAAGGCGATAGGATCCTCCAATGAGAACTTCATCTATAATGAAGGGACCCTCCCATTTGGGCTTGAGCTTGTACTTTTTCTTCTCTGGTAGGCGTAGAATGAGTTCACCGACATTATAAGTCTGTGCCCGTACTTCCCTGCTTTGATATCGCCGAGCTTGCTGTTGGTAGAATGCGGAACGGGCCTTCACGATGTCGCGCTCCTAATCCAGGCTGTCCAGATCATCCTGCCGATCGAGCTCGGCTTCTCTCTCTTCGTACATGCGCACTCGAGGTGAGTCATGAATAATGTCGCAAGGCAAGACTGCCTCCGCGTCGTACACCATGAAGAAAGTTGTATATCCGGTACTGCGATTGGGCGTGGTCTACAGCCCCCAGAGTACGGAATCGAGTTCCTCGACCCAATGTTTGTCTGATTCTTGCAGAGATCGTACTAGTCTGGGTTTAATGGCCCTCATTATCAGGCCATTAGCCCGTTCGACTTGACCATTTGTCTGTGGGTGATATACGGAGGCGTAATCAAGCTTGATGCCCAAATTAGCGCACCAAGTTTTCACCTCATCAGCCATAAAGTTTAGAGCCGTTGTCAGTAATAATACTGTGCGGGACACCATAACAGTGTACTACGACGGATATAAAGTCTATAACCGGTCCGGCTTCGGCCGTTTTGACTGGTTTGGCTTCTATCCAATTAGTGAACTTGTCGACCATAACCAGTAAATATTTCTTATTATGGCTTCCCCCTTTAAGGGGTCCGACCATGTCTAGCCCCCAGACCGCAAAAGGCCAAGTAATGGGGATTGTTCGTAGGGCAGTGGGCGGCATGTGGCTTTGATTGGCAAAAAGCTGACATCCAACACAACGTTGTACGAGATCCTGTGCGTCTCCTCAGGCCGTGGGCCAAAAGAAACCCATACGGAAGGCTTGACTTACAAGGGCCGAGCTGCGGCGTGATGGCCACCAAGACTGGCATGTATTTCAGCCAAGAGCTGTCGTCCCTCTTCTTCAGAGATAAATCTTTGAAATACTCTGGTATTACTTTTCTTGTCTAGTTCCCCCTCATGAACTTTGTAGGCCTTCAAACGTCGAACAATACAACGGGCCTCAGTCTGATCATTAGGGGGCTCATTCCTAGTAAGGTAGGTGAGGAAAGGTTTAGTGCACGAGGCAATTACAACCATGATTTTGTGGGCCGATTGTGTTGGTTCTTTGCCCGAACCCCCGATGATATCGGAACTGTGTTCAGAATCTGGGGGTATGATTGGCTCATGAACGGTGTTGCCGCTTTTGTCCTGCCACACTACGGATGGCTTGAAGAGCCTCTCCACAAAGGTGTTAGGTGGGACGGGGTCGTGTCTGGCGCCCATGCGGGCAAGAATGCCCACAGCTTGATTACTCTCCCGAGCCACGTGATGAAACTCGAGCCCCTCAAACCGAGCTGATATTTTGAGTACGGCGTTGCGGTTAGCCACCATCTACAGATCCTTTGCATTGAATTCTCCGTTTATTTGGGATATTGCGAGGTTTGAATCCCCGCGCACATCGAGGCATTGTATGCCCATGGAGACGGCCATCCGGAAACCGTGCAATAGGGCCTCGTATTTGGCTGCATTGTTAGAGTTTGTATATAGTATTTGGAGCACATAACGGACCGTGTCTCCTGTGGGGGATGTCAATACGACACCAGCCCCCCAGTCCAGCTACCATTTTAGAGCCGTCGAAGTGCATCACCCAGTTGGAATATGTGCCATACTCTTTAGAGAGTTCGGCCTCTGTCCATTCGACGATGAAGTCAACCAACACCTGAGATTTAATGGCTCGGCGTGGCTTGTAAGTTATTTCAAATGGTAAGAGCTCAATGGCCCATTTAGCATTCTGGCCGGTGGCGTCCCGGTTGTTTATAATGTCATTAAGTGGTACTTCGGAAGCCACAATGATTGAGCACTCTTGAAAGTAGTGCCGCAGCTTGCGGGATGCCATAAAGACCGCATATGCTATCTTTTGATAATGCGGGTATCGGGATTTGCATGGTGTAAGGACCTTCGATACGTAATATACTAGTTTTGGAAGTGGGAATTTATGTCCCTCTTCAGCTCATTCGACGATGAGCACCGAACTCACCACCTGGTGAGTTGCAGATATGTAAAGCAACATCGGTTCACCGACGCTTGGTGCGTCCAGGATTGGGTTACTTGCTAGCAGGGGTTTTATTTCTTCCAGTCCGACTGTGGCCGCGTCCGTCCACACGAAGTGGTCGGTGTGGCGGAGCAGGCGATATAATGGCAACGCCTTTTCCCCTAGTCTAGAGATAAAACGGCTCAAAGCTGCCACAGACCCAGCTAGTTTTTGGACCTACTTGAGGTCTGTTGGTGGTGCCAACTGTGACAGGGCTCGAATTTTTGCTGGGTTTGCTTCAATTCCTCTGTTGGAGAAAATGAACCCAAGAAGTTTTCCGGCTAGAACGCCGAAAACACATTTTTCCGGATTGAGCCGTATGTCATTTGCTCGGAGGTTGTCGAATGTAAGGTGTAAGTCATCCAGCAATGATTCGACATGCTTGGTTTTGATGACTACGTCATCTACATATGCCTCCACAGTTTTGCCGATTTGCTTTTCCAGGCATGTTTGAATCATGCGTTGGTAGGTTGCACCGGCATTCTTGAGCTCGAAAGGCATAATATAAAAGCAGAAGGGCCCATACGGAGTGATGAATGCCGTTGCGGTTTGGTAGGATTCTTTCATCTTAATTTGATGGTATCCGAAGTATGCATTGAGGAAGCATTGGGAATCGTGTCCTGTAGTCGTGTCAATAATTTGGTCAATGCGGGGTAGTGGGAAGGGATCCTTAGGGCAAGCCTTATTAAGGTCTTTGAAATCGTCACACATGAGCCAGGATTTATCCTTCTTCCGTACCATGGCCAGGTTTGCTAGCCAGTCCAGATGTTTGATTTCTATGATAAACCCGGCTTCGAGTAGCTTGGCTAGCTCCTCCCCCATAGCATGTCGTTTGGGTTCAGAAAATCGGTGCAGAGTTTGCTTGACTGGTTTGTAGCCTTTCAATATATTGAGACTATGCTCGGCCAGTCTTCGCGGGATACCTGGCATATCCGAAGGGAGCCAGGCAAAAATGTCCGAGTTCTCACGCAGGAATGCGCGTAATGCGGTGTCGACTGTCGGATCCAGCTGTGCCCCAATGGAAGCTTTCTTCTTGGGGTCCGTCGGATGGACTTGAAATTTGACTATTTCGTCTGCTGGCTTGAAGGAAGTGGATTACTTCATCCCTATCCGCTGTGGAACATAGGGTGGTTAGTTCTTAGGCCGCGAGGGCCTCGGATAAAGCCTCGAGGGCCAGAGAGGCGATTTTGTTTTCGGCGCGGAGTGCTATGTCCGGATCACTGGTGATAGTGATAACTCCATTGGGCCCGGGCATTTTGAGCTTCATATACCCGTGATGGGGTACGGCTTGGAAGCGTGTGAATGCGTCACGCCCCAGCAGGGTGTGATACCCGATATTGAAAGGTGCCACATGGAAGAGTAACTCTTCGGACCTGTTGTTTTCAAGTGTGCCAAATACCATGTCGAGTTTGATTTTTCCCGAGCATCTTGCTTCCCTACTGGGGATAATACCTCGAAAGGTTGTGTTACTTTGCTCAATGCGACTCTCGTCCAGTTGCATTTTATTGAGCGTGTCTTCGTAGATGAGGTTCAGTCCGCTACTGCCGTCCATTAGCACTTTAGTGAGCCGAAAGCCATCTCCGATTGGGTTTAGGACCAAAGCGGCTGGTGCCCAGTGAAAGGATCGAGATGGACCTAGAGGGGGGGGGGGTGAATAGGTAAAATTACAAATTTTAATTGTTACTTAGCAATTTTAGGCAATATTGCGGAATATGAAGTTTAGCCTAACAATTGCAAGTATGATGCTATGAGGTAAGCAAGGTAACCAAGTAACACAAGTAGGAGAGTAAGCAAGTACAATATGATATAAGTAAGGCTAAGAGACAAGTAACCACAAGTAGGGAGTTAGGGTTAGGGATAACAACAAACTCCGAGAGACGAGGATGTATGCCAATGTTCACTTCCTTGGAGGGAAGCTATGTCACCGTTTCGAGAGGTGGATGTTACCACGATGGCACACCAACGCCACGAAGGCTCACACTATTCTCTCTTTGAGACACACCACAAAGGCATTTCTCAAACACTAGTGGTAGACCTTGGGGTGGTCTCCAAACCCCCACAAACTTTCCGAGGGTAAACACAAAGTTTGATTCCTCTCCAAATGAATCCTACCGCCTAGGAGTCTCCAACCTCCAAGAGTAACAAGAACATTGGGAAATGCTCAAGAACTTGCTCAAATCACAAATTCCTTTGGTGAGAAGAAGGGGACAGAGTGGATCTATCACTTGATTGGAGAACTTCTCTCAAATGCTCCTAAATCCGTTGGGGATCTAGGATTTAGTGTAGGGGATCAAGAGAGGTACTGAGATGTGTTCTTAGAAAGCTCAAAGTGAATGGTCAACCTTATCCCGTGGGAGGGAGTAGACTATATATAGTGATAGTGTAAAAGAGACCGTTGTGCCACTCAGTGTGCTGGAGCTGTCGGACGTCCGATAAGTACTGGACGGCCGGTGACTCAGATTGGACTGGACGTCCGGCTGGGCCGCTGGTCATCCGGTTGCTGGAAAGCCTACCAGGCCACAGAAGGCGCATGGACCACACAGCCAGCGGACGTCCAGAAGCCGCCGGCCGTCCGGTGGCCAGACATCCGGTGAGGTCGGAAATCCATTAATAACCATTTTGTTGGGTCAGTACCAGACATCCGGAGAGGAACGGCCGTCCGGAGACCGGTCGTCCGTTGAGACCGAACATCCGCTAATATTCATTCTATGAAGATGCACCGGACACTCGGGGAGGGCCGGATGCCCGGTAGATTGTGAGAGGTCGGACGTCCGTAGATCTTCGGACGTCCGGTGATAGCTGGACCTACTAGCTTAGTGTCATACCAATTTTTGTGCACAAGGTAGAGGATCAAACAGAGATATTTGTGAGAGGATATTTTTGTGGGTTTTGAGCAAGTTCTTTCACGAAATCTGACGATCCCCTCTTAATAGTGCGGGATCCCTATACTCAAGAACAAACCGAAAAAGGAGCCAAAGCTTTTGTCTTTGTCTTGTATCTCTGCTGTTGAGTGATATATATATATATATATATGTATTTGTCCATATTCATGATCCACACACGGCCCTTGAGACATAATCATGAGATGTACTTGATGAACATGATTAGTCCCAATATGCATGTTGTCATCAACATGAAAATACGATTAAGGGCATGATTGCACTTTTAGTCTGCCCCTTTTTGGTAGTTGATGACAACATACATGCACTTCACAATATGTAAAAAAAGTTTGAATATCGAATGGATTTGTTGTGGAGCTCTCCCCCTAAACATGTGCATAAACAAAATAAGCGTGAAGAGAGCTCCCCCTCAATATGATACCAACACAACCAAATCTCATAAACAAGATAACAAGATAATATAAAATAGAATAGGCTCCATAAATGGTTCATCACTCATAGCATAGTACATAATAAGATAGTACATAATATCATAGCATTACATAGATAAGTGCCAACCAAATCTCATAAACAAGATAACAAGATAACATAAAACAGAATAGGCTCCATAAATGGTTCATCACTCATAGCATAGTACATAATAAGATAGTACATAATATCATAGCATTACATAGATAAGTGCCTACTCCCCCTTGGCTTCAAATACCCAAAAGGGGTCATAACATCATCACATAGCATCATCATCATCATCATAATCATGAGCACAATGCCACCAGCCTCGTCAAAGAAATCAGCCCACTATGGACCCGAGGGAAAACCAAAGTCAGAAGGTGGTTTCTCAAGAAGACGTAGATCGTCACTCACATCATGAACTCCGGGGTCTCTCAGACGAGCCTTCAGAGCATTCTTGGAGGTGACCATGCGAGTGACAACGTCGTGATTTTGGGAGCAATGAAAGGTGAACACCTTCATCATGGCAGAGTGAGCCTTCCCAAGAAAGCGAGCTATGCGCCCAAAGGATGCAAATCCGGAAGAAGTAGAACGAGCAAGAGGAGGAACACTAGTAGTAGTCCGACGAGCAAGAGAAGGGTCCTTGGGGACCCAATCATCTGCCATGTGAGGTGAATGACCCACCGCTCATGTAAGTGAGTGCGGGTAATGGGAAACGGAGCTACACTCTCAATGAAAGCCTGAAGAAAGGGAGCATGAGCAAAAGCCCGCTTGTGCTGAAAACAAGGGAGACGGATCTCATGCCACAAAAAATGAGGGACATTGATCTTCCCCTTTTGAGATGTATAGAGGCTATCGGTGTAATAAAGTAGGGGTTTTCCTTCGTACCCCTTACTAGTGCACGGGTAGTCAGAGCCGCGCCCACGACCACACTTGGCAGGGCAGCAGGAGGAGTCAAAGCCGTAGGATGGTTAAAGCGATGCCAAGCCTAGGAACGTGAATGCCAAGAGGGCGAGGTGAACTCCCCCGGCAAGGCCCTTGCCTGGGGGGGGGGGCAGCCTCCGCAGCTCCGGCAGGAGCCTTGCCGGGGCAACTTGCCCAAACGCCAGCAGAGCGCGCCACCCTTGAGCCCAAGGTTTCTGAACACCATCAACCATGTTGGAACCAGGGCTTGGGAGGCACCTCTATGGTGGCATGCCGATCTTTGTGAAGACAAGGATCAGAAGACGATGATCCTTGGCGATACCCTTGCCAATGAGGTTCACAAGACCTCCAGTAAGATCCTAGCCGGGGACGACCACAATGCCGCGGCAAGACCCTTGCCGGGGCCCCGGTAAGGCCCTTGCCGAGGACATCCACGGGGCCACAACCAGGCCCACGCCCGCCAAGGTTCCACCGCCGATCCATGCAGCTGCCAGCCCACCAGCTAGGCAGGCACCTGTGTGTCAACATGGGACTTCCAGGCCAGCTCAGCGAGCGCCTACGTGGTGGCATGGATATCTTCGTGAAGGTCCTACCACTGCGCTACCTCAGTAGCCTGCCAACCTACATGGCACCATGCGCACTGCTGGCCTAGATGCATGCTGGAGCGAGGTGGGGCGGTGACGGACGGGACGAGGCTGTTTTCATCCCCGATAAAGTGAGGGGGACACCTAAGGGACGCATTAAATGTGCTTTGTCCTGTAATGGCTAGTGATAAGCTTAGCCACTGTATACCGATGCCACCTCCTGTGTGCCACTGTGGCGATCCCCTTAGCTATAAAAGGAGGCCCGAGGCATACTGGAGGGGGATTCGGACCCTTTAGCAGGTTACGCATCGTAGCTAGCTCAAGAACTCCAAGAACACTCAAATAGACATTAAAGAAAGACTAGGGTATTACACACGTCACGGCCCGAACCTGGGTAAACGATGTGTGTGCTTGGCTGACTATTGATCTCTCTCTCCTCTCGACCCCGCACCCCGCAACCGTAGTAGGGATTCCAGTGATCCCATAGGTGTCATTTCCACCGAGATCTTTGGCGTGCCAGGTAGGGGGCACAGTTGAGAGAATCTGGTTCAGTAGTTAGTTCTACAGTTCTTCGTCGTCATGGCTCCCAAGAGGAAGACAACGACGGTGATCGGCTCATCTGGAGTCAGACTGCCGTGCCACTGCGAGCGGGTAGCGGGGCCGTCACAGACAGAACCTGGGGCACGGCCCGCGAACACCTGCATTGCTCTGGCAGCCAGACCCGGGCGAGCGACGTTGCTCGTTAGCAAGACGACGAACCGCACGCCGTCAGATCCGGAGATGGAGTTGTGCCCCCCACAGATGGCGCGGGGCCCTCCAGAGCCGTCACCGTGCCGCCCGCCGGTGGCTCGAAGACCTCCAAGACGCCCACATCGGTGCCCACGGCCCACTCCTCCCAAGTCATGCATGATGAGCAACGTCACCACATTGGTGACCCCGAGCGTCGCCGTGGGAAGATCCCTGTGCATCGCTCGCGGGGCGGAGAAGACTAGCATGCACGCCGAGCGCCAACGGAAATGGTGTGTGGCCGCAGGACCATGATAGAGCTCCTTCTAACATAGTTAGAGGCCAGAGCGTGTCACGGTCCATGCAGCTTTCGCCGCCGCCCATGCCAGCAGAAGCTTTGGTATGCGCGCAGCTGCTCCTCGACTTTCCTCCTGGTGCAGAGAAGTTCGATGAGTGGAGAGCCATCGTCCGGAGCCTTGTCGGCATCGCCAACAGGGATGAGCCATGGCCAGTAGCACCGATAGACCGGCGCTCCATCGAGCCACCGCACCCCAGCAGAGGAAGGGCTGGGGCTGATGTAGCCATGGTACACTCTCCTCCCCCACGCCACCGCCGCGGGTGTCGGTCCATCGTGATGACGCTTGTGACAACATGTCCATAGCATCGTCCGACCCATGGACCCACCACGATCAGCCTCAAGTTCTTCAGGAGCGGGCCCATGAAGACGCTCGAACTACCATCGAGCACCGGCGTGGAGCTCGCCATCAGTCAGATAGGCGGGCGGGACCCACTACGGACCCCCCGACACCGGGAGACTATGGTGGCTTACCATAGGAGGTGAGTTGCCCAGCTTTTACCCGTGAGCTGTGGCGGTTGCAGTGGCCCTCCCACCGCACATTCAAGCCTGATGTTGGCGAGAAGTACAACGGCAAGACTCACCCGTCGGAGTTGCTCAACATCTACACCATCGTGATGCAGGCTGCTAGGGCACGCGACGACAAAGTGCTTGCTAACTACTTCCCGTTGTCACTTAAGCCCAACGTCATGTCATGGTTGATGCACTTGCCGCTGTATTCCATTTCTTCTTGGTCGGATCTATGTCATGAGTTGGTTGGCGCCTTTACTGGAGGCCATCAAGCTCATGGCCAGGCGAGTTATTTGCATATCATTCCCCAGAAGGAAGGAGAAAGCCTGCACAAGTACATCCAGAGGTTCAGCTGGGTGCAATACAACATCCCAGACGTTCATCCTGCCGCCGTGATCAGCTCATTCCACTAGAATGTGTGCAACCGCAAGATGCATGAAGAGCTGGCGATGAACAAGGTCAAAGATGTGGCCAAACTCTATGTTCTGGCCGATTGGTGCGCCCGAGCTAAAGAGGGGAGGAAGTACCCCTGCGAGGACGCCTATGCGGAAACCGACTCCACAGACGACACCGCCGCCCCAATGAAGAAGGGCCGGCGCCGTAACAGAAAGCGCAAGGGCAAGACTGTGCTTGCCGTTGAGGGATCTGACGACACCGGCGCTGCCAAGAAGGCCAAGGCAAGCGACCCCGGCAAGGAGGTTGCCGGGTGTGCTGCTTGCCGAGCCTTGTCAGCTTCCAATAAGCCGGGGAGCTCCGACAAGCAGTATTGCAAGATCCACCGCACCAAAGGCCATGACCTCCAGAAGTGCCGACAAGTTGAGCTACTTGCTGAGAAGCAAAAAGCTGAGTACGAGAGGCGGGACAAGGAGAAGGGCCAGGATGGTGCCGGAGGGTCTGGTAAGAAGCATGGCGACCAAGGAGGCCGCTGCGGCAAGGATAACCAGCAAGAGAGGCCCGCCCGGGGACGCGACAAGAAACAAGAAGACGATGATCATGACGAGGACGATGAGTCCGGCAACCATGAGTTTTAGAAAGCTACGGAGGCCATGTGCATCGACGGTGGTGCCTCACTGCACACTTCTCACCGCCAGCTCAAGCAGTGGGCACGTGAGATTGCGGCGGCAGATCCCTCAGTCGACGCTCGGAAGCCCCTGAAGTGGTCGAGCACGCCTATCATTTTCGACACCAAGGACCACCCTCATTGCACAACAGCAGCCGGGTGCTTGCCGTTGTTGGTTTCACCAACAATATGCAACCTCAAGGTGACGAAGATGCTAGTCAACGGTGGGGGTGGTCTGAACTTGATCTTGCCTATCATGATCAAAAGGCTGCAGATTCCTGATGGAGACCGCGAGGAAACGGGCATGTTTCAAGGGGTCAACCCGGGAAGAAGCCAGCCGAAGGGAAAGGTCATGCTGCCCATGACATTTGGAAGTGAGTTGAATTACAGGACGGAGAGGATCGTCTTCGACGTAGCCGAGATCCCCTTGCCTTACAACGGGATCCTCGGCCGCCCGGCACTAGCCAAGTTCATGGCGGCATCACATTACGCCTACAACAGGCTGAAGATGCATGGGCCGATGACCATCATCACTGTCCCCTTCGACAAGAAAGATGTGCTGATTTGCGTTGATCAGCTCTACCGGGAGGCAGTTGCAGCAACTGCCGCCAAGGCACTTGCTCCTGCCGCTGAAGCCCTAGGAGGGAAGAGAACCGACGAGACCTCTCACACCTTTTCCGTCAAGCGCACCTCTTCGGAGTGTTGCGCCCCCGCCGAGGACGTGCTAGAGAGCTCCACCGGTAAGAGCAAGAAGTCCAGAGCAGCACCACCCAAGACGAAGAAGGTGTCCGTCAAGGAGGACGACACGGGAGGGGCTTTCACCATAAGCTCCTCACTCAAAAGAAAATAGGAAGGCGAGCTTGTCACTTTCCTGCGGCCGAATGTCGACATGTTTGCATGGCAAGCATTCGACATCCCCGGCGTTCCCAGGGAAGTGATTGAACACCATCTTGCTGTCTGTGCTCACGCGCGACCTGTCAAGCAGAAGGTCAGGAAGCAAGCTCTAGAGAGGCATGAATTCATCAGGAAGAAATCAGAAAGCTAGAAGTGGCAGGCTTGGTGAGAGGGGTACTCCATCCGACGTGGTTGGCCAATCCAGTGGTAGTGCGCAAGGCAAATGGGAAGTGGAGGCTGTGTATTGATTACACAGATATAAATAAGGCTTGTCCAAAAGACCCTTTCCCGTTGCCGCACATCGACCAGATTGTTGACTCCACGGCCGGGTGTGACCTGTTATCCTTCCTCGACGCCTACTCGGGATATCATGAGATCTTCATGACGAAGGAAGATGAGGAGAATACATCATTCATCACCCCATGTGGTACGTATTGCTTTTTACGGATGCCTTTCGGGTTGAAGAGTGCTGGCTCGACCTTTGCAAGAGCAGTCCAAATTGGTTTTGAGCCCCATCTACATAGAAATATGGAAGCTTATATGGATGACATAGTGGTCAAAACCAAGGACAAGGCTACACTTGTGCAAGATTTGGAAGAGACATTTGCAAATCTGTGCAAGATCAACCTCAAGCTGAACCCTGAGAAGTGTGTTTTCGGCATGCCGTCTGGCAAGCTTCTCGGGTTCTTTCTGTCCTAGCGTGGGATTGAGGCGAATCCCGACAAGATCAAGGCCATCGAACAGATCGAGGCACCTAAGCAGATCAAGGATGTGCGCCGGCTCACTGGCTGCGTTGCCGCCATGAGCAGATTCATCTCCAAGTCTGCTGAGCGTGCCCTTCCCTTTTTCAAAATCTTGAAAAAGGCGGGCCCAATGGAGTGGACCCCAGAGGCCGAGGCAGCGCTGCAAGATTTGAAGAAGTACCTCTCCTCCACGCCGATACTAGTTGCGCCTAAACCACAAGGGCCGCCGCTGCTGTATCTAGTGGCGACGAATCAAGTGGTTAGTGCTGCACTGGTGGCATGGAGGGAGGTCGACAAAGAGACAGTAGCGACGCCGGGCTTGGTGGATGACGAGCCAAATCCCCCCGACAGGGCCTGGCCCCAGCAGGTCGGGGCCCCCGGCAGAGTCTGATGCCAGCAGGATAGGGCCTATGCGACCCAGTGAAGTGGCGAAGAAGAAGAAGATGATGCAGCACCCAGTTTACATTGTCAACTCCCTCTTGCTAGGGGCTAGGTCAAGGTACTCCGTTGTGCAGAAATTGCTCTTGGGCCTCCTTATGGCCTCGAGGAAGCTGCGTCATTACTTCCAAGCGCACGAGATCACCATTGTGACCCGCCTCCCATTGCAACGGATACTGCATAACTCAGATGCAACGGGAAGGATCGTGGAATGGGCCTTGGAGCTGTCAAGTTTTGGTCTGAAGTTTGAAAGTACCTCGACGATCCAAAGCAGAGTTTTGGCGGAGTTCATTGCGGAATGCACCTCGACGCCTGACGAAGAGGTCCCGGAGACCACTCTCCCCAGCAAGGAAACGAGTCGCAACTGGATTATGTACTTTGATGGGGCTTTCTCGCTGCAAGGCGCTGAGGCAGGTGTGCTGCTCGTCGCACCCACCGGAGAGCACCTCAAGTATGTGATCCAAATGCACTTTCCTAGGGAGATGTCGACAAACAACACTGCCAAGTACGAGGGATTGCTTGCCGGTCTCAGGATCGCGACAGACCTCGGGATTGAGAAGCTCATCGTCAGGGGTGACTCACAGCTTGTCGTCAACCAAGTTAACAAGGATTATCAAAGTCTATTGATGGAGGCCTTCGTGGATGAAGTGAGGAAGCTGGAGGAGCGTTTTGATGGTATACAGGCAGAGCACGTTCCCCGAGTGGAGAACGACATTGCCGACTACCTGTCGAAGCGCGCTGCCTTCAAACTACCTGTGGAACTAGGTACCTTTGTGCTTCGGCTGACTCAACCGTCCGTAGAACCATCAACATAGCAGAACAAGCGAAGGAAATTAGGCCCCGGCAAGTACTTTCCCGCCGAGCTCCTTGGAGCCGCAGGCAAAGATGTTGCCGTGGATGCTGAGCCTGCCATGGGGCTACCGACTCCGGCAGGGCGTCAAGCCCTGGCTGTAGAGATGGCCACTCCCATGGCAGAAGAGATGCCTTTAGTCCTTGCCGTCGAGCCTCAGGCTCCGGCATGGGCACAACATACCGTCCGATTCCTTAAGACAGGGGAACTTCCCGAGGAGCAGGAAGAAGTAGAGAAAGTAGCCCGTCGGTCTGCCCTGTATCAGGTTGTTGACAACGCTCTATACAGAAAAAGACCAAACGGTTCGAAGTTGAAATGCATTCCCCGGGAGGAAGGACCGGAGCTGTTGGCAAAGATACATGAAGGCATATGTGGCTCCCACATAGGGTCGAGGGCCCTTGCCGGCAAGGCTTTCCGACAAGGTTTGTTCTGGCCCACTGCTCTCTAGAATGCAACGACACTAGTAACCAAGTGCGAAGCGTGTCAGGTCCATTCGAAGAAGCTTCATCAACCAGCCCAAGCCCTTCAAACAATCCCTCTCTCCTGGCCATTCTCCGTCTGGGGGCTCGACATACTGGCCCTTTCCCCCACGCTGGCAGGGGCTTTGAGTACTTGTACGTAGAAATCGACAAGTTCACAAAGTGGCCTGAGGTGGAAGCAGTGAGGAAGGTGACAGCGCAGTCAGTCATCAAGTTCTTCAAGGGGCTAGTTTGCTGTTTTGGTGTGCCGAACAGAGTCATCACTGAAAATGGCACGCGGTTCACAAGCCATGCCTTCATGCAATACATCGAGGATCTCGGCAGCAAGGTCTATTTCGCTTCTGTGGCACATCCACGAAGCAATGACCAAGCGGAGAGAGAAAATTTTGAAGTGCTACGAGGCCTGAGGACGAAGACTTTTGACAGGCTGCGCAAAAGTGGAAGGCGCTGGATTGATGAGTTGCCGCCGGTTCTTTGGTTGATCAGGACGACGCCAAATTGAGCCACCGGCCAGACACCCTTTGCCCTAGTTTATGGGGCAGAGGCAGGTCTCCCCATGGAACTCATATACGGGCCACCTCGAGTGCTTGCTTATGATAAGCTTGAGCAAGAGCAATTGTGGCAAGATAACTCAACGCTCCTTGAGGAAGATCGTCTTCGGGTGGCTATGAGAGCAGCACGCTACTAGCAAGCCTTGCACTGCTACCATAGCTGCAAGGTGCATGCCCGAAGCTTTGAGGAAGGCGACCTTGTTCTTCAGCGCATTCAGTCGGCCAAGAATTCCAACAAGTTAACGCCAAAAGAGGGAAAGCCCTTATCGGGTAATACGAGTCACCGGGCCCGGTGCAGTCCGCCTGGAGACCGAAGATTCCATCCCAGTGAGTAACTCCTGGAACATCGAGCATCTTCGCAAGTTTTACCCATAAGGCGCGACTTGCCAGTCCCCCCGACAAGCCACCTTTTGTACGAGCCTTGCCGGCAAGGCATGTAACCCTCTATACAGGGCCAAGCGCAGACCTTGAGCATAAATAAAAAAAGCGCTGGCTCCCTAAGTTATAGCATGCATGCTAGGTTGAGTCTCTTCCTCGGTTAGGGTTGATAGTGCTTAGCGGCGGCTAACCCCTAGCATAGAGGTTGAGTCTGCGTCTTTCTGTTCCATTCCGTCCTCTTTGGTTCGCATGATACATGGACATTTCTACTGAGCTACTTGGAAGAAAGAGGACAAGTTGACACTCCAGTCCCGGCAAACCAAGGTTGCCGGGGGCTGCAAACACAAGGATCCAACCCCGGCAAGCTAAGGTTGCCAGGGGGGCTCCAGATTCAGATAAGCTATCTATCCCCTCTTTTGCATTTCCTTATGGAATTGGGACGTATGAAACCTCGTTCTATTCCTAGGTCGCCGTGCTCCCCCTTTTCCTATATCCAAGGACTCGTCCTGGATTGGAACTCGGTTGTAGTCGCGGCAACAAGGAAGCAAGCGAAGGGTCTAGCCTTACTTCGCTCCTGTCTCCGCCAAGAGCGTGAGCATAGTCGAGTGAAGTGGGGGGGGGGGCAAGGCCTGTTGCCGGGCAGCAGTGTTTGTCTTAGGAATAACAAGGATTTATTCCTTGGCACGGGCCTCGCTCACGCACACAAAACCCGGCAAACACCCTTTTTCATTAAAACGTCCCATACAGGTACAATTCGTACGGAATGTAAACATGAGCAAGGGGATTACAAGTTTTAAACTTGACTAAAGGCCGTGGGCTTACAAGCTAAAAAGATCTAAGGTGCACGTAATCCCTTTCTTGTCCCTCTCCCC
Source organism: Triticum dicoccoides (assembly GCF_002162155.2). Taxonomy (NCBI): domain Eukaryota; kingdom Viridiplantae; phylum Streptophyta; class Magnoliopsida; order Poales; family Poaceae; genus Triticum; species Triticum dicoccoides. Next base: position 637,399,623 of record NC_041383.1, read on the forward strand.
AGGAAATGGAACAAGATGATAGAAGGGCAAAAGGAGCACCTAGGCGAGGTACGAGCGGCAGAAGACACCAAGAGAACATCCCGGCGGCTGTCCAGAAGAGGGCTAGTGGTGATGGTGCCGGAAGAAGGGCTGGAAGATGAGGCAGCGGGCCGGTACGCTACGAAGGCGTCGGTGCCATCGTACTCCAAATTGACGGCCCGCCACCCGCCTTCTTCGCCTTCTCCGGCCCTCCTATGCCAGTAGCCCAAGGAGACAACCCCGGGAAGTTCAAGGAGTTAGCTCCGCCCCCGGCAAATTGCTCCGCCGGGGGAAGGGCCAGGTGCAGATGCTGCTGCTACCGACACTGCCCAGCGATGGTGAGTCCGGCGCCTAGTCGGATCCGTCATCCTCCCGCCTGGCGCCTCCTTCATCGCTGTCGCTGTCTTCCTCGTCACTCCCGCTCGAGGAAGAATCTTCGTCATCAGAAGAGCTCTCCATGCAGCACTTTAGGCGAGTCCCAAAGTCTCCAAGGACCTTGACAGAGAGGAGGCCGTTCTCCATCAGTTTGAAGTAGAGAACGAGCCCCGCCGTTAGGCTATGGATGCGAGCGAAGGTCTTCCATCCGCGGCGAAGATACATGGCATGAGGGGCTGGGAAGTCGACATCAACCCGCGTGCCGCTATTCCCGCAACCCCCCATATGCAATCTCAGCGTCTGTGGTGGGTCGAGCTCCATCTCCCAAGCAAATGGAGTGGGAAGACGAAGACGACGACGTGCCGGCCGGCGCAGCCTGATAGAGAACTCGCGGGGCTGGTCCCCGACGTGGCCCTCTATCGGGGGAGGGACTGCTGGCGGAGGCGAGGCTGATGCACCGCCCCGTCCTCCTCTTCTCCGAGCGCCACGGCGACCTCGGCCTCGCCCCCTCCCCCTTCCCCTTGTGGCTGGCTCCGCCACCGCAAGTTCTTGGGAAGGAGGGACACGTTGTCGGGAGGAGACCCTCGTCCCCACTATCGAAGCACCGACGTCCCCTCTCTCCATAGTAGAAGAAAGAAAGAGGCCAAGATGGAGGGACGCAGACGACGAAAGATTGGGGGATGACGTCCCTCCCCCTCCCCTCCTTATAAAATGGCAGGATCGGGGCTCGGTCGCCTCCCTCTACCAGCCCAGCTCATTAAGGTGGCAGCAAGCGGGGCCGTCGACCGCCCTCCTCGCCCAATTGAAGCCCCGTGGGAATCAGCCCACACGCACGCCTTCCCGTATTCCAAGCACCTGTCGCCTACCCCACGCCATGCATGCGGCGTACGTGGCGCAAGGGGCGGGTGTAATGGGAGACATGGAAAGTAAATGGGCTGCGGCCTTGCGGTTTCCGAGGGACACGCAAGCCGACTCTTTACTATTCACTATGGGATGACGCAGGCATGCTTCGGTCATCCCCGCGCATGACCCCCATGTCATGCACGACCCCCATGTCGCACGTTCAACGCGGGTAGTGGGGAAGTGTAACAGACATGAGAAGTTACCGCAGCGAAATCCGCCCCACCTGCCCGCGCACCATTCTGGGCCTAGCCCAACAATGCGTTGCGCTTATGTGTGGCCCAGGCCCGGGGGCTCCTGTCGGTGTACTAAAGTAGGGGTTCTCCTTCGTACCCCTTACTAGTGCATGGGCAGTCAGAGCCGCGCCCACAACCACTCTTGGCAGGGCAGAGGGAGGAGTCAAAGACGCAGGATGGTCAAAGCGTCTCCAAGACCAGGAACGCGAAGGCCAAGAGGGCAAGGTGGACTCCCCCGGCAAGGCCCTTGCCCGGGGGGGGGGGGGGCAGCCTCCGCAGCTCCGGAAGGAGCCTTGCCAGGACAACTTGCCCAAATGCCTGTAGAGCGCGCCACCCTTGAGCCCAAGGTTTCCGAACACCATCAACCATGTTGGAACCAGGGCTCGGAAGGCACCTCTATGGTGGCATGCAGATCTTTGTGAACACAAGGATTAGAAGACGACGATCCTTGGTGATAACCTTTTCAAGGAGATTCACAAGACCTCCGGCAAGATCCTTGCTGGGGACGACCACAATGCCGCGGCAAGACCCTTGCTGGGGCCCCGGCAAGGCCCTTGCCGAGGACATCCGTGAGGCCACAGCCAGGCCCACGCCCGCCAAGGTTCCACCATCATTCCATGCAGCTGCCAGCCCACCAGCTAGGCAGGCACTTCCATGTCCACGTGGTACTTCTAGGCTAGCTCAGCGAGCGCCTACGTGGTGGCATGGAAATCTTCGTGAAGGCCCTACCACCGCGTCACCTCAGCAGCCTGCCAACCTACATGGCACCGTGCACACTGCTGGCCTGGACGCATGTCAGAGCGAGGTGGGGCGGCAATGGACGGGACGGGGCTGTTTTCCGTCCCTGATAAAGTGAGGGGGACACCTAAGGGACACATTAAATGTGCTTTGTCCTGTAATGGCTAGCGATAAGCTTAGCCACTGTATACCGATGCCTCCTCTTGTGTGCCACGATGGTGATCCCCTTTGCTATAAAAGGAGGCCCGAGGCATACTGGAAGGGGATTCGGACCCCTTAGCAAGTTACGCATCGTAGCTAGCTCAAGAACTCCAAGAACACTCAAATAGACACTAAAGTAGGACTAGGGTATTACGCACGTCATGGCCCGAACCTGGGAAAATTATCTGTGTGCTTGGCTGACTATTGATCCCACTCTCCTCTCGACCCCGCGCCCCACAACCGTAGTAGGGATTCCCGTGATCCCATAGGTGTCATTTCCGCTGACAGAGGCGATGCATGAGATCAATGCAGTAGCTATTGCAAGAGCCCTTGTCACCCATCTTGGGATAAACTGTGCGAATGACACATTGGTAGATGATGTAGAAAGATGAGCGCCAGATGGAGTCTTGGTTCAGGCGCTTTTGTTTCTCATCCTTAGTCATTTCACCAAAAGGCTTGAGAAGATCAGCACAGACATCAATACCCTTGGGCCTATGGTTTGGGTCATCCTTATGGATTTTGAAACCGGTGTCAGGGAAACCAAGGGAAACAACAAATTGAGAATAAGATGTTGTGAGTATGGTGTCGGAGGTCATCCAAGCGACAGTGTTATTTGGACCAAAGTAACAGGTGGCATAGAATTGATGAATGGCAGCTTGGTTAAAATCATGCTGAAATGAAAATGGAGCAGCAAGATTTGATGACTCGATGAGCTCAAGAGCCCCCGGATATTTCACTGGATGTGCACGAATATGCTCTAAGTAGAGGCAGAAATGTAGGGATAGACCCTTAGGAATGATGATAGTGGTAAAAATGTCTGCATGGACATTAGTGCGAAAACGAGTGTCTTGGGGGTCGCTAACAACAGAGAATTGGTCAATATCATGACGAAGCTTAAGATAGGAAGCTATGGGAACCTCATTGAACCTTTTAATGTTGTGGCCGAGAGGAAGTGGAAGTTCAAGAGAGATGCGGCGGGCATCACCTTGAGGTTGCACCGGAGGAGGAGGAGGAGGCATGAAGGTGGGCCGTCGAGTTCCCGGCTTGGGGGCAATAGTGTGAATAGCAACAAACTCGTCCCACTCTGTAGACTCCAACTCATCATCATTGTCGGATTCCTCCATTGAGGAGTCTCTAGCAGAGCTGTGAGGGTGGGCAAGATGCTTCTGAGGATGGCCCCGCTCTTATGAATCATCAGAGCCACCACGACGAGACGGACGAGATGGCCCACCCGTGACCTGCTTGTGTGCGGAGTGCTTGGTTCTTGGCATCTCGACCTAGGGGAGGAAAACAAAAAACCAAATCACCTATCCACCTTCATAGATCGAAGAGATATTAGATTGATGAGGGGAGAGATAAGAGGAGGTGCTACCTCGGAAGGACGAACAAGAAGGGGAGGGGATCCACAGGGCGGCGCAGGAGCCCCGTCGGCGTCCGGGACGACCCAGCCTACAAAGAAACGGCGAGGAGCACGGCCAGCGCACGACCACTGCGAGGAGAGTGAGTGGCAGCGACGGAGAAGAGATGTGGAACGGGCAAGGTCAGGTTTAGGAACTGCCCAACAAATGCCCTCCGCTTTATATAGGCGGGCTAGGATTTGACCAGACGACCGGTGCGGAGCGGACGTCCGGGGCCTGAGAAGACTGACCAGATACGCCAGGTAGCAGACGACCGAGAAAAACGGACGTCTGACGCTATAGGACAGGGGCGAAATTAACGGAAGTCCGGACTCACCGGACGTCCGGTATGAGGACAACAGAGGGGATTTTACGGACGTCCGGCAGTAACGGATGTCCGCCGGCCGGTAGCACATATATTTCTCTTTTGAGAAGAATAAGATGCAACTAGTTGTGCTAATGACAATGATAATGGAGATGATGATTTCAGTATGTAGCAAGACGCAAGAACACAATATGAAGCAGTAAGTATCCTATGCCAACAACAATAACACATATCGCTCAAACAATGTTCTAACAGCAAGAGTGGTGGCTGATGCCACCATGTGTGAGTATATGTGACATGGCACCACAAAGATTTGAACTTTGGGTACATAATCACCACTCCATCATTGAAAGCACCAGATTTAGAATATCATGATAGCTTTGAGAGTGTTTGTTCTTTTTATGCATTACATAGGGTGAGAGTACTCATGTGTTGAGTGTCTCCCCCTAAATATATGCCTACATCAAGACACAACATGATGAAAATGCATGAATGGGTACTAGGTTTCACATAATGTTGTCAAGCTCCAAGATACCAAGTTCACGCGTAAGTTGACAAAACCTTGCTTCATCCAATTGCTTGGTGAAAATGTCTGCAAGTTGCATATCTGTGCCAACATGAGCAATATCAATGTCACCTTTTCCCACATGATCTCTCAAGAAATGATACCTAATATCAATGTGCTTGGTGCGGGTATGATCTTTGGGGTTCTCAACAATATTGATGGCACTTTCATTATCACATAGAAGAGGCACATTTCTGTAGGTGATATCGCAATCCTTCGAAGTTTGCCTCATCCATAGTAATTGAGTTGCACAACTGGCAATCGTAATGTATTCAGCTTCGGCAGTGGAGAGGGCAACACAATTTTGTTTCTTCGAAGACCAACTTACCAAGGAGCGTCGAAGAAATTGACATGCATCGGAGGTGGACTTATGATCCACTTTGTCTCCAGCCCAATCCGCATCCGTGTACCCAATGAGATCAAACTTAGCATCCTTGGGGTACCATAGACCCAACTTTGGGGTGTGAACAAGGTATATAAGAATATGCTTAACCACCTTATGATGACTTTCCCTAGGGGAAGCTTGAAATCTAGCACACATGCATACACTAAACATGATGTCTAGTCTAGATGCACAAAGATAAAGCAATGAACCAATCATAGAGCGGTAAATAGATGGGTTGAAAGGAATGCCATTTGTGTCTTCAGTGAGTACAATTTGGTTGGCATGGGTGTCTTACATTGACTAGCATCAGACATGCCAAATTTCTCTAGGATATCCTTGAGGTTTTTTGCTTGAGACAAGAAAATTCATTCTTGAAATTGTTGAATTCGAAATCCGAGGAAGAACTTCAAATCCGCATTGAGTGACATTTCAAAATTCTTTGTCATGGAAGCCGCAAACTTCTTGCACAAATGAATGTTAGGAGAACCAAAAATGATATCATCTACATAGATTTGGCATAAGATCAAATCACCCTTGTCCCTCTTAGTAAAAAGAGTGGGATCGATCACTCCTCTAACAAAACAATCATCGAGTAAAAACTTCTTAAGATGATCATACCAAGCACGAGATGCTTGTTTGAGGCCATACAAAGCCTTATGAAGTTTATACACATAGTGTTTTTGATCGGGATCAACGAACCCAGGTGGTTGGGACACATATACTTCTTCTTGTAGAGGGCCTTTAAAGAAAGCACTCTTCACATCCATTTGATGTAATGTAAAACCATTGAAAGCAGGTTAAGCAAGTAAGATGTGAACGGATTCAAGATGGGCAACGGGGGAAAAGGTCTCACCAAAGTCCAAGCCTTCAACTTGTGAGTACCCTTGTGCCACTAACCTTGCCTTGTTACGGATGATCACACCATTCTCATCTTGCTTGTTCTTGAAAATCCATTTTGTTCCAATGACGTTGTGCTCGGTAGTTGTCCTCTTGACTAATGACCACACTTGGTTGTGTTCAAAACTGTTCAACTCTTCTTGCATAGAAACGAGCCAATCATTGTCCATCAATGCATCTTGTACCTTGAAAGGCTCAACACTAGACACAAACGAGAAGAGAGCACAAAAGTTTGTCAAATGTTTACGAGTGACTCTACCTTCCGATATGCCGGTGAGGATTTTTTCAACATTAACACGACCGGCCACTCGAGGCATGATGGAGGTGAGAGTTTCACGAGGTTCAACTTCATGTCCATCATCCACATCTTCAACATATGGATCATTAATGTGTGCTGGAAGATCTTGTTCTTCATCTTGCATTTGTTGAGGTTCATCGTCAATGATTGCACTTTCTTGTTCTGCCCCTTGAGGATGATCTTGTTCTTAATGATTATCATGAAGAGGAACTTGATAATCATCTTGTACTTGGTCTACGGGCATTGGTTGAGCAATAGGAGCTTGTCGTGGTATGAGTGTTGAAGTAGTTTGATGATGTGTGAAGCTTCCATCTTCTTCTTCATCATCTTGAGGTTCTTGTTCCATTGGAAGAAGTGCACCAACACCCATGGTCAAGATACCTTGAGAAGAATCTTCTTCACCTACATCACTTAGATCAACTTTCTCCCCATGGGAGCCATTAAATTCATCAAACACCACGTCACAAGTTTCAACAACACATCCATTGGATTTGTTGTAGACTCTATAGGCGTGAGAGTTTGATCCATAGCCAACAAATATGCCGTCAATGGTTTTGGATTGAAATTTTCCTAACCGTTCTATTTTGTTGAGGATGAAACATTTGCACCCAAATACATGAAAGTACTTGACATTTGGCTTGTTCCCAGTTAGGAGTGAGGGAGTCCTAGATTAGGGGGGTACTCGGAAAGCTGGACTATATACTTTGGCCGGACTGTTGGACTATGAAGATATAAGATTGAAGACTTTGTCCCGTGTTCGGATGGGACTCTCCTTGGCATGGAAGGCAAGCTTGGCAATTCGGATATGTAGATCTCCTTCTCTGTAACCGACTTGGTGTAACCCTAGCCCCCTCCAGTGTTTATATAAACCGGAGGGTTTAGTCCATAGGACAAAAACAATCATAATCATAGGCTAGCTTCTAGGGTTTAGCCTCTACGATCTCGTGGTAGATCAACTCTTGTAATACTCATATCATCAAGATCAATCAAGCAGGAAGTAGGGTATTACCTCCATCGAGAGGGCCCAAACCTGCGTAAACATCGTGTCCCCAGCCTCCTGTTACCATTAGCCTTAGACGCACAGTTCGGGACCCCCCACCCGAGATCCGCCAGTTTTGACACCGACATTGGTGCTTTCATTGAGAGTTCCACTGTGTTGTCACGATAAGGCTTGATGGCTCCTTCAATCATCAGCAACGCTACGGTCCAGGGTGAGGTTTTCCTCCCCAGACAGATCTTCGTATTCGGCGGCTTCGCACTGCGGGCCAACTCGCTTGGCCATCTGGAGCAGATCGACAGCTATGCCCCTGGCCATCTAGTCAGGTTCGGAAGCTTGAACTACACGGACGACATCCGTGGAGACTTGATCTTCGACGGGTTCGAGCCTGCATTAGGAGCGCCGAACAGTCACGATGTGCATGACTTAGATCTGCCATCGGACGGTGTTTGGGATATCGCACCTGTGGCTGCCCCGGCCCCTAATCTGGAGCAAATCGCACCATCCGAGGATGGGTGGATGGGCCCCGCCACGGAGGCCGCACATTCATCGGTGTTGGAGCCGAACACAGACTCCACCTCTAAGGAAATCTGTGTCACCGTACCCCCGGACTTGTCTCCGGTCTTAGGTTCCGGACCGCGCGCATCCGTGCCTATAGAATCTGATTGGGCACCGATCATGGATTTTACCTCCGCGGATATCTTTCAACACTCACCCTTGGGTGACGTGCTAAATTCATTGAGCTCTCTCTCTTTATCAGGAGACTCTTGGCCGAACTATGTCCGGCTCGAGTGGGAAGCGGACGACGAAGAAATTCGTTACCCACCCACCACTCACTTAATAGCAACTACCGATGACTTAACCGACGTGATCGACTTCGACTCAGAAGACATCGACAGTATGGATGACGATGCAGGAGAAGAACAGGAACCGTCGCCCACCGGGCGCTGGATCGCCACCTCATCATACGCCCAACCAAAAGTTACCCAAAGCGCAGGTTGCTACCTCAACTCAAGGAGGATGCACTAGAGCCCACATTACCATCGCAGGACGAGGCTGACCGGCCACTTCGTGGCCGAGAAAAAACGGCGCATCAATCCAAGCACCAGCCCGCACCCCGCCACCAATACACTATGGCCAGGGGCTACATGCAAGACCTGCGAGATGTACTGGGAAACAAAGCAGGACAGTCAAGATCGATCTACGGATCACGGGAGCGCGCCACAGCGCGTGAAGATAATCGTCACGCCGGATACACTAAAAACAAGTCCGGCCGGGCCGAATATAACAGACCAGACTCATTTGAACTACCTCGTGATATAGCCCGGCACAGAGGCGCCGCACACCCCCTATGCTTCACCAACAAAGTAATGGATCATGAATTCCCAGAAGGGTTTAAACCCGTAAACATTGAATCATATGATGGCACAACAGACCCCGTAGTATGGATCTAAGATTTCCTTCTCCACATTCACATGGCCCGCGGCGAGGATCTACATGCCATCAAGTATCTCCCACTTAAGCTTAGGGGACCGGCTCGGCATTGGCTGAATAGCCTGCCGGCAAACTCCATTGGCAGTTGGGAGAACCTGGAGGACGCATTCCTTGACAACTTCCAGGGCACTTACATGCGACCACCGGACGCTGATGACTTAAGTCACATAACCCAACAGTCCGGAGAGTCAGCCAGGAAATTCTGGACTCGGTTCCTAACTAAAAAGAACCAAATCGTCGATTGTCTGGATGCCGAGGCCCTAGCGGCCTTTAAGTATAAACATCCGCGATGAGTGGCTCGCCCGACACCTCGGTCAAGAGAAGCCGAAATCCATGGCAGCCCTCACGACACTCATGACCCGATTTTGTGCGGGCGAAGATAGTTGGTTGGCTCGTAGCAACAACACAGCAAGCAATCCTGGCACATTAAAGGCCAGAGATAGCAATGGCAAACACAACAAAAAAAGACACATCCGTGACATTTTGGGCCGAACGAATTTTTTTTCTTTCATACATATGACACTTCTATGATGAGAATTGTGACAAAACCCGGTATCATCATGACAATCGACGATGTTTATACTTAAAGGCCGCTAGGGCCTCGGCATCCGAACAATCGATGATGGGATTTTCATCTTGGGTGGGCTGGAGACGCAGCTGCATGACATTCTTTGGGCCGTCCATGACGGAAAAAACCGTGGTAGAGGCGAGGAAAATTTTGGGGAGTTCCTGGTTACGGTGGGTGGTCGGGGGCCGAGCAATGCGTGCTTATCTCGTACAAATACATGCGTGTGTGCAAGGCGTTGGGCTCTAACTGAACCCGAGCGAGGCATCGCCTAACTGAACCCGAGCGATTGCACTGCATGCTACGCGTTACTGAACCCGAGCGATCGAGCGATTCCTTCGCTACTACTACTAACTGAAGCTGATCGATGCTGCCTCTTGATGAACAGTGAGCTTTGCAGGGGGGTTGGATGAACAGTGA